>NC_022023.1:26477641-26490769 GCF_000317375.1 Microtus ochrogaster | reverse complement strand
CAGTTTTTATGATAAATTTTTAGGCTTCTTACTTTTTGCTAACTACCGTATATATAGGCCTTCCTGTGTGTGTTATTTGTTTCTCAGGGCCTTTCACAGGGTGGGCCAGGCTCTGTCTCACACTTGGGGGCGTATTCTCCAGCCTGTGATTTCTTTTTAATCTATGAATACTTCACAAGAATGCTGTTTTCCTTTCAAAGTTGGAGTGTTTTTAAATAACTGTATCTTCACCAATCCTTGATTTTCTTAGATCATGAGAAGGGAGTGTAGTATATGTGATGTTTGTTAGTTGGAATTTGTTGGGACTTTTTAGCCAAGAGAGTGATTGCTTTTCATAACTCTTTAGTGTGCTCTTTGTTTATCAACTGCAAAGTTGTATCAAGTGTGTAATTGTTTATTCTGTCTTCTACATTCTTCTTTACTTTTTATCTGATTGTTGCTTTCACTTTTAAGAGACTGGCTACTATCTACCATAATATTCATTTTTATTTTCCCTATAGGTGCATCTTCCATTTGGTCAGTACTTTTTCTTTGACTTTTTGTTTCATTAGTTTCTAGCCTAGTTTATTCTTTTCAATTTTTCTTGTTTTCTTTCTTACTAGCCTATTTGTCTTTCCTTTAAGTCAGAGACACACTTTTTTTGGGTCAGATATAGACTTGAGGAATATTTCATCCTACTGTGTGGGGCTCTTTCTCCTCACAGTATCTTTCGGGGAAATTTCCATTTTGATAGAATCTAATTCATTGGGAATTTTTCTTTTGTTTTAGTGCTCTGTTCTAGTTAGTAAACTTTGCCATCTCAAGTCATGAAGAGGTTGTTTCTTCAACAAGTTTCATGGTATGTTTGAAGCTGGTTTTGATGTATAAGAGAAACAAAGCTTAATTGTTTTCTGTATAGATACCGCTAACAAAATTCACCAGAAAGGAATTTAAACAAAAGAGAAAGCTTAGCAGGGCATGGTGGTGCCCACCTTCAATCCCAGCACTCAGGAGGCAGAGGCAGGAAGAGCTCTGTGAGTTCAAGGCCAGCCTGATCTTCAAAGTGAATTTTAGGACAGTCAGGGCTACACAGAGAGAAACCCTGTCTTTGAAAAAAAAAAAGGTGGGGCAGGATGGGGAATGCTTTATATGGAAACTATTTCAGAAGAAAATGAAAGAAGGAAGGAGGGAGGAAAGGAGAGTGAAAGAATGGAAGAAAAGGAGAGAAGAAAGGAAGAGAATGCAATCATGCCGATCCCTGGATGTTTGGCATTGGCATAACAGTGTAGATCCGAATCCATTGGGCTTGCCTGAGCAGCGAAATGAGGCTTCCTTGGGTATTTACCTCGGCAGCTGAAGCAGGAACAGACCTTCAGGGGTTGTGAGGCTCAGTGTCATATTCTCCCAGGAAAATGTAAGCCTTATAGAGGAGCCCACAGTCAGAAGTGGCTTCTAGGCTCCACTCTAAATTTCAGGCCCGGCTAGTTCCTTCTTTTCTCCTTAGAGATTCTGTGTTTTTCTCAGAATTCATTTCAGTTATTCCAGTCATTTCAGCACTGTATGTTAAAAAGAGTTTCTTTTCCTATTAATGTGAATGTGGAACTTGTGTGTCTGTTTTGGACTCTATTCTGTTTTGTAGCATGTGGTCTTGATTACCATGGCTTTAAAGAACTTATATAATCAAGTGGTCCAAGATCTACAGACTTGTTCGTTCCTGAGGATTCCTTTGGTTGCTTGAGTCGATGATATTTGTATATACCGTACATTTTAGAATTAATTGCTTATGTCTTCAAAGCAGCCATGCACGTATATAGGGAACGCCTTGACTCTGTGGATCAGTCTGAAGAGATTAGACATTTTAGCAATACTGATTCTTCTAAGACAGTTTGGTTATGGCTTCAATATCTTTAGTTCTTTGGATCCTCTTGGAAAGGGGCCTTATATCATCCATCAAATGTATTATCAAGTATGTCAAGTTTTCTGATGATGTCACAAATGAAATTAGGTTGAAAATTTCAATTTTCTTTCTCCGTCTATTGCTTATAGTCTTGCTGGGTATAATAGTCTGGACTGGCATCTGTGACCCTTCTGGCTTTCTGTCTCTATTGAAAAGTTTGGTGTTATTCTAAAGAAATAGTCTTTATATGTGACTTGTTCTTCTTCCCTTGAAGCTTTCTTCTGTACATTTAGTGTTTTGATTATTAATGATGATTAATGATTATTAATGAGGGTCATTGGGGAGGGAAAAACATGATCAACATATATTGTATGAATTTTTTTTAATTTAAAAGTTTTTCAATTTCCATTATGTGCTGCAACTGACTTTGTAAACTTACCATTCCCAGCAGTTAGTTTTGTCACTTTAAGATGTCTGAAGGTCAGGATCCCTGCATCATACTCTTTTACTTCTCACCCTTGTCTTATGGAAATGCCAAGACTCTGAACTGGGTGAAACAAGCAAGCAGCTCTATTGACTTCTCACAGTAAGGAATGCACACTCACGTTTCACACAGGGTGATGTCATTGGGAAGCTTCTCATAGTTGTGCTGTACACAAGAAGATCAACAGAGTCACTCAGTACAGTTCTAATGCAAAGAGGCACTAAGTGCTGTTAAATGTTTATTCGGCACCAAGCAGGATAATTATTTTTTTTCCTTTCCTTCCTTTCTCTTTGGTCTGCTAGCACATGGATTGGAATTGGCTCCCTTCTGGCGTTCAACTGGGATAACTACTTAGTTGTCTATTAGTAGCCTTGATGCATATTTCTGGGTAGTGCTTGCTAATAATAGCAACATTGGCAAACTAAGAATACTAACTCTATCACTTATTACGTGACCCCTTTCACTCTTGTGTCTTTCATGTCTCTAAAGCACACGGATGACACCACCAGGGTGCACTGCCTACTGATGGACCCTGGCCTCCATGAATTACATCTGCAGCAGTGTTTGTATAATTCCCTAGGCCCTTTCCTTTTACAAGTTGGAAACTTAGCAGGGTGGGGTCCTCCCCTGAGAGCACTTCTCCCTTTGTCCCAGTGTGGATCAGCATCTCCCTCATCAGTATCTTTACTGTGAGTCTCTACCTTACTAGAACTTAAAAATTAGGCTATTTGAGCTGGTCATTTGCTCTGGGATCTCCTGTCTCCACCTGCTGAGATCTGAGATCACAGGAGAGCTGCCGCACAGATTCAGCTTTTAAGTATGTGGCAAGCTCTCTGTTCACTTAGCTGTCTCCCCAGCTCTGATTTAACAATATTTTAAATTCTTAATTCAAAATATAAACCATTTAATTATTACACAATTCCTTCCAAAATGGGTGAATCAGTCCACTGGAGGCAAACTTTCCCTCTTACACATGCTTCCTAGGAACACTCCATGAAATATTCATTAATATTATCTTGAGCCAATTCTTGAAAGAATTAAAACTATCTCAAGAACATTCTCTGGCCAGCAGTAACAGAATGACAAAAGAAATTTCTCCAAATGTAGGAATTGAATAGCACATTTCCAAATAGTCCATATGTCAAAGATGAGGCCTCAGAGGATTTTTTTTTTAATATAAGGAACTGGTTGAAATAAAAAACAGTGTAGCAGAAGTTACAGGGTGTGGCCAGCACCCAAAGGGAACCTGACAACACTGAATGCTTAATGAGAAAACCTCTTAAATAAAAAACTAAAGTTTCTCGTTCACAAAACCACAAAAAACGCAGCAGAATATACCCAGAATATTCTGTGGTATATTCAGTGGAAGGAAGGACATGATGAAGACAACAAAATCCGAGGAAATGAGAAATAGGAAGGTGAGAGGGGAAAAGAATGAAACAAAATGGTGGGTCTCTAAAATCCAAAAATGATACTAGAGAGCAAGGAAGCAGAGCTGAAGTACAACAACAACAACAACAAAAAAAAAAAAAAAAGGAAGGGAAGGAGGGAGGGAATGAAGGAAGGTGGGAGGGAAAGAGAAAGGGAGGGGCTCAAAGACAGTGGACAAATCAGCAGTCTCAGGGCGAAGTGGGAGGCATCATTACAGAACCTACAGCCAGCAACACATTAGATAGTGTGGAAAGCCATGATAAGACTGTGTCAGAGACTCACCCCATCTCACCCATTGACAAGGAAATTACAGTCTGGTGTCAGCATGTGAACTAGCTGGCATTGAACTGTGGGCGCCTCACGCTGTACATTTCTTCACATCACAGAAGCCAACCCTAGTATCTGCCCGCTACAGAGAAATCCAGTTCACTCCTTGTTTTATTTTCATTTTGTGATTTGTTAAAGTGTCCAGAACAACATGCTACTGCTGTTCTTTACAACTGCACAGGTCAGTGGCATGATGAGATTGCTGTGTAACCACCACTCCTGCTCACTTCCAGAGCTTTCATCTCTCCAGCTGAAAATATGCACACACTAAACACTAAGTCCACTTCCTCCTCTACTTCCTGGCAAACATCATCACTTCCTGTCTCTGTGAGTGTAACTGCTCAGGCACCTCACAGAAGTAGAATCATATAGAATTCATTTATTATTTCTATCATTGTACATGTGTTGATGTGTGAATGTGTGTGCACGTCTGTGTGTGTTAATGTAGACATGGGCATGCCATGGCATATGTGAAAAGGACAGGGAATAACCTCAAGTGTTGGTCTTCATCTTCCTCTCTGTTCTTTATTGTTGTATATGCCAAGCCAGCTGACCTGTGAGTTTCTGGGGGAGTCTCCTGTTTCCCCTAGGAATGCTGTGATAACAAGTATATGTTACTACATCCAGCTTTATGTGGGTTTTGGAGATCTGAACTCAGGTCCTCATGTTTACACAGCAAATGCTCTACCCACTGAACCACCAGGACAGGAAACTTCCAACACAACTTTTACCATCAAGACCCAGGGCCTAATGACTATATGCTTGTGTGGGAAGTCCTTCTGTATACTTGTTGCTTTTATTGGTTAATGAATAAAGCTGTTTTGGCCAGTGGCTTAGTAAAATAGAACTAGGTGGGAAAACTAAACTGAATGCTAGGAGAAAGAAAGTGGAGTCAGAGAGAAACCATGGAACTGCCAAAGGAGACAGATGGCCTTACTGGTAGGCCACAACCATGTGGCAATACATAGATGAATAGAAATTTAAGAGATAAGAGTTAGCTATCAATACACTTAAGTGATTGGCCAAGCAGTGTTTTAATTAATACAGTTCTGTATAATTATTTTGGGTCTGAGCAACTGGTAACAAATGAGCAGCCTCTACCTACAATATGTGACATTGTGGCCTAGGAAGATGGTTAAATGTTGAGCTTAGTGGTAGGCTACAAGTCAAGCGCAAAAGCACAGGTCAGAAGCAGGAGACAGGCTCAGAAGGTGGAACGGTGCAGGCTGGTTTCCCTGACTCTGTGATGAACAGGATGGAGTCATGGAGCTGCTTTCCAGGGAGTAAGAGAAGGACAGCAGATCTGGATTTAGACATAGACATCCAGAGCTGAGCCCTGCCAGTTGGCCCAGGCTATGACCAGACTCAAGGGGTGTGGCCGTTCGAATAAAAATGGACCCCATAGCCTCATAGGGAGTGGCACTATTAGGAGGTGTAACCTTGTTGGAGTAGGTGTGGCCTTATTGGAGGAGGTGTGTCATGGGGGGTGGGCTTTGAGGTTTCAGATGCTCAAGTCAGGCCCAGTGTCATTGCTCCCTTCCTGCAGATCCAGATGTAGAGCTCTCAGCTCCTTTCCCAGCACCACGTCTGCCTGAACACCACCACGCTTCCAGCCATGATGATAGCGGACTAACCCTCTGAACTGTAAGCCAGCCCCTATTAAATGTTTCCTTTATAAAAGTTGCTATGGTCATGGTATCTCTTCACATCAATAAAATCCTAACTAAGACAAGGATCATATCCGCTTCTTGGACTCTCACTTTGAATACTACTCCCTTGGAGTCCTAAACTGCCTTAACATGATCCCTAGTGTTACTCTCTTCCAGTCCTTGCTCCTGGCAACCCAGACTGCATGGGTATCACTAGGGTGACCGATAGCATACAAACCACTCGAATGATATACAAGGTTGATGCCTGCTTCCTTGAAGACAGGTCCCTCAGCAGCCACAGCTCCCTCAGACCTTGGTCATTCCTTATGGAGGTCCCTGTGTGCCTTGAAGCCTTAGCAACACAGCATAGAGGCAGCTCTGCCTCTGCCTCCCCAGGAGCTCTCCTATGAAGGAGTGTCAACACATACTGACAAGCAAGCAGGCACAGCTTGTAGAGAAGAGGCAAGCAGGCCTGCTTTTCATCCTGCTCAGCTCCTGGCTGCCTGGCATGCTTATACCCCGAAATAACAATACACAAATTGTATTCTTTTAAATACTGCCTGGCCCATTAGTTCTGGCCTCTTATTGGCTAATTCTCACATATTGCTTTAACCCGTATTTAGTAATCTGTGTAGCACCACGAGGTGGTGGCTTACCGGGAAGATTCTAACCTGCATCCATCTGGGAAAGGAGAGCTATGGCATCTGCCTCATAGCATTCTGTTCTGTCTACTCTGCCCACCTAATTTTCTGCCCTATTAAAAGGCCAAGGCAGTCTCTTTATTAACCAATGAAAGTAACACATAGACAGATGACCCTCCTACATCACAGTTGGTCTGGTAAAGATGGCCGTTGCCTTGATCATCCTTTGGCAAGCATTGGTACTGCTGTGGACACTGTACCTTAGTAAAGACAGCAGTGGAGGTGACGGCCAATGGTCTGGGATCAGGTGCTGCCATCAACAGCCAACCCTGGCAGGCGTCTCCCGAATGACAGAACGGGAGCAGATGTGGCTTTCTTGTCTTTCACCTCTGGAGGGCCTGGTCTCTTGGGGCCTGAAGTGCTTAAAGCTCAGCTGCACCAGAGGAAAGAGAAGGCAGCCCCAGCAGGAGACAAGGTGGGAGAAGATGGTATCAAAGGTGAATGAGCCTAGTCCTAGGACCCAGCCTGATCTGCCATTACAGACTTATTCAAGCAAATGCCAGACACACTGTCCCCACGTGAGTCATTGAACTTATGGAGCTACACTGCCAGCAGTTTACTTTCCTCCCAGTTCAAATGGCCTCTCTTCCTCTCTTTTACTTGTGTGTTTGTTTTCACGGTGCTCTGAATGAAATCCAGGGCCTTTTTACACCAATGTACATGCTCCACTTCTGAGCTACAGCCCCAGGACATTTACATTTATCTGTCTTTAAAGATTTGTTTTATTTTTATTTGTGTGTGTGGTGGGGTGGTCTGTCTGTGTGTCTGTGTCTCCGTGTGTGATGTGTATGTGTGTGTGTGGTCTGTGTGTCTGTCTGTGTATCTGTCTGTGCATGTCTGTGTGTGTGTGTGTGTGTGTGTGTGTGTGTGTGTGTATGTGTGTGTGTATGAGTGTTTGTGGAAGCCAGGAAAGGGTGTTGGATCCCCTGAAGTTACAGGTGGTTGTGAGGCTCAGAATACAGGTGCTGGGACCTGAACTCAGGTCCTCTGGTTGAGCAACAAGCTGAGCCATCTCCCCAATGTTGTTTTTATTCTTAACAGCTTCCTGGAGGTGTGGCTGCCATACAAGGAGCAATGACTAATTAAAATATGAAATGTCACATGAGTAGAGTCTCATAAACTTGACACCACAGCCACGACAGTCAGGAGGGAGCTTATTAGCTAACTAACTCTAGTTTCCCTGCGCTCGCTCTCCTGGCTCCCTTCTCACCCCAGTTTGTTCTTCCTGCTTTTATCCAGATAGTTTAAAAGTAAAACACATTATAGTCCACTGAGTATAAACAGAAATTGTCCAGAAACATAAAGTGAAAGAAAGGAGCTCTGATGGAGGAGAGGAGGCTGGAGGATGATCCCTTAACCTGAGCTCTGACAAGCAAATCTTCCCTAGTCTCTGGAAGCAGGTGTGACAGCTTCCTGTCACATAGCAAGTGCCCAACACAAATTAACTTAATAAAAGGCAAGGGATATTCTGGGTGAGTTTCCAGGCTTCAGGCACATTCATCTGGCTCTGTGGGATGGTGGTGGCCTAGTGGAAGCTGACTGAGGAAGCTGCTCCCCTCACGGCAGCTGGGAAGCACACCTTACCAGGCCTTACCGCTTAGAGGCTCTACCACCTTGTATCAGCACCTCAGACTGAGACAGCCTTTAATCCCTCAGCTTTTGGGGACATTTCAGGTCTTGTCTATTGCAACAGGAGAATGCCATATAGAGCTGCTGGTAGCCAGATCTGCTACCTACCTGCTCAGGAAGAACTCAGACTCAGGAAGGAGTGCTGGGTGCTGAGGGGTGGCCAGAGAGAATGCTAATGTGTCTTCATTTTAGAGACACAAATGAAGCCTCAAGGCTGGGCTTTGACCCAGGCTAGCCCTCCACGGGATCTGGGTTACCTTCCTAGGATTGTCTGACCTACCCCACTCTCCACCAAGTGCTGAACACCTTGGTTCCTAAGTACAGGTTTCCGATCAATATCAGGTTAGTGGCTATCAACCCTCTCAAAGGAGGCAGATACTAAACTCCTAAATGATGTATCCCAGCCCGAGGTTCTGAGCCTCTGGAGGTCTCTGTGTGCGTTTGTTGCTGCTTCCTGACTCTGATGTTATCTCTGCCTCCCAACAGTTAGCTTGTTTCATTTCATTCAACAAGTTTCTACTGAGAAAGCATTGGAATCAATCCGGGTCCTGGTCTCAGGCAGGAGCTATAGAGATGGATGGCGCCCCCAGCATTCCTAGCCCTGTGCTTGTGGAAGGCACGTGGAGCTGAGCCAAAACATGATGATAAAGACCCACAGCGGCAAGGTACATTCTGGGAATTTCAGCTGGTTCATCTGTAGGGAGTCCAGGGATGCTGAGTGGGGAGAAAATGACCAAGAAGCAAGAGGCTCCTCCCCTCCTTGTCCTTTGAGGTCTCAGAAGGCCACACCCCTGGGTGTCTAAAGGGGGTCTGTCAAACCTGCATGAGGGTCTTCAGGGCCTAGAGCGGAGAAAGATCTCGAAAACTGTCTACTTGAGGCCGTAGCTGCGTATGGATCCCTCCTTCCACTGAATTGATTTTTCTGTGCTCCCCTTCCACCCCTCCATGAAGCAGTCCAGGTCCCCCCTTCTCATGTGTTTGGGGGACTCTTGGGATTTTCCCAGTGTTAAAGTGGAAGAATGAGCTGCCAAAGGTTGCCTGGAATCGGAACTTGGAGCACCCTGGGGCCAGGAGGGAAGGAATGAATACGGACGAGCTTCCTTTGGACAGCTGTGCCTACACCCTATTAAAAAACGTGTCAGATTCAATCACCCAGGTTTGGGGGCTGTGAACGCCAAACATCTGGATCTCTGGCCAGGCCCCTAAGACGCCAGGATGTTGCACTTCCCACCTGGAAAGCTGCCGTCATCCAAGCCGCGGCCTGGGAGAGGGCAGGCACCTGGTTAGGCTGCTTGCTCACTTCCTCCCAGGGCCTCAGGCCTGCTCCCTGAGTACTAATGGACAGATGGACTTCCAGCACCCCAGGGTGGGGATGGGGAAGAGGCAGGACTGTGCAGCTCTGTCTGGGTCTGCCTCTGGGTTCTGGGCTCTAGGCCAGTCCTCACTCACAACCAAACACTGGTGACTGATGGCCACTCCCCAAGCACAGGGGGTGGGGGAGGTGGGGGTGATGGGGGGTGGGATGGGTGGCAGCTGCTCAGCAGCATCCTTGCCTTTCTCTTGGTTCTTTCTAACAGCATGAGTGATAGACAGTAGATCGGCCTCAACCTTGGGAATTGAGAGCAAAACTCCTTAGACTTTGTTACAGAAGAAGAATCCCATTATACCTATTGGCTCCTTTGGCCAAGGATAAGCAAGGTAACATGTCCTCCAAGAGTCTGAATTCCAAGAGGTGGTGATCGTGGCTGTGCATGTACACATGTGCGTACATGAGTATGTAAATATATGTGCGCACATGAGTATGTACACACATCTGTGTACATGTGTGTGTAAATGTGCATGTGCATATGCATGTGTACATGTGTGCATGCATGTGTATACATGTATTTACACCTTTGAGCATGTGTGCATAGATGTACATATGTGCATATACACATTGTGCATGCATGTATGTATACATGAATTATGCCTGCACACATGTGTGCACAAATGTGTGCATAAACATGAACGTACATATATGTGTGTGCATTTGTGCATTGTATAAATGTATGCACACCTGTGTACATGTGTGCACGTGTGTGTGCTTACACGTGTCTATGTGCATGTGTGTACAAGTGTATGTGCATGTGTATGTGTGTGTGTGTAGAGTTGCTGCTTTCAGAGGCAGCAAAGCAATGCCAACCTCCCCAAATCTTGCTTGTAATAGAGTGACATTAAGTAGAGCTCCCTAAGTCCTCAGTTGGCTAACAAACACCCCTCCCCACTCAGTTGTGAGACGATCCGGCTATTGGAGGAAAATGTCTAGTTTATCAGCTGGTAAAAGACAGAGACACGTTGTGACCCAGGAATTTCACTTCTGAGAACGTAGCCAAGAAAAGTAAGAATATATGGACCAAAACTTCCACAAGAGCGCTCTCAGCAGCATTCTTCTGTAAAAAACAAAAATGGAAGCGTTTGTCAGCGGATAGGTGGACACAGGAGGAGCACTATCTCCACAGGATGGAATATTATTCAGCCAGCACAGGGAGAGACGGATGCTGCCGCAGGGAGGAACTTTGGCAGCATATGGCATGTGCAAGAGGCCAGGCACAAAGGGATAAATGTTGTGTGGTTCCATTTACTTGAAACATCCAGAACATGTAAAACCATGGAGACTGGAAGTGAACTACTGAGGATCTGGGGGGAGGCTGCATGGTCAGTACGCTGTGCATGCATGAGGACCTGAACTGGTCCCCAGCATCCCTGTGCAAAGCTGTAACCGGTCAGGAGTGGTGGTATAGGCTTGCCATCCCGGCACCGGGAACGTGGCGAAAGACAGCACCCTGGGGCTTGCCTGCCAAACCATCCATCTTAGTCTTCAAGTCCCAGTTCAGTGAGACCCTGTCTCAAAACACTAAATGGGTACAGGCCACACAATCATAGTGCTTCAATGCTGCTAAAGATGTTTTGTTTATATACATATCCATCTCCTGGCTTGTCTAAGCATTGGAATCACCATTTTCCCCCCACTCAGTAACTTCACGCTACTGGCCAAGGAAGAAGCCGAGTCTGAGGTAGCTTATGCAGCAAATGACCAGGGGACACTCAAAAAGGCCAGAACACCACGGCCCACACATCAGAAACAAGCCCCAAGGGTTCCTCACCTGAATCAAACACAATGCCACCTTGTTCCATCATAGACCGAGACAGAGGGGAAGAATCAACAGAACCCCACAGTCCTGCTACTTAGAATTAAACACAGCTCACATCTGGCGCATTACCTGTGAATTCTCCCTCCAGCCCCTGCCAGCACTTTAGGCAGGGATGCCTGCTGGCCTGCTCAGAATTTAGTGGCTTTTCCCTATAGCCAGCCTATCTACCTCTTCTGTGGGGAAGGTGTTTTGTATCTCTAGAAGACAGATCAGGATTAAACTAGAAGAAGCTCTGCCTCCTCCTCTTCTGCTTCCCTCTGAGGGAGGAAACTACCTTAACCCCTAGAGCTGGGTGCAGGAGTTGTGTGTTTCTTAAATTACACTGACAGAAGAGCCTCATGGGAAAGAAGCAATTCTCCAAATGGGGTTTTTATATGCCTTGTGTGGCCGAGCAGGAGCCCGAGGAGCGGAAGTGTACAGAGAAGGTAGTTTCAAGTTAAAGAAAAAGAAAAACCAAAAAAAAAAAAAAAAAATCCCTTCCATTAGCTTGAGAGGGAGGGGTCACCAGCTGTGTAGTTTTGAGTCATGTGAACTCAAATGTAAGCTGCATATTTCAGGCAATGGACAACTTTGGGCTTGGGAGTTTTGTTATTATTTCATTTCAGATCTGGCCCGAGGACAGGCTGGAGCTTCCCCCGGCTGGCTCTCAGCTTTTGAATTTGATGTCTGTAAATAAGGAGGTAATTTGGAGAGATTTTGACCTAAATTGGAGACAGGGTGAGGGGCTCAAATTGAGACTGATGGACAAAGGAAAACAGGTCTTCTGCTGTTCGAGCTGGGGAGACGTGACAAGATGCAAGTCTAGGCCACCTGCTTGTCTCAAAGTGACCTTCACCAGACTGATGTTGGCCTTGAACCCTAAACATGTCCCGCATACTGTCCAGCTCCATATCCACAGGTCCCACACTCATGGAAGTCACCAACTTAGGATGAAGAATGGTTTGAAAAAAAAATTGCCTCTATATTGAGTATTTTCTCAGCCCTCCCTCCTGAATATCACATGGTAACATTTCCACAGCATTTACATTGTGTTAAATGTTCTAAGCCATTTCTAGGGGTCTGAAGTCTGCAGGAGCACCCTCTAGGATCTCCACAGATATTATGTCATTTTATGTGAGGGACTTGGGTGGGCACCTACAGATCTTTATTCCTACAGGGGCTCTGGAGCTGGTCTCCCATGGAGCGATGACTGTTTAAACATTAGGGAAGAAGCAATGCTGCCCTCCCCATTCAATGCATCATGGCAGACCATGAGTTGAACCCTGGTCATAGATGGGAAAAGAGAGTCCCACAGTTCCTGCACACATGGAACTGGGAATCAGCCTTGGGCTGGTAAGTGCTTGATAGTCAGCACTCTGGGGTGGGGGTGGGGAGAAGTGGGGCAGGTGGAGGCTGTATGAGGAAGTTCCTGAGGCACTTGTTATAAACACTCTATCAACTTGGCATCCATTGAACGGCGCTGAGAAGACATATGCGCTCTGTATGTGATATCTTCATCATAGGCACAACACAATGATTGTAGATAATGAGACACCCAAAAGTAAAATTAATTAGGAAGTGATAGGTTTGATGAGGCTTGAGTGTTACCACTGTTCTTAATACAACTTATTTCACTGTAAGCTTGAAATACATGTTTTCCCCAAAAAAGCCATGTTGAACAAGCAGCTCATACAATTCATACAATTTTGACAGCTTCCTCTCATGATCAAGAAGAGGCACACATGCTCCAGACTCTCATAGAGCAAGGGGAGAGGGTGAGAAAGGGCATAGCCAAGATGGCGCGGCTGCCAAGGCTCTCTACCTGCTGTTCTTTCATCCAGGCTCCTGCCAGTTCCGAGGC
>NC_022023.1:26476646-26477541 GCF_000317375.1 Microtus ochrogaster | reverse complement strand
TTCTAAAACCTAGCAGGCCCTGTGCTAAACAGCAGAAGGCAAATACAGACCTGATGCCCTTGCCCTTGATGACCATGGGGACCCTGAGGAGAGGCTCTAGGTAGTCAATTGAGTAAGTTCTCTGTCATTTTTTAAATCAATAACTCAAGTAAAATTTTATCCTTCTCAAAGATCTCTGGTGCAGTTTGACAGCTGAGAGGTTTTGCTAGTTTAAAAGGACAGCCTCACCAAACAAATTTCAGTGTAACTTCTTAACATGCTCTAAATGAAAGATGTTTTAAGATATACAAATACAAGTTATCGAATTTCTCTCTCATGTTACCTTTCACAGTTCTGAAATGCTGATAAGCTATTGCTCTAACCCTGGAAGAGCGCTACTGCTCTAACCCTGGAAGAGCGCTACTGCTGCTAACCCTGGAAGAGCGCTACTGCTCTAACCCTGGAAGAGCGCTACTGCTATTACTGCTGCAAGATCAAGATTTTAAATTCTCTATAGTCATTTTATTACTGCTGCAAGATCAAGATTTTAAATTCTCTATAGTCATTTTCTAAAGATACTTTTCATTGTGTAAAAACATATGTCACAGTCATTCTGGCATAAATATGCTGTTGTTTATATAATGTATGTGTCTAAAAACTTACATTTTCACAAGCTCAAAAAATTCTTCTGAGTTCCAGGAAGCCGAATTGAAAGATCCACCTTACACAGGTCAGATACACCCCTCTAAATTCCCTGATCCTGAAAATTTTTTTTTCATCCTAAATTTAACTTTGTCCTTTGCTCTGCCAACACCTTGCCAGGTCCACGAGACACCGGACAGTTCCATACCTCAAATCCTAGACAGGAGTAAAGCAACCAGCTACCCCAGGATGTGACCAGCACCCAGCTTTCTCA
>NC_022023.1:26465982-26470421 GCF_000317375.1 Microtus ochrogaster | reverse complement strand
GCTCGCAGGGCACTTCTTAATTCCCAAGTCTGACCAGGCCTGGAACCTTCTCCAAGCCTCAGGCTCACCTGACACTTCCACCATGGGATGACTTCTGTGCAGTGGCTCTGGGCATTCTTCATGACAAAGGCCAGGCAGACACCATGATGCTGTTGTGCGCCCTTGCTCCCTACTTCTTTCCCGACCTCCTCCTTTTCCCTCTGTCTCTACCTCTCAGCCTCAGACAGGAAGCCAGCTGAGTCTTTCTTAAGTCAGTTTGCAGAAGGGCCAGGTGGAGACATCAAAAAAAAAAAAAAAATCTTCATGAATTTCTGGAGACTGGGCAAAGTCAGAAAGCAAAGCCTTCCGGAGGTTGTGCCCGTGGCTTCCTTGGCCTGCCTGACAGTCAGCTGTCTTACTTTAGACTGTAAATGTCCCCCAAAAGCTCACGTGATAAAAGCTTGGGCCTTAGTTGGTAGTACAGGGAAATGGGCCTAAGTGAGAAGCTTTGGGCTTGTTGGGATCCCGCTCTGAAGCATATTCCAGGACTCCAGGGCTCGCTCTCTCTCTTTCTCTTTCTTTCTCTCTCTCTCTCTCTCTCTCTCTCTCTCTCTCTCTCTCTCTCTCTCTCTCTGCCTCTCTCCCCCTCCATGAGACAAGCAGTTTTTCCTCACCACACACTCCAGGGCATGCAATCTTGCCACAGGCCCAAGGCAACAGGGATAATTACTTGATTGCTTCTTGAGCCCTTTAAGTCTGTTAGCCAAAATAACATTTTATTCATCGTAAGTAGGTATCACGGGCATTTTCTCATAGTAACAGAAAGGACGGACACAGCAGCCCATACTTGGGAGGAGGAAAAAAGGCCCCAGATGGCGGCTCTGCTGGCAGCTGATGAGACAAACGGGGATGGGCTGCATAGAAAAAGGCTGTCTTGTGGCTCACAGTACGCCTTGTCTAGTGGTCCCTGCCAACAACATGAATCCATGCCACCCTTGAACTTGACCCGCCTTCTAGCACACCTAGGGGTCTAAAGCCTAGCAAACCAAGAAGACATAGTTAGGGATACAAGTCTCATGGCAGGAAGAGCCCAAGCACTTTTCTCTTTGTTTTTAAGCAGCTTCTCTATGGCCTGCAATCCTTCTGCGTCAGCCTGCCAAGTACTAGGATTCCAGATACAGGCCACCAGGACTGGTCTGCACATTTACTATACAGGACAAAGTCTTGGGGAGTTGATCAAATTAGGAGGAAGAAATGTGAAAGGAAAAACTAACCATTTTTTATTACTTTTTATACAACATACAAAAGCTTGAAGGATGCTAACCATGGGCTTCCAAGTAGGTACCTTACTTAAGGGGAGGCTTTAAAACGCACGGTTTTGCATACGACAGAGTATGGTGGGGTTGTAACACCAAGGTTGGGGAAATGATCGTAGACCAGAAGACTGCAGGAAGGAGGCCTGGAAAGTTACAGGCCATACATGACAAGTTCTAGGACAGGAGGCCTGTCACAAACAAACCCCTGAAAGTATATTAAGAATTAAAGGTTGGCTGGGCGATGGTGGTGCACGCCTTTAATCCCAGCACTCGGGAGGCAGAGGCAGGAGGATCTCTGGGAGTTCGAGACCAGCCTGGTCTACAGAGCTAGTTCCAGGACAGGCTCCAAAGCCACAGAGAAACCCTGCCTCAAAAAACCAAAAAAAAAGAATTAAAGGTTGCTGAGTGGTGGTGGTACACGCTTTTCATCCCAGCACTTGGGAGGCAGAGGCAGGAGATCTCCCTCCGAGTTTGAGGCCAGCCTGGTCTACAAAATGAGTTCCAGGACAGCTAGAACTATTACACAGAGAAACCCTGTCTTGAAAAGCAAAACAAAAGACAAACAAGCAAACAAAAGAATTTAATGTTGAGTATCGACTTCCTAAGAAACTCTACATACTAATGTCTCAGAGGCGTGTCCGGATGGGAGAGAGGGAGAGACAGGCAAGGCCAGGAGGAGAGTATCTTGAAGTCACTGTCTCGATCCTGAGTGTTTTTGACTCTGTGTTTATGAATGTAAAAACTATTAGTCAAAACTGTTTAGGGACTGGCTATTTGGAGAAGAAGGGACTTTCTAGAGTTGATTCTATCACAGTAACTTCATTTTGGGGTTGTTTCCCCAGAAATCAGTGTTGGAACAAGGTCTCCTTTTCCAGCTGTAAGGGGATCCGCCCCTCCCCCACCAGAAGAATCTGGCCACCCAGCTCCTGAGGACTCCCTCCCCTTTCCTTCCCAAACACTGACTGTTGATGTACAGCCCCTTTCCTCTGGTGGCCTGGTCGGATCTCATCCCAGGTTAAAAACCCTGAGGAAGCTTCTGATTTAGCCTTTGACTGGCGGTGTCTGGTTTGCCTAGGCTTTGGCTGGAAGCCTTCTGATCGGGTTGTCCAGTGTTCTGTTTCCTCTAGAGAACCAATCACCTTTGGCAACTGGGAGAGGAGCATTGACTTTCTCAACTAGTCACAAAGGTTTGGGCAGAATCCATGGCAGGATTTTTGTCCCTTAGAGTGGATCCGCCACTCTAGACAGATGAGGAATAACTGTTTATTATTATTGCCTTAGCTGCTTTTCTCAAATTCCAAATGAGAGCCCCTCAATCAAATGAAACATCTCCCAGACTCCACATACTTCATCGAAGTCCACGAGTTGGCATGGTTAGCACGAGGAAGCATACGTGGCATCAGGGAAGAGCTTTTGCCCCCAGCAGGCTAGGCTGTCTGGTCCTCGGATCACAGAACACAGAAGTGGCTGGAAGAGCGATAACGGCAGGGTTGGAAGAAGCAGGAAATGGCCCAGTGCTTCCAGGAAGATCCAGGCTGCTGGGGAAGGAGGTCGTCAGGAGGGCTTTCCCTGCTCGGTAGCCATTTGCTCTGTTGTCACGTGACTCAGCCCTGTGCTAGCAGCTGCACACATGCACAAGTGGCATATATCAGCTCCTGTCTCAGCCCTCAGTGACTGTGTCTGCAAACAATAATGATGACCCTTTATCTAGACTCCTGGGGGGTGGGGAAGTCCCAGGGAAAACCAGTCAGGGCATGTTCCTTTCTTTTTATTTATTTAATATTTTTATTAATTAATTAATTTTTTCCTAGCCTGATTACAATTTCCCTCTTCCTCCCTCCTCTTCTCCCAGTCCATTCCCCCAGTTCCCCCCCCCCCCATCCATTCCTCCTCCTTTCTCTTCAGAAAAGGGCTGGCCTCCCATGGATATCAGCCCGTCCTGGTAAATCACATTACAGTCAGAGTAGGCACCTCCTCTCTCTTATTAAGGCTAGAGGAGGCAACCCAGAAGGGAATGGGTCCCAAAAGCAGACAAAGAGTCGGTGACACCCCCATCCCCCCTGTCTGGAGTCAAGGCATGTTTCTTCCATGCTCCGTGCTTATGTTTCATCGTCTATATGATGGAGATGTCAAAAGTCCCCACCTCAAAAGATGGAGAGCTGAGTCCCTTGAAGCAAGCCCAGTGCTGTTGTTGAGTAAACACTTGAATTGTCCGTTCTTAGGAGCTGGGATAACAACCGTGGCCCACCTGGGATTCCTGCTCAGGTTGCCTTGCATGGCTGCATCTGGGGCTGCTGGCAAATCCACAGAAGGCCAGGAGCCCCTGGGGACTCAGAATTGCCAAGGAAGTCTCCAGCCAGTGGCAGGCGAGGCCTCTACATCTGGAGACGTAGGCTGCCTGCTGGGGTGGGTCATTCTGGCAGTTCTCAGGAAGGCAGGGAGGTGACCCTGAGGCCGGGCAGCTGCTGGTCATCCCAGGAGGGCAGTGCTGTCATGGACTTGGCCAGGCAGCTCAAGCTGAAATGCTGATCTAATGCGTCCATGCTGGACTCATCTGGGCTGTAAATCTCTACGGCAATCATAAAGCAGAGGAGATTTGAAGGGAGGTGAATTCTCTTGTTCTCCACGCTCTTGGCTTTCAGGTAGGGTGGATGGAAGGAAGAGGCTTGGCCAGGCAAGAGGCTGAGGTCACAGTTACAGAAGGTAGACACCTAGGGCCAGTTTTCCCCTCCTATCTCCAGTGCCTGTGGCTACCTATGTACATGTTCACAAAGCATAGAGACCTGGCTGGATCTGGGGCTCCCTAAGAAGAGAGCAAAGGCTATGGAGAAGAGGAAGTATCTGGAATCCCAAAGACAGGAAAGACCCCACAAACTCTCACTGTGCCCTCTGGCTGGGAGGGAAGCCGGTCATTTGTTCTATGCACAAGAAGTCAGGGCTAGCCTGTCATTATAATCCCGAGGACTTAGAGCAATCCCCTCCTGCCATAGTCCTAAAATCCTTTTTCTGTAGTGAACATAAAGACTTGAGGGGGCTGGAGAGATGGCTCAGCAGTTAAGAGCATTGCCCGCTCTTCCAAAGGTCCTGAGTTCAATTCCCAGCAACCACATGGTGGCTCAAACCATCTGTAATGAGGTCTGGTGC
>NC_022023.1:26443812-26465818 GCF_000317375.1 Microtus ochrogaster | reverse complement strand
GTTGCCTCAAGCTCCTGCCCTGGTAATTTCTCCTCCCATGATGGACTGGATCCTTTCAGACTGTGAGACAAAATAACCCTAACTCTCTCATAAGATGCTTTTGTCAGATTTTTATCACAGTATGAGGAAATTAACTGGAGTTAGCTCGGCAGGAATCCAAGGCCTACATTAGAATTCTAGGATCCACCATGACCCAATCCCAGCAAGCGTCATCTTCAGATTCAGGGCATGGTAGGCAGTACCTGATTGGCTCAGCCCAGGTTAGTGGGCAGTGACTCTCTGGACCTCTGGGCTCTGATGAACAGCCCCCCCCCCTGCCCAGTTCTGCTCTGTGGGCTCTCTTATTGGCTCAGATTGCTCTGATGTAGAGAAACAGTCAAGCCACCTTAAAAAAAAGTGACTAGGTTTATTACCAAGGTGTCCTGGGCTGGGCTTGGAGCTCCCTGGCTGTGGAAGCTGGAATAGCCCTGGGTGTCCCCTTCATCTCCTCCTCGGTGTGTGCTACCCACTATATGAAGATGTGTCGCTGTGATTGGTTTAATAAAGAACTGAATGGCCATTAGCTAGGCAGGAAGCAGTTAGGTGAGACTTCTGGGGACAGAGAAGACTCAGAGAGGAAGAAGAAAGCAGAGCCAGCAGTTAGATGAAGAGGAAGCAGGTTGGGCAGTACTGAGTAAAGGTAAGTGAGCCACGAAAAAGATTGTGGGTTAAAAGATATGGATTAATTTAAGTTATATGAGCTAGTGGGACAAGCCTAAACTGAGCCTTCGTAATTAATAGTAAGTCTCTGCGTTGTGTGTGTGTGTGTGTGTGTGTGTGTGTGTGTGTGTGTCTGCATGTGTTTGAGAGTGTGTGTGTAGAGAGAGAGAGAGAGAGAGAGAGAGAGAGAGAGAGAGAGAGAGAGATCTGGAGGCCCAAAGAAAAACCCATCTAGCATTCTGTCATTGGGCATCAAGACTGTACGAAACAGGCTGAATTTCAGGAGGAAGGACGGAAGAGGAAGGAGAAAGGTGGGCAGGGCGAGCATGACCGTTTTGCTTCTGATCTCTTGGTCCCAAGTCTGATCTGGAAAAGAGAGCACAGGCATCTCTTTCCCCCAGGATGATACTGAGGACAGGACCAGGTTCTTCAGACAGGGACGTGGGTGGGTTTGGGCCTCAATGTAGTGTTTCAAACATCCTTCCAAATGGGTCATTAGCTTTTTTCTACATCAGAAGGAGCAGCCAGGGCTGAGGGTTGTTAGAGTGACCATCCAAGTTCCTCCTCTCCCTGGCCCCAGTGTTCAGGAGTGCCCAGGCACGCTGCATGTGTGCTGTGGATGTCACTGACTGGGAAGCCCCACCAGGTGCCCAGCCCCTCAGAGAACACCACCTACAGGTCCACAAGTTAGTCCAAGATGATTTGAAATGAAGAGAACAGACTAGTGTTGTGGAATATTACTTCAAGGCGTGTTACATTTGTTTATGCTGTGGAACATTTACTTTAATGATGCAAAGATGTGTTGCATTCTTTCATGCTACATTTGTTTAACTCTGTGAAGCTGTGTTACTTTGCCTGCCTAAAACACCTGTTTGGTCTAATAAAGAGCTGAATGGCTGATAGCAAGGCAGGAGAAAGGATAGGCAGAGCTGGCAGGCAGAGAGAAGAAGTAGGAGGAGAAATCTGGGAAGAAAAAAAAAATCAAGGAATGAGAAAAGGAGGAGAACTTTAAGGGTCAGTCACCCAGCTACACAGCAAGCCAGGGAGAAAGAAGTACAGAAACAGAGAAAGATAAAAGCCCAGAGGCAAAAGGCAAACAGGAAAATTTAAGTTAAGAAAAGCTGGCAAGAAAAAAGCTAAGCTAAGGCCAGGCATTCAGAAGTAAGAATAAGTCTCCATGTGTGTATTTATTTGGGAGCTGAGAGGTTGGCTGCAAAGAACCAAAAGAGTAAAGGAACTAACAGTAAAGAGTAAAATCAACCAGCGACAGAGGTGGGATCAGGAGCCAGTGTCTGGAAGCTCCCTGCTCAGTCCAGTGCTGTTTGGCTCTTGGGGAGGGGGCTGTAGGGAAGGCTCTCCAGGTTGGTGGCAACCAAGCCCTCTAATACCACCATCAACCAGACCTTGGCTGGCTCCCCTTGGTCTCCACACTTCTCTTACATCTCTGATCACAGTTCCTAGTCTATCAGATGCCTGGTCTCTGCTTCATGGAGCAAACTTGGGACCAAGAGATCAGAATCAAGATGGCTCCTCCCCATCTCTGAATCCTTCTGTCTCCCTTCTCCATTTTCTTCCTCCTCCCCACATCTGAATCTCTCCATGGGGCTCTCAGCACCCCCTTCTTTCCTTCCGGCCACACACTTGTTCACCCCCCTCCAGTCCTTTTCTGGGACAGCTGTGATGCTGGACCAGGGCACCAGCCCCGAGAGTCGCAGGTTGATTTACGTCACTGTGGGAGAAGGGCAGCTTTTCCTCATTATTCCACACAATAGCACATGTCTCGGGCTGTTCTTGGCAGTCTTTCATGGACGCTCTCTCCTTTCAAAGTCTTGCTTCTCACCTGACTTGGACAGTCAAGTTTTATTCTTAGACCAGCTCTCAGGCCTCCTGAGGCAATCCTCGCCCCTGCCCCCCCAGACTTCCTCTGGAGTCCTGGGAACGGCCCTCTCCCACCTGACCTGCTCCCCCATCCCGGTTAGGGTTATCCCTATTTTTAGAATCCTTGATCCCCATGCTGTCTCAGACCCCAAATGAAGAGGCTCAGAGCCAGTGAAGGGAGAAACTGAGGTTCAGAAGCGTGGAATTGCTTACCTCGGGCCTCCAATACCCAGCAGGAGAACGGCAAAACAGACCGTATCCAACCCTAAGTAGGGCTGAAATACCATTAGTGCACACGAAGGAAGTCCCTGGTGACATCTGCTCCTGTCACCCCCATGATACTTTCCACTACTGTGGAGGTGTACCCACACCATTCCTGGCACATGCAGGAGGAACCCAGGTGCCCTGGCAGCTCTTATTGTGGTTAAATCAGGGGGAGTTCACATTTCATTTCCCTCTTGCTTGGAAAAGGCCACTGGAAAAAAAAAAACAGCCCTGTTCCTCCCCACACCAGCCCTCCTCCCTCCCCGTCCCCGCCCCCAGCATTGTGCGTTTACAGCTCATCCGCCCAGGCAGGCCTGATGCTCCTGGGAGCCAGGACAGCTTGTGGCAGTTGGGCCGTGAAACTCTCAGAGTGTGTCTCTTCTGGGGACAAGCCCCTGTCCTGCAGGATCGGAGGGTTGGAGTCTGAACTGGGGCAAGCACAGCACACTGGAAATTGGCAGCATGTCTGAGGCAAAGCAGGAAAATGACAAATGTCAGTAGAATTGCATACTAGCGAGGCCAAGGCTGCACAAGGAGCGTGGAGACAATCAACCTACAGGTCCCTAATTGAGGGCTGGAGGCAGGAGAGGGCCCTATGCCATGGGACAGATTGAGGAAAGCTCTGCTCTTTAACCTACCCACAGGAAGGATGAGGAGAATGAGGCCTGGCTGGGGATGCTAGGTTAGCCAGAACTTGGCAAGTCCAAAGGATAGGAACACAAGTCAGACTGGCTTACGCTGAAAGGAAATCCACTGATTCGTGCAGTTTTGCAGTTAGCCGAGTGGCTTCAGGTAGAGCTGGCTGTCTCAAAAGGCTGTCACTCTTGCTCAGTTGTCTTTGGCTTGACTTCACACTCAGGCAGATTCTTCCAAGAGTCGTACTTCAACAGTTCCAGGGCCACAGCCTGGGCGACACACAGGGCAACGGGCAGAGGCAATTTATCGGATTATATTGGCATGAACAGGACCACATGTTTGTCCCTAAACTTATCCCGTTGCCGAGGGTGAGCTGTGCTGCTTTAGCCCTGCTCGCACTCCCGCCCTGTTCCTCTACCCCCCCACCTCCCGCCCCGTACCCAGTGGAGGTAGCATTGCCGGGTACAAAGCTTGTCATATGACAAAACTTTTTCTGGGGAGATACAACACACATGTCCACTCACCCCAGATAGGAATCCCACAACAGACCAGTGTATGGGTACCACCAAAGTCCAGCTGGAGAAACCAGCGCCTTTTATTGGGATTACTTACAGGAATAGGGGTGAGGGGTCGCTTACAGGATCAGAAATGACTCCAAGATAGCTGCTTCACCAAAGTTCATCCCGGTATGGGTGAGAGCTCACAAAGGCTGGAAACACACCGCACAGCCTGCAGGCAGCTGACAGTTCAAGAGTGTCCTTTCCAAGTGACCCAGTTGGTCTAAGTCTCTTCCTGGCAGTGGGGCTGGTCTCAAGGTCACCTTTGCAGCTTGTTTTGTCTGGAAATCTGTTTTTGGTGGGGTTTTTTTTTTTTTGGCATTTTTTTTCTTGTCTGAGAGAGAGTTCCAACTTTTATTGCTTACTCTGGTAGGGAGGGGCCTAGTGAATCTGACCAGTTTCAGGGACTTTCTGAAGCTATTTTGAGTTGTTTTACCTTTCTGTTTAAGCGTTGCAGGGTACAAAGTATGGGATGGTTTCGTCTTGGAGGATACAGATACACATCAATGCTATGTGATAGGATGTGGTTGTAGCAGGGTACCCTCCAAGGAAAGGCAGAGAACTATCAGGAAAGGGGCGAAATAAAGGCTGGGTCCTCAGAGTATGAAAACAGAAGCTGGAAAGCCACCTGCCTCGGAGTGTTCTGTATCCTCCATGGCCCCATGACCCTGCTAAGTACCTAGCTTGGATCACCTGTGAGTTGTGGGGAGTTGGGGGTGATGGGAAGACTATAGTCAGGTATCCCAAGCCTACCCACTCCCATTCAAGTTTGGTGCATTGTCTATGAAAACACTCCAGAATAAACCCATAG
Organism: Microtus ochrogaster; assembly: GCF_000317375.1. NCBI lineage: Eukaryota > Metazoa > Chordata > Mammalia > Rodentia > Cricetidae > Microtus > Microtus ochrogaster. The sequence continues at coordinate 26,460,973 of NC_022023.1, read as the reverse complement.
CCCAATGCCGTCTCCCTCAGCCTCTGTCCACGTTCAGAATACTGCTTCAGCCTAGTTGGCCAGCTGATGGCTGTCCCCTCCTACCTGACACCTTCTGTTACATTGCTCCTACCACTGATCACTGGTCCCTCTTCCTCCTTTGCCGGCTCTCCTCATCCCTAGCCCTTCATCCAAAGAACTCCAGGGACATGCATGCCCAGCAGTGTGCTTTTCCTGGCACGGGGCTTGGCCTCATAACCACATATAATGGAATGATTGGCTCACATCCTGCACACTTGCAGGGAGAAGGGATGGCCTTCCAAACCTCATGTCTCACATGGGCCATGCCAGGAAGGTGTGAGGAAAGCCCTGTGGACGGAAGCTTTCTTTCCTCCAGCTCTTCTTTCCGCTGACCCAGATTCAAGGTAGAGGCTGGCTATCCTAGCAAAGGAAGAACCCAGAAGAGTGGAGAGAAGTCCAGAGGGGAAGGCTCTGTCCTGTGTAGTCCAGACCCAACTCCTAGGGACATGCACACACACAGCTTTAAGACAGCAATGACCACAGCCTGTGGAAGATTATAAATCAGACTCTGGAAATGTGTCGGGTGACATCACAGACAGCCGCTGGACTCTGGGAGGACTCCTCACAAGTGCCAGGGAACAGTGAGAGCTACCCACAATATCAGAGATGCCAAGGCCAGAAAACAACAATCTGGAACTCTGGGCATAATCCTTCCAGTGACCCCACCAAGGGCTGTCCAGAGACAAAGCGGTGGGGGTCAAGGTAGAGATGAGGCAGCACCTGCAGTGTTTCGGGGCTCCTGGGAAGGAATGCAGGTGGCAGCAGTTCTTTAGATGTCTGCACGATATGATACAGTGTGATTTCGGGGCATGGTTCTGGGAGCCAAGGCCTTCCCCTTTCGCATTCCCAGGAGCTCCTGCAAGGTCCTTACCACTCTAGCCCCTTTCCCTCCCCTGGTACACACACCGACATTTTCAGAACCATGAGAATGCTCCTACGCTCTCTGCCCCATCGATTTCTCAAAGCTGAAGGTCATGCACACAGGGCACGATGTCCTATAGCACTTTCATGTCACTTGGGGAGAGGGTTCCCTGATTAGCACTCTCTGTAAAATTGACACAATAAACACGACACAATCATCCCATGTGGTCGGACCCTTCTCAGTTATACTTGGCAGGCCTGATGATGAGCAACTGCCCAGAAAGCATTAGCAGAGGAACAACTGAGTCAGAGAACAGGGTCTTCCACTCCTCGATCTCTCTAGGCCAAGGCTCCACACGTCTCCTAATGAGCCATACTGTCCCTGTGGAGCTTTGGATTCACGTCCCAGGATTGCGGTTCTAGCCTAGCCTCAATGTCCATCTCTAGAGGCCAGACCAAAACCAGGCTATGAGCCCAACATTTCCCAGGATGTTCACAGAGCCAGAACAGAAGAGAAGCACCTGGAGAGGCTTCTAGCCCAGTCTTGGGGTCTCCTCCATGTGGAATCCTTGCCACTTTCTGTGCAGTTGAGGTCACAGAAGGTGTGCTTTTGCCGCCTAACCCGGCATGGTTACTGCCCTGGTGGAGGGAGCATCGCTCTGCTGTAGGAGGGGCACTGGCACAGCCTGGTGTGGGCTGCTGGCGCACTTTTGGTGCACATCTGCTCAAAAGCCTCCAAGTTTCCCATTGCTGATGACTCATTGGGCAGCAGCCGTAGAGAACAGGGGGATGAGATAAGAAGGGAGGCTGGGAGGATCCTCCTCAGTGCCCCCAGCATCCTGTGTGTGCCTCATGAGCTTTGCTGGATGGCTTACATAAACAGCCAGATATTTCCTCCTGTGCCAGGGCCAGCCCTAACCCTACACTTCTTAGTTTCTCCCAATTATTACGCATTGCTAATTTATGTTTATGACGGTCCAACTTCCACGCTTTCCCTCACGTGACCCTTTCTGTTACATGGAAATGTCTCTGGAGTCCCCCCACAAAAATGCAAAAGAGGGTGTCTTGTTTGTGCATTCATCGTTTTCTTGTGTGTGTTTTTTTTTTTAAGTTTTTATTTTCCCACATCTGAGTTTGATTGCTTCTGGGGAGCAATGGGAAGTGAGTTAAGGGCCTGGCCTAGAGCATCCGAGCATCCTCGGCCCAGCTTCTCAGACCTCCCTGTGGTTCCTTTAACCAAATGGATGTTTTTGTGGAGACTTAGGTTATTTTGTACAATAAACAAGTTTTTTCCTTTCCTTTTAGCTATTTAATGTGGTATCCTGAAAGCGAGGGCAGCTCGTTAATGAATAAAAGCTGAGATGGGAGCAGGAGGTTAGCGCGTTAGCAGCACTTCCAGGCGTAACCTTACATAAGTAACATTCCTGCCGCATAAACGTCTTGGCAAAACCCAAGATGAAATCCCCATCCCACACTGCTGGCCTCCACCAAGCTCTGTATAATAGAGTAAAAAATAAAAATAAATAAATAAATAAAAATAAAAAGTAAAATAAAAATGCTGTTGATGGCAACATTTTTCTGTCCAGCAACAAGTCATTAGTTTGGACAACGGAATCTAAAGTGCATCGCTTAGTCCCCCACAGCGCTAATGGGAAATATTACCTAGAAACCAAGCGCGTGAGGAAGAAGCCAGATGGAGGGCTGGATTTCCGTGAGGGAGGAAAGACACTGAGAATCCCCAATTCTTTCCAGCAGGAAGTCTGTGAACCCAGCCCCAAGTAAGAGCTATCCTGTCAGGTGCCAACCAAAGCCATCCTCCGAAAAGGAATTAGTGCTCTGTTGGAGACGGTTTCTAACCCAAATTGAACCTCAGTCCTTTTTTCTTACCGCTGAGCTGCTGCAAAGTCGATCAGTCTGGGCTCTTCTGCAACAAATTCACACAAATGTGTTTACATTTAGCTTTCTTCCCAAGGAAAGGTGAGACTCAACATAATTCACAGTGCCATATATTATCGGTAACATCCTACCTCCAGACTGTGAGTATCTCAGGAGGCAAAGCAGTCACACCCACGAGAACTGATCTCATGGTTTAGAAGCCATGAGGATGATTTGTACTTTTTCCTTCAAATCCCCAATCCCCAAACTCTCTAGATGAACAGTTCTCAACCTGTGGGTCATGACCCCTCTAGGTTGAACAACCCTTTTACAGGGGTTGCGTAAGACAACTGGAATTATATTGCAGTTCATATCAGTAACAAACTTATAGTTATGAAGTAGCAACGAAAACAATTTTATGGTTGGGGGTCACCAGAACATGAGTAAGTGTATTAAAGGGCCCAGCATTAGGAAGGTTGAGAAGCATTGATCTAGATGGGCACAGGTAAAGACTTCTCTGTAGACAATCTGAAGACACAAACAGTCCATAGACAATTGAGAAGCAATTGCTACCCCAACAGCCCCCAATGGCACCAACCCCAAAGGACAGGGCTTCCTCAACCGTCCCAAGCTCAAGGAGAAAAGTGAAATATTAACTATATATAAGCTAAGAATATATATCATTTAAAAATTTGACAGCTGGGCTGTTGTGGAGCACATCTTTAATCCCAGAACTCGGGAGTCAGAGGCAGGCGGATCTCTGTGAGTTTGAAAGCCTGATCTACAGAGTGAGTTCCAGGACAGCCAGGACTACTGGGAGAAACCCTGTCCTGAAAAACTTAAAACAAAACGAAACAAAAACTCAACTAAGATTTTAACAAAATGTGAACAACAAACAGACCAACCCCAATAATACTAAGATGAGAAGTTTAAAGGAAATCTAGCCACACAGAATCCAGCAACATTCATTAAATAATGCACATGGAAAAAGCAGTGTTTCTTCTACGAATGTACACATGGTTCAACACACAGAAAACCCACTAAGGTCGTTCACAATGTTAACAGAACTGAGAAAGATGATACAATTATCCCCCAATCTGCAGAAGACACACTACAGAAACACCCTCATTCATGTAAACTTCCGTGCCCATTAAAATCAAGATGAAGGCAATTCAGCAACATTCCGGTGAAAAGCTGCCGCAGAGTTCAAAACCTACGGGCGACCCTGTTGCAGAAGGGTCCTCACAATTTTGTAAAATTTACTTTCAGAGGCTCAAAGTAAATATCAGAGCCATGTCTCCATGTTCCAGCAGGGAGGTGGGGGAGGGTGATTTCAGGTAAAAGAGGAAGTGATGCACAATGGACCTGCTGTCCTACAGAAGGTTCCTTTCTGCAGAAACTGCTCAGCCAGGACCTCATTTGCTGGAGTGCTAATGATAGTCCTCAGGGGAAACCCTTCACCCTCTTCTATGTAGTGGGGAGGAAATCTAATAGACACTTTGTGAGGACCACAGTCCAGAGGTTACAAAATTGCTAAAACAATGAGACCCCCAATCAAGAGACAGTAGATGGCTTCCCCTAGCCACTGTCACTGTCTCTAAAAGTCCCTTTACCCTGGCACATCATCTCCAGCTACCAAGGAAAATTTGCAAGGCATGCCAAAAGGAAAAGAACAAAAGAGACAAAAAAAGCATCAGGACTGGAATTATGAGGAAAGTTGGACTCATTGGGCCCAGAATGAAAAAGCCACTGTGATTAATAGAGACAGAATGTAATAGATGGATAGACAGCATGCAGGAACAGTGAGAAATATTCCAAGACAGAACTAAAGGAAGATGTTGGCAATAAAACACGTGAATGAATTGAAGGTACTTTTGATTGTCTTTAAAGAGACTTTATGCTTGTTATTTTTAATCATATATGTGTTTCTGGGTTTGGGCTTGGGCATGCAAGTAGAGCTGCCTTCAGAGTGCAGAAGAGTATTGGGGTGTCAGATCCCTGAAGCTAGGGTTACAGGTAGTTTGAGCTAATCATTGTGGGTGCTGGGAACTGAGCTTGGGTGTCCTATACAAGTGGTACACTTTCTTAATTGTTCAGCCATCTCTCCAGGCCCTTTGATGGGCTCATAGTAAAACAGACACAGGTATGGGGGGAAATATGTCTGAATTTGAGGGATTCTTAACATAAACTCCCCAAACTGAGAGGAAAAGAGAATAAAGACTGAGAGAAAAAAAAAAAAAACAGACCAACCATGAGGGCAGTTATGCAAGGTGAAAACACATGTGATGGGGATGCCAAAGAGACAGGAGGCATGAAAAGGAAGGAGGTGGGACACAAAGAGTATTTGGGAACTGGAGAGATGGCTCAGCAGCTAAGAGCACTTGTTGTTCTACTCTTCCAGGGGACCAGAGTTTGGTTCCCAGCAACCACTTGGGTAGCTCACACTGCCTGTAACTAGTCCCGTGGGATCCCACACCCTCTCCTAGCTCCCACAGGTTCCTGGACATCAATACTCATCTCTCTGCTCCCTGACTACACACACAATTAGACTGCTGTCTCACATTCCTGCTGCCGTGCCTTCCCTACCATGATGGACTATGCCTCTTTAAAATGCGAACCAAAATATCCTCCCTCTTTTAACTTGAATCTTACCAAGGTTTTTATTTTTACAGCAATGAAAAGGGGAGCTAATACAATACATAGTTATTTTAAATAAGGTTGTTGTTAGTGCTGTTATTATTGTGTATGATATATAAGCATCTGCCAGGGAACACTTATCTGATAACCTGAGTTTGACCCCTAGGTCATACAGTAGAAGGACTCGTAATTCCAATCCTGATGCTTTTTCTGTCTCTTCAGTTCTTTTCCTTTTTGACATGTCTTGTAACTTTTCCTTGGTAGCTAGAAATGACTCCTTTGGTCCCTTCATTCATGTGACCATCCACACTTATACAGTCACATCACACACATTCTTTCTATCCAGTTCATAAACCCAGCCCATGGGATGGTACTGCCCAAACTCAGAGTGAGCCTTCCCACCTCAACTCAATCTTTCTGGAAACACCCGAGAGACACAGCCACAGGGTGCTCCCATAATTATTCTAAATCCAACCAAGTTGAGAATGGGTCATTTATTTTATTTTATTATTGAAAATAAAGTTATTTTCATATAATGCATTCCAATCATGGCTTTCCCTCTCTCATCTCTTCCCAGATCCTCTCTGTTTCCTTCCAACCCCATGTCTTCTTTCTTTCTTTCTTTCTTTCTTTCTTTCTTTCTTTCTTTCTTTCTTTCTTTCTTATATTTTTGGTTGTGAACCTAGCCTTTAATGGCTGAGCCATCTCTCCGGCTCCTTTCTTTCTCTCTTGAGAACAAACAGGCAAATAAAAAAGAAAACCAAATGACGATAAAAAATGAATAAGCTAACAAACAAAAGAAGAAAGAAGAAACTAAGAAAGAACATAAGAAACACACACACACACACACACACACACACACACACACACAGAGTCCATAAAAGCTCAAAATCAGCGACTATATATACAATCAAAACATCAGCAAGGGGGGAAAGAAACCCAAACAAAGCAATATATATTATCTTGTAAATATTTTAATTTTCCAAACTCTGAAAAATTAAACATATTCATTTACCAAATTTTATTTCTTTGAGTACCTTTTGGGTTACTTTCTTCAGGTAATTGAGTTTGATTATACAAAGAACAAGTAGTCATTTCCTTATAATTTTCTTGACTTGTTGCCAAGTGATAGAAAACTCTTTCTTCAAGCCCTATAATTAGCATGGTGTTTTTTATATTTTTTGAGGCTTCTAACACATTTCCAACCAATGGTTGATTAATTGCATCATTACCTTGTGCAATAGAGTTCGGAAGACCCGTATGTGATCTGAAACGTGTTATATATAAGAGATGATTTCTAAGTCTGATTATTTCTTGTAATTGAATAAATAACAAAGCTAATTCTTAATCATCTGGAATAAGTTCAGCAGTTTCAATATATAAAACAACTCTTCAGTATTTTGAGAGTCAGTAACTATATTAAGAGATTCTGAAGAATGTAATAATACTGTGAAAATAGCCTATAATTCTGACTTTTGAATAGAATCATAAGGTGGCTTTGAGCCACTTTACTTAAATTTTTTGATTTGCAACCTGCCTTTCCTGATTTATTTGCATCAAGATAGCATTTAGGGGCTCCTGAAATTGGTGTTTCCTGTACAATGTGAGGAAGAATCCAATTAGTTCCTTTTGTAAACAGAAGTTTCTTGCTCTGGGGTTATCTGTTGCTAATCTCTCCCAAAATATTACCGAAAGATCTGTGTTAATGTCTATTTTCTGCCCATAATGAGGCAATTTCAGCATTAGCGAAAGGTACCACAATTTCTGGTGGGTCTATTCTTGCTAATTGGCAAAGTCTTAATTTTTCTTTCAGAATCAATTCAGAAACCTTTTCTACATAGGTCTTCAATTTTTTACTCTGTTTTTATTTTTCTTCTTTCTGTATAATAATAACTTTAGAAGAATGCACAGAAGGTGAAGTAATTAGAATATAATCAAGTTCTGGATCCAAATGATCCACATATGCATCCTGTGATTTCTTTGCTACCGAAACCAATTCTCCCTCAGCCTCAGCTGATAATTTTCTTGGGGTATTTAAGTCCTTGATTCCTTGTAAGGTATGAAATAAATTACTCGGTTTTGAGTTGTCAATCCAATTGTGGGCCATAGCCAGTTAATGTCTCCCAACAATTTTTGAAAATCATTAAGAGTTTATAATTGATCTCTTCTGATTGTACTTTCTATGGTTGAATTTTTATAAACCTATCTTATATCCTAGGTAATTAATAGAATCTCCTCTGGTTTTTTTTCCTCAGGAGCAACTTGTAATCCACAATAAGGCAAAATTTGTTTTTTAAAATATTCTTTCAAAAGTATCTGAATCAGCCAGTAAGATATTATCCATATAATGGTAAATTATAGATTGATGGAACTGTTTACAAATTATTTCCACTGGTTGTTGTACAAAATATTGGCATAAGGTAGGGTTGTTTAACATCCTTTTTGCAAGAACTTTCCACTGCTATCTTTCAACAGATTTGGAATTATTATATGCAGACACTGTGAAGACAAATTTTTCTTTATCCTGTTCTTGTATAGGTATAGTGAAAAGGCAGTCTTTTAAATCAATCACTATAATAGCAATCCTTTAGGTAATAGGGAAGCAAGGGAATTCCATGCTGTAAAGAATCCACTGGCTGAATCACCTTATTAAAAGCTCTTAGATCTATTGCCATTCTTCATTTTCAGACTTCTTTTTAATGGCAAATATAGGATAATTTCAAGGACTGGCTGATTTTTCAATATGTTGAGCTTTTAGCTGCTCCTGTACCAGCTGTTCTAATGTCTGTAAATTTTCTGATGTCAACGATCATTGTTCCACCTTTGAAAGATCAACAGCTGATGTGACTGTTCTTGACAATACCTTTCAATATTTTTTAGAGACTGGAGGAATGTTAATCTGGGTATTCCATTGTTGCAACAAATCACTTTCCCATAAATTCGTTGCTATTTTAGGCAATATGACTTTAATTTTCCCTTCTGTCCTGCCCTATCCATTCCACCCATCTTGCACTTTGTTTTACCTGAGATAAAGTTCCAGTCACTAGAACTTCCTGAAGAGGCCAATTTGGAAGCCAAGATTTTGGTGCAAGTATTGTTATTTCTTATCCATTTATCTGTTGGTGCTGATCTTGCCTTTAAAGTCCTAATCACCCTTTTGCAATTCTGAATTATCATTTTCAAAAGCAGATTCCAACTAGTATTTATCTAACTTCTAGATCTGATGTCATTTTATTTACAGCTGAAGTCAATGTTTGTAAAAAAAAATCAGTGAAGGTTTCTTTGGGGCCTTGTATAATTTTAGTAAGGGGCTCAGTCTCTTTTCCTGATTCTTTAACCCTGTCTCAACATTCAAAACTGCTGTATGGCATGGTGCCAAGGTGTGATCATCAAATGGAATCTGTATTTGCAATCAGCAAACTCAGCCTTGCTGAGAAGTTGTTTTGGGGAAATTTCTATACCTCTACTCCTACTTTCTTGTTCTATAACCCTAGCTTCCTCTTTCTGCCATGCTTTGAGCACTGTTATAACTGAGGACCAGCTTCTAATATTGCTGTAATTAAATCTTTCCAGTCTTGTGGAATAATTCTAGGTGGTCCATGAATTTAACATCTGCTTCACAAAAGGTGAAACTGTTGTCTCCTTAAATCTCTTCAAATATAACATTTTTATATGATCTCGGGTTAACTTCTGAATAGCCTTGGGGATGCCAATCATCTGGTGGTAACTGGATAAATTGAGGTTGAGTTTCTAATAACCTTGGGCCACCCCTCTTTAGTTTCATAATGCAATGGTGTGGTAGGTTCTTCTCTAAACTCCTTTGTCTGTCTGTGAATATTTTTCCTAGTCTCATTAGTAGGTCTTTCTAAGGACTGTATCTTATCAGTCATTTATTTTGCATTTGGTACTGATATCAAACAACTTTTTAAAGGATAAAACATGAATTATAAAACTGATAATGATTATAATTGACATTATATCAATTCCAGATAAGTTGACTATCCCTTCATTTGATTGTTCTATTTTCAAACCATCCATTGTGGAACCGTAGAAAGATCCAACTCTCTGCATTGTAATATTGTTCCCATTCTTAATATAGGGGAAGAAAGCTTAAAAAAACCCTCATTTTCTCATTTAAAGATTCCAAGGTGTCTCTCCAGTCTGCTGCTGATGACGGTGAAGTGTGATGCTGGCTATCACTGTGCCGCACAGCCGAGCAGAGAATGTGGGCAGTGCATGGCTGGGCTGGGGGCAGCTGCATCTGTTTGTGTGTAGGTGGGGGTCAAGAGTATGCGTCAAGATTTAAGAGGAGCTTTATCTACACTGCTAAATTTAGAAATAAAGGTGTTCTTACATAGGCAAACTTTGGCTGGACGAATAAATTTGAATATGTCTAAACAATGGAGTATTATCAAGGGCACAAGGAAATGAGCTGTTAAACTACAAAAATATGGGCTGAGGACATGGCGTATCAGATAAGAGCACGTGTTGAACAAACGTGGGAACTTGAGTTCAAATCCCCAGTATCCACATAAAAAGATGCATGTGGCCACACACGTATCTCTAACCACATTGCTGAGGGAGGTCTCAACAGGATTGCGTAGGAAGATAACTCGAGCTTACTAGTCACCAGTGTAGCTTCCGGAACAGCAGAGACCCTGCCAGATGCAAGGGAATAATGCAGAGAGGGATAGAGCAGGATGTCACAGGTCCTCTTCTGGTCTCCCTACATTTCCTTAGGAATGTATATACACACGTATGTGTTCATCTCTCTCTCACACACACACATACCACACACACACACACACACCATACCATGTATTCATCAAACTAACTCTCTCTCTCACTCTCTCTCTCTCTCACACACACACACACACACACACACACACACACACACGCACAGCGAGAGAGAGAGAGAGAGAGAGAGAGAGAGAGAGAACTATGAAAATAAATCGAGAAACACTGAATACATAATTACCTAGAAGATATAATATTCTGAACCATGTGTGCATCATGGTAGCTACTTTTAACTGTCAACTTGACAGAGTTAAGAATCACCTTTGAGACAGGGCCTCTGCGCAGGCCTGCAGGAAATTATCTTGATTGTGTTAGCTGAGGTAAGAAGACCTGTCCCCTGTGGGTGGTGCCATCCCCTGTCTAGAATCCTAAACTCATCTCTACATTGACTGCACATACAGTCACCCAGCTGCCTCAAGTCCCTGCCGCTGTCTTTCGCCACCACCGTGGTCTGTACCTTGAACTGTGGGCAAAAATAAGTATTTTCTCCCTTAAGTTACTTTCGTCAGAGTGGCAGGAAAGGCAACTAAGGCATAACCCCAATATCAGAGCTGAAAAATATGTCAATCCCAAACTGATCAAACTAGTAGGAAAAGTCTACAGTTACAATGAGAGCTTTTGATGTTTGTCTCAATGTAGAACTGACATTTTCGGAAAGAAAAGGTAGCCATACAGAGTAGAACTCAACCTATTAATCAAAAAATATCTAAATAATACTAATAGAAAAATACATTACTTTCAAGTGTCTGTGGGTGTGTGCTAACATGGATGATATCTAGGCTATTAAAATATCAACAATTGGAATCACAAAGTCTGTCTGCTAACTACAATGGAATCCAAGTTAAATCAGCCAGAAAATCCCTAGAACCTTGGAAATTAAACAAGACCATGAAAATAATCCCATGGGTCATGTAGCAAAGCTTATAAAATGTAAATATATTGAAGTGAATGAAAATTAAAATACAGCACATCCAAAATTGGAGGATACTGCTAACACAGCACCAAGAGGGAAATTTCTATCACTCAATGTGCTTATCAGGAAAGAATAGAAGCCAAAGCACCTGCCTCAAGAGAGAAAAAGAAGAATAAAATAAACCCAAAGCAAGCAGAAGGAAGGACAAACAGAAATTAATGAAGTCAAACACATAAAAACCAGGGGGGCGGGGACAGAAAAACCAAGATCTTTTTTTTTTTTTTTTTTGGTTTGTCGAGACAGGGTTTCTCTGTGGTTTTGGAGCCTGTCCTGGAACTAGCTCTTGTAGACCAGGCTGGTCTCGAACTCACAGAGATCCACCTGCCTCTGCCTCCCGAGTGCTGGGATTAAAGGCGTGCGCCACCACCGCCCGGCTCAAGATTTTTTTTGAGAACAACAAAAATCAACAAATTTTTCTAAAAACTAGAAAAAAAGATAGACGAAAAAAAGCACATGTAAATGATTAATAGAAGGGAAGCAAGGCCTGTCACCATAGACCTGCGAACATCAAAGAGAAGATAAAAGCTAAGAAACCAACATGCGCAAATTTAAAACCTGGGATCCAATAGCCCTCTTCACTTAAAAGTATCACCATGAGTTGTCCAGTAGGATCCAATAGCCCTCTTCACTTAAAAATATCACCATGAGTTGTCCAGTAGGACTTAGACCATTCAAATATCCCACAACTCTTAAGGAAATTTAAATTGTAATTTTTAGGTCTCCCAAACCCAATTTCCAGTTGGCTTTCTCATAAAATTCTAGAGCAGAATATTAAAGAAAAATTAATATTTATTATATGCAATATCTTCCGGTCAAAACATTTCCCAGTTTTTTTTATGAATTTATTCTCTTTACTGAACTTTAAGAAATCGTTCCACGAGGTTCCAGGTGTGAAAAAATCTAGATCAGCATTAGAAAATTTATTGGCGGGGGCTGTAGAGATGACTCAGTGGTTAAGAGGGCTTGCTGCTGTTCCAGAGGACTGGAGTTCAGTTCCATTACCCACAGCGGACAGCTCACAACCACCTGTAAATCCAGTTCTAGGAGGTCTGATACCCTCTTCTAGCCTCTACAAGCTCCCAAATACACACACACACACACACACAGAGAGAGAGAGAGAGAGAGAGAGAGAGAGAGAGAGAGAGAGACAAACAAAAACAAAGAAAATCTCTTGGAGTAATCCATTACATTAATAGCCTAAAGAAGAAAAAAATCTACATTTCTATTAATTAATTAAAAAAAACAGCATTTCACAAAATTGACTAACACTCACCTTAAAAATTCTCAAAAAAATAGAAATAGAGGAGAAGTTTCTCAACTTAATAAAGAATGCCTACGAAGATCCAAGAGTGAACATTATACTCAATAAAAGACCAAAGTACTTTCTCCTGGAAGTTGGAACCAGGCCCAAATATCTGTTTGCCGAATTTCCCTCAACATAGACTTTGATTTCAGCCAAGGGATTGACAGGACAGTGACTGAATGGAAGAAATAGAATTCTCCCTCTGCAGACAACAGAGAAAATGTCAAGGATTATACACACACTAGAATTTACAAGTGAATTCATTGAGGTGATACAAAAAAAGATAGACCTACAAAAACCAATCACTATACATTAGCAATGAACATATTGACACAGAAAATAAAAATAGAGTATCATTGTGTGACACAACTTTTTTTCTGTGGAGACACAACACAACCATCTACTGGCACCAGACAGGGACCCCACAACAGACCCCACAGGTACCACTGAAGTCCAACTGGGTAAACCAATGAGTTTTATTGGGATTACTTACAGGAATGTGGGTGAAGGTTACTTACAGGATCAGAAATGATTTAAAGACAGCTGCATCACCAAAGCCTACAACAGTGTGATGACAGTTCCTGGGAGCTGGGAACCAGAAGCACACTACAGAGCCAATAGTCAACTCAATAGATTGGAAAGTGTCGAAATCTCTTCACAGCAGCTTGGTTGGTTTAGTTTCTGCTTCTCCCAGGCAACTGGTCTGGTCTCAGGATTCTTTCCAGGTCAACTCTCTACTGTCTGAAAGGAACCTCGGCTTTTTTATTGCTTACTCCAGCAGGGAGGGGCCTAGTGAATCTGGTCAGTTTCAGGAACTTCCTGAAACTATTTCAAATTGTTTATACCTCCTTGCTTGAAGAGCTTCCTGCAGGATAGAATGTTTTGATCTCTGAGAAAACAGTTACACAACAATCATATATAATAATAACTCAAAGAAAAAGAGATACTTGTGATGACTAATTTTCATTGTCAAATTGACCCGACTTAGAATCTCCTGGGAAATGGTCATTTTCTGTTCCTGTGATGAGATATCCTGACCAAATCAACCTGAGGGAGGAAAGTCCCTTTCTAACTCACAGTTTAAGGTACAGTCCAACACACTAAGGAAGTCAGGGCTGCAGAGGCTTGAAGCGGTTGGTCACATCGCATCTGCAGTCAAGAAACAGAGAGCAATTTATGCTTGCTAGCATTCAGTTTGTTCTTTCCTTTTAATCAGGTTCAGAATCTGCTGCCCAGGAAATGGTCCCACCAACAATTCGGATGGGATTTCCCAGACCAATTAGTGTAAATCAAGATGTTTCTCCACAAGCATGCCCAGGAGATTTTGGATTCTGTCAAGTGGACAATTAACACTAGTAATAGAAAAACATCTCTGGCTGTGTCTGTGAGGGTATTTCCAGCGACGTTTAGCTAGAAGGAAAGACCCACCCTGAATGTGGGTGGCACCATCCCAAGGGCTAGGATCCCAGGAAGAGTGAATGGAAACAAAGGAAACAGCAAGTTGAACATGAACATCCTCCTCCCTCCCCTCCTCCGCTTCTTTATCTTCTCCTCCTCTTCTTCCCCCCTCCTCCCCTCTTCCCCTGCTCCTCCTCTTACATTTGCGCTTGACCACCTAATCCAGTCGGGCCCCACCTGTAATCCATGCTTGTGTTGATTTTTGACAAAGTATCAAAAGACATTCATGGATGGCAAGATGACTCAGCAGGGTAAAGGTGCTTGCCACCAAGGTTGGATTTAGTGGAAGGAGAGAGTATAGTGGACAGTGGGAGCTAACTTGAACTAACTGACTAAGTTGTCTCCTTATTTCTTTCTCCCCACCTCCTCCCTGCCTCCTTTCTTCCTCTCCCTGTTTGTTTACTGTTCTGAAACAAGATCTCCAGGCCTTGGCTGGCCTGGAACTTGCTATGTAAAGCAAACTGACCTCCAACTCATAGAAACCCGCCTGCCTCTGCTTCCTACGATGAAAGGGATGTGCCACCATGCTTGGTTTTCACAGGATTCTTGGCTATAGAGTCAATGTGGCCATATAAGGCTCCTGTCATATCTGCCGCAATGGACTGCATCCTTTCAAACCGTGAGCCAGAGGAAGGCCTCTTCAGCTGACACTTTGGTTCATTTATCACAGCAATATGATAAATAATTAACAAGCCCCAGTGAATCACACGCAGGAATTTTATATTCTAAAACTGTGTGACATCAGTGAAATGAACCAAAGTAGACTTATATAAATGAACACGTGTATCATATTTATGGACCGGAAACCTCCACACAGTAGAGATGCTCGTTGTCTCTAAAACGAATTGAAAGGTTAACAGAATGCCAGTCCGAATCCCAGTGAGAATTTTTCTAAGCACGTGCAAAAGCATTCCAAAAATGCATACGGGAAAGCACAAGCAGTGAGATAAATCAAAGGTCCAACAAAGAGGAATAAAGTGAGAAGAAGGAGTTTATTTGATTCCAAACTCGGGACAGAGATAGAGTGGGTAGGACGGCAGCACTAGCAAAGGCTTTGACTTGGAGCAGGAGGATACAATGGTGAGTCCAGAAATGGAGCCACCCACATACTCTCAACTGATTGTGGTGATTACACAGCTAGCCTGGTTTGATTTAGTGTGTGTGTTTGTGCGAGCTCTCGAGCTCCTGTCAGAACAGAGGCCAGAGGTCAAGGTCAGTATCTCCCTCAGTTCCTTTCCATCTTAGTTTTTGATACGGGGTCTCTGGCTGAGCCTAGACTCGTTGATTCAGCTAGACTGGATGGCCAGGGGCTCCTGGGGCTCCTTTCTAGCCCAGGTTTGCAGCCACAGGCCACTGTTTTTATAATGGGTGCTGGAGATGGAATTCCCGTCTCTATGCTTGTGTGGCTTGCACTTCACCACCTAATCCACCCAGCCCCACCCATAGTCCCTGCTTGTGTTGATTTTTGACAAAGCTTTAAAAGACATTCAGGGATGGCGAGAAGGCTCAGCAGGTAAGGGTGCTTGCCACCAAGTCTGACAGCCTGAGTTCAATCCCTGAGAGCTACAGAACTGACTCCCAAAAGTTATCTTCTGGCCGGGCAGTGGTGGCGCACACCTTTAATCCCAGCACTCGGGAGGCAGAGGCAGGTGGATCTCTGGGATCTTCGAGGCCAGCCTGGTCTACAAGAGCTAGTTCTAGGACAGGCACCAAAGCTACAGAGAAACCCTGTCTCGAAAAACCAAAAAAAAAAAAAAAAAAAAAAAAAAAGTTATCTTCTGACCTCCCTGCACATGCTCACCCCTATCGACTCTTATCCCAACACAAAAATAAATGTAAATTAAATAATTGAGATTGGGGTTTTCTTTATAGTATGCTTGCATGAAATTATAAAATATTAAATAAAAAGTATTTTAATTAGAAAACACACCTGAGTTCTAAAGTTCGTTGCTGCCTAGAGTGTATGGATGTGATGATCTCCAGATGTTGCTGTAGGCTAATGGTGTGTGGATGTGACGTTTCCAGATGTTAAGCAATAGCATTGAGCCACAGCTCCTGGGTCATCCTGAGGTAATGAGGAAAGCAACCGATACGCCAGTGTGCTGGGGCCATGGATCATTGCATCTTCAATCTGTGTCGTTTTCAGATTACTATGGTTTATTGGGAAGGAGGTCCAGGAGCAGCTAGATTACCACAGCAGCAGTGAGGTGGTTACTTAGCCTGTGTATCCCAAGTTCTCAGTAGGACCCAGGCCTGTGGGTCGGGCACATTGTGTCTATGTTCTTATTGATCATTACGGTAATCACTGAGAACTACTGACTGAGCCTTGAGGAGAACACAGAGAGTTTAGGCATATCTAGCTTTTCAAATCCACTGAAGTAGGTCTGAAGGCCAGCCTGGAGTAAGAGAATGCAGGCAGGGTGGAAGGGAATCGGTGGCTGAAGATTTCAATCTGCATATCGCATTAGGGGCTCACACAGCAGCACGCTGAGAGAAATGCCGCTGTTTGAAATGCAGTGTGGATATTCTCTCTGCCACAGGGGGTCCTGTCAGGCCCTTGGTTACCTAACCTCCTACAGCATTACAGAACTGGGGGTATCTTAGTTAGGGCTTCTACTGCTGTGATAAAACATCAGGACCAAAGCAACTTGGGGAGGAAAGGATTTATTTAAATTACACTTCCATGTTGCTATTCATACAAGGAAGTCAGGAGAGAAACATAGATAGGGCTGAAACCTGAAAGCAGGAGCTGATGTAAAGGCCATAAAGGGGTGCTCCTTACTGGCTAGCTTCCCATAGCTTGCTTAGCCTGCTTTCTTATAGAAACCAGGGCCACCAAACCAGGGTTGACTCCACCCACTATGGGTTGGCCCCTCTCCCATCAATCACTAATCCCTTACAGCTGGATTTTATGGCAGCCTTTTCTCAATTGAATTTTCCACCTTTCAGATAACCCTAGAATGTGTCAAGTGGACATAAGACTAGCCAGCACAGGGGGGTTGAGGCAGGTATGTGCACAAAGATTCCTGAGTCCAGAATTGGTAGTTATGTGCTTGTGTATAGGACGGCACACCTGCCTTCCAAGGATGTCTGCCTTGATGAAGAATCTGACACAGACAACCAACAGGGGCAAACCCTGTCAGGATGCCACTTGCCCACACCTCATCAAATGCACTTACCTGGGATGAATTGGAACA
>NC_022023.1:26393288-26443632 GCF_000317375.1 Microtus ochrogaster | reverse complement strand
TCTCCTTATGTGCAGGACTGGCTTCATTCTCATATGTGCAGTGCTGTCTTCTATCTCCTTATGTGCAGGACTGGCTTCATTCTCCCCTCGGCAATGTGGTCCACAAGGAAAAACTCATCCAGAGCCCAGACTTGAAACAATGGGCGCTGCAGATTTCCTCCCCCTGGAACCAGTGACAGGATGTGGCTTGCACTCCAGGTAGCACACTGTCCTTACAGGACTGTTCTGATGTAGTCCCAGGATTGGGGAAGACTCAGACAACAGTAATGAAACCACAGTCAATTGTCCTTTTTAGGAATTTACACAACGGAGTTCTCTTGGGAAGACACATTGGCTTCAGGTTTTGCTTGACCTCAGGCATGAACGACAGACTTCCTGGAGACTTTAACTCTACCAAGAACAGAGGGGGCAATACGCAAGGAGCCTCAGAGCTCATCTCTTCTCCCTTGGTGTTCCTTCCTTAACCTAACTACAGGGACCTGTTTGCTGGCTGACCTCTTACCTTACATACACACAAGGCTCCCCCTGGCTTGGCTCAAAAAAAAAAAAAGCCCCTAGTTTCTTGGAAAACGGTAAGAACATTTAGCATTTAGCACACTCTTTTCTGAAGATATCCTGTTGAAAATGTGTGGGCCACAAGTTGTCAGAGGTAAGCTGTGACCCCTGGCAGCAGCTGCTTGCTCTGAGGGTGAAGACACACCACTGGGCTGGAGGGTTGGGCCTTGAAGGTAGCTGATGCTCTTGCTGACTCACCTGAATAGCAGGCAAGTTAACAGGAAGTGCAAGACCAGCTGCCTTGCCCTGCACATCTAACTACAAGTCTGCCCAGATGGGGCTGGAAGAGAAATCGCTGAGGAAAGGGGCCAGGGAAGTTGGGCATGTGGCATAGTGGCAGAGCCTTTGCCTGGCATAATAAATGCATCTATGCAATGCACGCATTCTTTTGGGGGTTGTTGGTGGTGTTTCTTTTTGAGACAGGATTTCTCTGTGCAGCACTGGCTCTCCCAGAGTTCACTCTGTAGACCAGGCTGCCCTTGAACTCAGAGATCCCTCTGTCTCTGCCTCCCCGGTGCCGGGGATTAAAAGTGTGCGCCTCCACTACCAGGCTCTGTGTGCACATCCTTGTACATGCTTCCCATCCCAGTGGGTTGTCCTTAAGGGCTACACAGAACGCTAGGATGACCAGGATGCTGACATTACCAGTGAGGAGATGGAAGTCTCAGTTCCAGACATTGATTTCCCAACCCTAGGCTAAGATAAGGGCATAGATATGACAGCTCAATGACACCACAAACATGGTCCTCATCCCAGTTCATCCCTGAAACCCCCTTTCGGGCAGTTACTACTCCAAATTTCCAAGTAAAAACACTGAGGCTCAGAGAGGTTAAGTAACTTGCCTGCAGTGATTCAGCTTCTACTGCGCATGTCCCTCACCTCACACAGTCTATCCTCCACCTCTTGCTCATACTACAGAGCCCTGGACAGGGGGCCTCACAGAATTAACAAACATTAGCCAGATGAGGACCCTCAGGACTTTAGTGCTCTCATTAAGGCCCTGACACTTGTTTTACATTTCCTTTTCAGGAGCCCCGGGGAAGACTTAAACAGCTCCAGACAGCAGCTGTAGACAGAGATCATTTCCAAGGGTCCTTGCTCAGCAGACTCCCCATCTGACTGGTCCTCCGGGTCACTCTAGCTGTGCCTAAGGAAGAGGCAGCCATGTGCAGCCCCATCTCTGCCTTGGTTTGGAACCGTGGGGTCTTTGCTCCCCTGGGCGGGTGGAGTCAGTCAACTGGTTTCCCGCCTGTGCTCTGCAGGTTTGAAAAAGAGGTTTCGGAAGATCGTGAGCACCTGACCTTCAGATCCAAAGCCCTACATTTCCCAAATCTCAAGTTCTCCAGTGGGCATGCCCCAAGAGTCCCCACCCTCCCAGCACTCCTTCCCTGTGCTGCTGCTTTTGGTTCCTGGGGATCCACGGTCTGAACTTGCCTGGATACACAGGAAAGTCAGGGAGAAGCCTGTTGTCTCTGCTTCTCTGGGAATGCAGAAGGTTGGTTTGAACGATTCTGGAAGTTCGTTGTCTTGACTGAGAGAGAAGGATATTTCAAAATGCCCCTAAGTGGTGTCTGGGCTACAGAGGGCCATGGTCCCCAAAGACAGTTGTGAGTCCCCATTACCACATTTCCCAGGGCCAAGAGCTCTCACGGATGAAGTGAGTTTACATCATTTTATGCAAGGCTGAGAACATCCTCGCTGTCCATCTCAAATATGTCTGAGCAGGTAGGTGCATCACCAATGAGCAGAGTCCAGGCCTGGCCGCCAGCATTCTGGTCCCAACCAGTGAGCCACATGGGAATGCAGCTGGAGTTGAAAAGAATGTCTGGTCTTTCATCAGGAATGGGAAGTCCTGGTTTTATTTAACATCTCTCAAATTTTGTTATGGTATTAGCATCTAATTTAATTTACAAGCAATAAAACTATCCCAGTCAAATACATCTATCTTCTCACTGAGTGTGGCCTCCATCAGAGAAAGGGCATGGGAGGAGGCACTGGGGAGTAAGGAGGAAGGGGACACTGAGGGGGTCACTGGGGAATAAGGTATTTATTGAACAGACAAACAGAAAGAGGCAACAGCATGGTATGGGCTCTAAGGGGACTTCAGGACCCAGAGGAGAATCAGACATCCTGTGTAAAAGTGGAAGTTATGCCTTTCTGAGTATGGGGGAGCTTTCTTGTTCCCAGGCAGGAGGCAGGGAACCAATAGCCCCTTTGGTGTAAGCTCACTTCTGGGGTGAGAGAGCTCCTGGCCTCAGGAAGTATGCTAATGGGGACTCACAGATAAGGTCTCAGTAGGGTGCCGATTCTATCCACGAATGGGGGAGCTGCTCCAAAGTATTGTGACTCCAGTAGCAGTTAGATTCTGACATTGCTTTCTTGTAGATAACTGTCAATAGTGGGGTACATTCAGGGTTCCCTGACATGTGAGAAGTCCAATAATAAAAAAGAAACTATATTAATTACAAAAAAAAAATAGTGGGGTACACTGCTGTAGCCAGGCACACACCCCTGAGTCTCAGTCTCCAAGACAAGGGATGAGAGGCAGGTAAGGAAAGCTTTAGGGAAGCAGGCTTGAAGTAGCCTAGAGAGCACACTCCACTTTGTTCCTTCAGTCACCCCCATCCATCCGCTGTGGTCCAGGCACCAGAACACTGTGATGTGTTTTCTATTGCCTTCATAGCAATCTTCAGGGACTCGGTGACTTAAGATAGAAATGTGCTTCTCAAGGTATCGGCAGTTGGAAGTGAATATCCACCAATACTGGGCCAAGATTGAAATGATGCCTGGCTGTGTTCCCCTGCAGGCTCTAAGATAGAATCTACCCCTTGCTTTCCCGGATGCTGGCAGTCACCAGTGTTCTTTGGTCAGTGGCTGTGTCATTCCAGCCTCTGTGGTCTGCTTTCTCCCTGCTCTGTTTGAGCTTCCTTGGCCTCTCACTGATAAGGGACTTGGGGTTTGATCTGAGACACTTGTGAAGACCATTTCTCTTTATAAGTGATTTACAGATTTCAAGGATTGGGACCTAATATGTCTGAGGTTATTACTCTGTGGATGGCAAAGAACAAAATGGACAAAGTCCAAGTTTTTTTTTAGATCTGGTTTTCTGGACAGGAGACAGGAACAAGCCAACAAGTCAATAAATGCATAATGAAATGTCAGATTGGTGAAGTCATGGGAAAACCAAATTAGGTCTTTTGGAAACAGTCATCAAATGTCATGGATGCCCCATGGGTAGTAGGGTAGTAGTGGAGCCTGAATGTCGTTTGACAGTACTATGTGCCCAGGCTACACCCATGGCAAGTGTTGGCTACAGCCCAGAGACTTAGTACATGATAGCATCATCCTGTGAGAATGGAAAGCACCAGAGGATGGGGAAACCTTCTAGGTAGGAGGCAATCCTATGAGATGCTCTGCCCCCAGGAACTATTATAGACATATTCAATAGCTTGGCCATAGCTAGGAAAGCAGCGTCCTGAGGTTCCTCTGCAGGGCCTAGCTGACAAGGGTCTCTTAGAGTTCCCTTTTGTGTCTAACCCAACTAAGAATAGTTTCCCTGCCCCTAAGAGACTGTCTTTTTGGGGATTCCAAGCCCATCTTTCACCAAGTAGGTACCAAGGAGAAAGGTGGGGGCAACTTCTGCTTAGGGAGGCCCCTTCTCCTGGTGGGAGGACTTGGCAGCCATTATATGAACACTACAGAAAACTAGGCTGGTTCAGACAGCTCCAAGTCAGCTCTTGTTCTTAGGCCACATATAGTATTGAACTGTGAGCCTGGCTGTAGAGCCTCTTGTGGCCAAGCTGTTTGACCAATTTCAGAACAGCCCTTCTAGAAGGTCCTAGGATTTCAAGGTCACTTGATGCACTTCAATAGTTAAGTGCGTTCCCCTACTGTGTCTTGTGTCCTCTGTGGTCGCATCCTTCAGTATCCCCCCAGCTGTTCTTCTTTCTTTATGAATCAAAATGGAAACTATAAGACACTGGCATCATCCAGACACCTTCAGATCCCTGCAAGCCAGTGTGTCCCATTCCTCTGAATTAAATTGTGTCTTGTAACTACTTTCATCCTGCCCTCTCTGATGTCTCCAGATGTTGGGAAACCCCTGCATTTGGCCTTCCCAATTCCACATAGGAAGGGAGCTGGGGCTGCTCCCTCCTGGTTGGGAGTGTGGGTGGACCAGACAAGAGTCAAGCACTTGGTATCTCCGTTGTGAAGCAACGGGGTAATCAGGCCCACTTCCTAGCTTTCCTTCTAAGGGAGAAGCTGTCTGGGCAGGTTCTCGGAAGCCAGGGAAGGGCTTTGAACTCTGAGACAGACCAGACTGGAGAGAGATGTAGTCCATCTCATGTCTCAGGGCTGGTGTGGGATGCACCACAGAATACAGAATTAGGCCTGCATTATTTAGGGTTTGACCACAGTGTCCAGAAGCAGCTAAAATAGTGCTGCAGAGAGTATGGGACTGTTATCCTGGTCACACTCCCTGCAGCTGTGTGTCCTTAACTAAGAGCTCCCAAGGACACCCCGTGTAGCTATCTAGGAAAGTAACAACATATTCATAGGGCTGCAGTAAAAAATAGGTAAAAACGCCTTTAATCCCAGCACTTGGGAGGCAGAGGTAGGTGGATCTCTGTGAGTTGGAGGTCAGCCTGGTCTACAGAATGAGCTGCAGGACAGCCAGGACTACAAAGAGAAACCCTGTCTTGAATAAACGATAGATAGATAGATAGATAGATAGATAGATAGATAGAGGCAGGCGGACGGACGGACAGACAGACAGACAGACAGACAGACAGACAGACAGATAGATAAGGTAAAAGTTTAGTCTGGCCTATAATACATAAGTACCAAGTTAAATGGGAGAATGTTATTGAAAAGGCCGCCCTCCCCCACCACGAGCAAACTCACCTCCAGCCTCGTGCCTTCACTGTAAAAGCTGCTGCATGGGAATTCACTTCCTGTGGCATGGCATGGGATCAGCGAACATACTGCTTTGGGGTCACCAAGTTGCCTGTCCACTCGCTCCTGACACACCATTGGATTTAATGTGCCTGTCTCTGTCTCATTGCAGTTGGAAGTCCTGGCTGGCTGACTGGCTTTCATCCAGTGGTATGTGAGGGGAACTGACTCTACCTCCCTGCCAGCCATGAGAAGAACCAGAAGGCCAGAGAACAACAGCAGAGTATTTGGGTGCTACTGAAGAAGAGCCACCAGGTCAACCTTCTAGCCAGGGGCCAGCACTGTGGTATTAAAAAGAAACTTCCAGTGCAGGGGTCACCAACCATGGACTGCAGTCCAAATACACTGTGCTATCTGCTTATATACAGCATTTTTTTTTCAGAGTAAGGCCACTTGTTGGTTCCCGGCTACTGGACTCCCAAAATAATCACACAGAAACTATATTATTTAAAACACTGCTTAACCCATTAGCTCTAGATTGTTATTTGTTAAGTCTTACATCTTAAATTAAACCACCTCCATTAATCTGTGCATCACTACAAGGTCATGTCCTACCAGCAAATTTCAGTGTGTCTGTCTCCAGCAAAGGCTCCATGGCTTCTCCCTGACTCCGCCTCCTTCCTCCCAGCATTCAGTTTAGTTTTCCCCACTTACCTAAGTTCTGCCCTATCAACAGGCCCAAAGCAGCTTCTTTATTAACCAATGGTATTGACAGCATACAGAGGGGAATCCCACATCACCTTCCCTTTTGTTTAAATAAAAAAGGAAAGTTTTAACTTTAACTTAGTAAAATTACAGAAAACCATTATCAAGCAAGAATTACAATTATCTCTATTTTATCCTTTATCATAACTAAGGAAAGCTATATTATTACTATCTAGTCTTCCACTCCATCAAAGACTCCAGAAGGATGTAATGTTATCTAAGTAATATTATATTACTTAGTACATTGTAAACAACTTCCAAAACTCTAGAATTGAAAGAGACATCTTGCTGCCTGGACAGTCACCCAAAGTTCTTCTGTACCACTGGGACATCCAATCTTCAGCCCAAAGACCCATAGTATACAGAAGAATTTTTCATGAAGCAGAGATTTTCAAAGTCAGTTCCACCTATACTGGCAGTTTGTCAGTCACTTTTTTTCTGTGTCCTGCAGAATGTCTGGCAGACTCTTTAATTAAGCAGTAACTCTGAAGGATCATCTCACCTTTAGGCAAGTTCAGCAGTCATTTCTCTGTGGGTCCTGCATGACCAGTTCATCAAGCAGTCCAGGCAAGAGCAGTTTCTTGCCCAAGTGGCTAATCAGCTCCATAAGGAGCCTCTTTGGTACCCATCTTCCTCTTGAAGTAGCTTAGTGCTGTCAGGAGCAGATGTGTCTCAGTGTCATGAAAAGTCATAAGTTTTTAAAACATTTAAAATGCCATATTATGTAGTCTTTGAAAGGTTTGAAGAATGCCTGTCCATCTGTAATACATCTCTTTACATCTGGAAAACCTAACTAACATGACTACAAGCTTGACTATTATAGACAATTTATATTAACCTGTATTTCTTAATTATACATTACATTTTTAAATGAGCTGCACAAATACAATACCATAATCAAGAGCAGAAATATACATAAAACAAAATTGATCTTAAATGTGTATCAATAAACCAAAATCCATACCAATGAAAATCTCTATAGCATATCACCCTTTAAATGTAAATAAACATTCTTAAACAATATTTGAGAATATGGATGTAGTTCTTCTCCAAACTGCTTCCTGCTTTTTGTTGGGCAAAGTATTTTTGAGGGGTGTTCAAGGCAACCTTTCAGGGGGTCTTGGTGCATCAAGCCATACTAGTCTGGAAGCAAGACACAGGTTATCATCCTTTGTGGAAACAAAAGAAGAACCTCCTTTCCAAAGAAACATATCCTTAGATCAAAATTTTGAAGTCAAAATACCTTTATAGGTGGCTGGAGAGATGGCTCAGCGGTTAAAAGCATTGAAAGGTACTGAGTTCAATTCCCAGCAACCACATGGTGGCTCACAACCATCTGTAATAAGGTCTGGTGCCTTCTTCTGGCCTTCAGGCATACACACAAATAGAATATTGTATACATAATAAATAAATAAATAAATAAATAAATATTTAAAAAAATACTTTTATAATATACATGCTGGTTTGGCTTAGCAGCCAATACAATGAAATGTCTCTCTGTATTTAGCTCATTCACAGTCAAAATTTTTAAAGAAAACACAATAATATACATAATCCAGACTCTCTGTATATTCCATTTTTTCATGACTTTTTTTTAATATTTATTTTCTTTACTCCTTTAATCTATGATTGTCTGTACTCTGTCTCTTAAAAGACTTTGTTTTACTATTTTTTTTATAAACCATTTACTTCTATATTCTTTTCTTTTCTCTTCCAAGCCTACGTACATTTACCCAACACTGTGGCCCATTTAGAGGTCTTTTTTTATCTGGATTTGTCTTTATCACATATCTGTAATTATTTTCTGACCAGAAGTACCTCTTAAAATGCTAAGCACTTCTTAAAAACTTAAACCACACCATTACTAGGGTATATACAATATGCCTGCTTGTTCAGCCCAGACTGACATGGCGGAGAAGGTCCGTTCACTGCCTCTGAGCCATGCATGGCACCCCAGTTCTAAGTATGCAGTGGGTTATGTTGGCCCATTAAGCAGTTTCTAACAAGCTGCTTACAAACCCCATTTAAATGCTCAGCCTCCTGAAAGAGCCAGAGGTCACACTGGCATTATGGCTCAGAAAGCTGGCATTTCAAAACAATATGGCTTTTTTCCTGCTACCACTGAATCAGGAAAACCTCTCTTAAAGGAGCCATGCCTCTGCTTGCTTCTAGCAAACAGAGCCTACCCAAGAAAATGCTACTACTAAACTATGCTTAACTCTGTTCTTTTGTATCTAGGATTCATTTTTTAAGCTTTCTTGGGTTTTACATGGATTTAGTCCACCATGTTGGTACACCAATTTATTGAAGAAAGGCCGCTTGTTGGTTCCCAGATGCCCAGACTCCGGAAATAATCACACAGAAACCATATGATTTAAAACACTGCTTAATCCACTAGTTCTAGCTTGCTATTTGCTAACTCTTAATGAGGTCACGGTCTACTGAAATTTCAGCATGTCTGTCTTCGACAGAGGCTCCATGGCTTCTCCCTGACTCTGCCTCCTTCCTCCCAGCATTCAGTTTAGTTTTCCCCCGCTACCTAAGTTCTGTCCTATCAACAGGCCCAAAGCATCTTCTTTATTAACCAATGGTATTGACAGCATACAGAGGGGAATCCCACATGAGCATTTTGTTTGTCCACTCAGAAAAAATGTTAACATTTGAAAAAGTGGTTTAAAGAATGATATTTCATGGCACAGGACAATTATATAAAATTGAAAGTTTAATCTCCATGTGTGAAGTCTAGGGCACTGTGACACCCAGTCATCCCTGAACCATCCATGACTGCTTTCACACAGTTACAACAGAGCCTGTGATTGGCAGAGCCTTGGGTACTTCCCATCTGGCCCATACAGATGATCCACCAGTTCCAGGGCACCATAAACTAGGATTTGGGGGTTGGTATAGAGGTTGGTTTGGACTGATTAACACAACTAAGGGATTTTTCTTAAGGGACAGGATAGATATTTTGAAGACTTTGAGATGTTAAGATGAAATAACCATTTTTGAGGATTATGTGAATTTGCCCATTTGCCAAGAATTCTTGGTGGGGGAGGGAGCACTGGGGATGTAGCACTTGCCTACTATGTACCAGGCCTTGGTTCTGATTCACATCATGGGAGGGAGGTTCAACAACAAAAACAAAGACCAAAATAAACAAAACACAAGGCCATTGAGTGAGAGCCATTGCAACCTAGACGTGTGACCTTGTTTCACTGTGAAACAGCATGGTGATACTCCTTACAGAGTTGGTACAGGAAAATATAAACACAGCTGCCCTCCAATCCTGGAGGAGGCAGTCCGTGACACCCACGGAGGTCTGAGATGGCAAATAGCACCTAACTCTATAAATCATATTTTCTCCCTGTACCCACACATCTATGCTCAGTTTTTATTTATAAATCAAGCACAGAAAAAGACTAAGAGGAACACTTCATGAAAATGAAATTAACAACTACAATACTCTATTATGATGGAAGTCATTTGAAAATCAGATAGTCTATTTCTAGAACTTTCCCTTTCATATTTCTAGATCATGATTGACCTAAAGTAGTTGCAACCTCAGAAATCAAAAGCATGAATAGATGGAGACTTCTGTTTTGACCTTTGGGCACTAACAAAGTCTCCCTCACAGTTCCTCAGACCATGGCACATGGCTAAGGCCAGCCCAGGAAGGAAGCTCTCACATGCAGGTACACTACCACCAGAAGAGCTATGGATGACACTTTCTTCTGCCAAATGTCCTGGTGTGGCCTTAGGCCAGCAGTGGGTCAGCCTGCTCTTCTTTCCCGTTCCTGGCTGCCTTAGCTCATCCTGCCTCTGCTGAAAATGGAACACAATTAGCTAGGGGTGGAGGAGTCACCAGAGGCGTTGTAGGGCGAATGACACATACAGCAGTTGGGGAGCGAGGAAACCTGCACAACTGTGCAAGACAGAGTCCTCCCTGAGCACCCCTATTGGTGAGATGGCCAGGGAGATCTCAGGAAGTTGTTCAATAATGACCAGAATAGCCAAAGTCCACCATACCCACTGGCTTTCATAAGAAACCTATTTACAGAAGTTGGTTAAATGTAAAAGACAGAGAAATGGTAAATGTTCTGTCAGGAGACATCTAGAACAACACAGAGAGAAAGATGGGGAAGGGGCACCGGAATGGCACAGCCAGCTCCTGCAGCGACAGTGGCCCACTGCTGAATGAAACTTCGTGAGTCTCTTGCTAAATAATTGATAACTAAAGCTCGTTCGTGGAAGTATTTACACCACGGAAACTGGTAAATGTCACAGATCAGGGTCTTGTGTTTTGTTTGATTTTGAAGAGGCAAATTAAGAAAACGGCCTCCTCTAGGCTTGGGTAGGAAAGGAATGGACGGGCCTGCTTAGAATGAAGACCCCACAGAGGGAGCGCTCCAGCTCACAGGGAGAGGAGCAATAAAGCGATCTGTAATAACTGTATGAGGTAACGCACATTTCCTCTCGAGAGCTTTCCAGATGCAGTCCAGACTGGCTCTGTGACTTGCTCAAAGTCACACAGCTAACAAGCGCCGGTGTCTGGGGAAGGGAGAGCTTGTTTTCCCAGCGACTAAAACTGCTCATCTGAGAAACGCCCTTGGGGTCAGTTCTTTAAGCTCCCTAAAAACCTCAGAGTCCACCCTCTCAGAGTGCCACCCTGCTTTGGGTTGGTTCTCAGTGGCTTTATTTTCACAAACCAAATACACTCAAAGGCCCCCAACTGTTATTGTTTAGGATCTTCATTTCCCTCCCTAAAGATTTTATTTTCTTTCCTTTTGGGGCCAGTGAGTTTCGTTGGGGAAAGCATCTTGCTATGTAGCCCAGGCTTATAATCTTCCTGCCTCAGCTAGTACTTGAGTTCCTCCTGCCGAGGCATGGGCTCCACACCAGGCAGTGAGGATTTTCTGGGTGACTAAATTTGCACGTGTAATCCTAAGGGATTACAAACATAGGGACCTGAATTTGATACCTGGAACCCTTCTGAAAAGCTGGATATGGTGGCACATGCTTGTAATGACCTGTGCTGGAGAGGGGATAGGCAGACGCCAGTCAACTCTGCTAACCTTATGGCCAGCCTCAGGTCCCAATGAGAGACCTTGTTTCAACAAAACTGCATAGTGTCTTGAAAAGTGACACCACGGTTGACCCCCTAGAGATTTCCATGTTAATGTGAACCCCCACCCACATGCATGCTCACATCACAAACGTTTCAAAGACAAAGAACCAGTGGGAGACCGAAAAAGGAAAAATATAGCTTGCAAGTTAAGGGTTGTTTAAGGCAGTTAAGAATTGTTCCTGTGCGTCCTATGTTGGTTTGACCTATCTGCTCTGAATGTGTTTGATCACTTGTGGGTGGAGGTATGTGGGCAGGAAGGACGTCAGAATGTGTGCTTGTCTCTGATTGGATATAGGCGGGAGATACGTAGGCAGAAAATGTGGCAGGATGGATGCTTGCCCCTGACTGAACCTGATGAGAAATATGGTAGTCCCATGGTTTTGTCTTTTTTAAAGCTTCTGCAAAGCATGACTCGTGGCCATTTCCTGAGAACCCAGGAGCAGACCTAGCCAGGGTCCATCTTCCTGGACAGTATTTAATTAAAGCTTGCTTCAACTTTGGCTAAAAATTGAGGAATTGGTTTTTTTTCTTTTGAATCTCAGGATTAACACCAGTAGCTACAAGTAAAGTGAAAATTCATTTCAATTGACCATTTATTGGTTATGAAGCAGACCATAGACCCCTCCCTGTCCTGGTAACATAAATTTTATTTCCCTTTTAGAGTTTGGTCCTAAAGGCAACCTAGTCTTTTTTGTTTAGTTTGATTTGGTTTGGTTTTGGTTTTTCCAGATAGAGTATTTTTTGTGTGTGTGTATGTGGTCTGGCTGTCTGGGAACTCACTTTGTAGATCAGGCTAGCCTTGAACTCATAGGTATCCACCTGTCTCTGCCCCTCCAGTGCTGAGACTAAAGGCGTACACCACCACCACCCTGCTAAGCAATCTAGTCTTGAATGTCATGGTGTCCTGCCCTTCTTCATGGATTTGTTTACATTGTTTTGAGGAATGGAAAGTTCTTTATCTTTGACAATGTCCACTCTTTTCTTCTTGGGTCCAGGCTTCAGCTGGCTTGTTTTTTTTTTTGTTGTTTTTTTTTTTGTTTTGTTTTTTTTTACTTGAGCTATGGTGAGCTATGGTTCTCACTCTTTGAACAGGACCTTTCTTCTGCATGGTTTATTAGGACCTATATGTGCCTCTGAGGGATATAGCAGACAGGGCCCCAAAATGAACACAGGACACACCTGCTTCTAGACACTGTTCTACCAACTAGCTGTAATGTACCCAGGGCAGAAATATTAAGTTCTCAGGCTTCAGAACATAGCCTGCGGCCAACTCTTTCTTCCCTAGTTGCTACTATGGATAATCTTACCATGTGAGAGTGGTGGGCTCAGGAGTCTGGTGGATACGGAGATGGGAGATGGGCACTTTGCCATGTGTGAAGTGGGTAACTTGCCTGGGATTACCTACTTCCTGTGCCTAGTCTTACCTCGATAGTGACAGGGCTCGGGGCTCAACAATGCTATTTGCATATAGAAACTGTCCCAATAATTTCTAGATATCTATCTCTTCTGAAACCTATGAGTAATTCTCCCCGGTATCTCCATATAACTGAGACAGAAAGCTTGGCTCTCCTCATGAAGGGATTAGTCACCTGGATAAATAAGGATACAAATGGCTGGGGAAATACTCTTGGAGTTTCATGATGGGATTGCCAAGAAGAAAAATGTGCTTTCGCCCTAGGAAAGCTCATCACGCCACATGGCACGACACCACCTTTCCCTCCCACGCTCAACAATGGACAATGGTGAAGAATGGGCCCAGCATGATGTCATCAGCACTCCCTCTTCCCAGTTAACCAGCCCAGCATCAGTAGGGGATGCATTCACTTGTGACTCACTCGTTCTTAGTCTGACCTGATTCCAATCATCTCCACACCTCTAAGTTCTACACCAGACTCTCTGAGTCTGCCCTGGTCCCATTGACTTCCTCTCAGACCTCTCAGGCTGTGCCTGCCCCAAGCCCTCTGACTTCTGCCTGCCCCAAACATGCCAAGAAAGGAGAGGAACACTGGTTTACACCAGTGAGAGAGTTGTGTGTGGGTTTGGAGCTGCAGTTTCCACTGCTGCTTCCTCCCTCATCACGCTCTTCCCCCAGGTCTCATTTCTCAGAAGATGTCATCAGACTATGGCTTTTATCTTCTTCACCAATCAGATAAATGTCTATCTCTGCGGCCCTTCAAGTCTTGACCTGCCCTCCACTGTGACCTCTGCTTCCCCTTCATTTCAATGATCCTCTCTAATGTGGGATTCCCCTCTGTATGCTGTGAATATGTTTTATTACTGTTGGTTAATAAAAAAAAGCTGCTTTGGGCCTATGGCAGGGTAGGATAAAGCCATGCAGGAAATCTGAACGGAGATATAAAGAGAGTATGTGGAGTCAGAGAGATGCCATGTAGCCACCAAAGGAGATAAATGCCCTGGAACCTTACTAATAAACCACAAGCCTCATGGTAAAATACAGTTTTCATTTCCCGGCTGCCCAGACACAAAATAATTAATTACACAGCACTGCCTGGTCAATTAGCTCATGCATATTTCTAGCTAACTCTTACATCTTGAATTAACCCATTTCTATTATTTTGTATTTTACCATGAGTGCCCAGGACAGAGCTGGACTAACTGGGCCTGGTTCTATGTTAATTCCATTAATTCTAATGACAACCAATAGCTGAGAGATTGAAGCACTCAGGACTTCTCCCAAGGTCACGTGGTTAATAGTTGGTGGGGCTGGAACTGCCTTCATTTTCTGCCATGTGTGCTGAAGGTTCTTCCTGCACTTATCTATGTCCTAGAATAGAAACTCAGTGTCTTAGGTTTTTTTAATTATTATTATTATTATGTCTGTGAAGAGACACTACGACCACAGCAACTCTTACAAAGAAAACATTTAATTGGGAAGATGCGCCTAGTTTCAGATGTTTCGTCTATTATCATCCCGACTGGGAACATGGTGGCATTCAGGAAGCTGTGGTGCTGAGGCTGAGAGTGCTACACCTTGCAGGCAACAGGAAGTTAACTGCCTGTCACCCTGAAAAAAAAAAAAAACCTCAAAGCCCACCCCTATAATGGCACTCTTCCTCCAATAAGACCACACCTACTCCAACAAGGTCACACCTCCTAATAGTGCCATTCCCTTTGGGGGCCACTTTCTTCCAAAGCACCACACCCAGACTGCTCTCATTTGAACATCATGTGACTGTTGACATCCTCAAATGTTTCTAAAACCAGAAGAAAGTCCATATCTGAGCTTGTAGCTGCCCAGATAAAAATAAAAATAAAATAATAATAAAATAATCAGCAATCAAGCTAAGGTGTAAACTTATATCTTCCTAACAAATCCACCACCATGGTGCCTTTCCCTGCAGCCACTCCCTGTCCTAGGAAAACAAACATCTCTAACCCTGGAGTCCAAATAGCTGGAGAAAGGGCCTTCCTCCCTGGGAGAAGAAGCCATCCAGGGAGCCACTAGACAGCCCTGTGGCCTGGCAGGGTACTGCTGCCCATGCTCACTGAGTCTCCTGATCCCAAGCCAGAGCTTTTCAGCCAAGTCATCCCCATCATTGGCCAAGTTATAGTTCAGTTCCATGAGAAGCCATGGATTCAGTGTCTAGGGCTGCTGGGTTTCCTTAGAAGGTCTGACCAGGTCTCCATCTGATGACAGAAAGTCAGACTGAAGGTTCTTGAAAGAGAGGTTTGATCATGGCCTCTGTCTAGTAAACACTCCAACTCATTATTCTTTTAATTCTTTCCATTGATGGATATAAACATTGATGGATGGCCAGGCCCCAGGTCACCATGTAGAACCAGGCTCAGCATCTTGGACTCCTCAAGAGAAGACATCTGGACATGATTCCATGCAGATGGTGGCAGAGAAATAGGAGATGGTGCAGGGTGCCACTTGCAGAAGAGCCAAGGGCAGCACAGACACAGAAGACCCTTCCCACCAGACCCTGCGCCTCTGCCCACGCCTCACCTGCCACTCTTGCTTGTCATGAGCCCTACTATTTTCAGCTGCATGCCCAACAGCTGGGCATGTTACTCATGCCCCTAGCTGTCATGGGAAGCATTTCAGGAGGACAGTGCCCCCTATGACTCCTATGTGAGTCTGAGTAGTTAAACTGAGCCAGATTGCCTGGGGTCAAATGCCAGTGTTGCCCCCATAAATTGTGTCACAGTGTGTCACAAGACCGTTTCTGTGCCTCCGTTTTCTCTTTCGTATTGTGTGGATCACCTAAGTACTTGCTAAGGGGTTAAGAGGAACAAGTGGGTGAATTCTTGTTAAGTGCAGAGAGGGGAGCTTCGCTAGCTGGAAACGCCTAGCCATTGCAATGGTTATCTTCAGATCTGCTTACCACGCCTGTTGGCAGCGTCACGCAGCCACGGCACCAGCTCAGGGTTGAAAATGTCAGAGGTGTTTGTGAACATCAGCACACCTTTTTCCGCATTTTTCTGATAAGCCTAAGAACGTGCAGAGGACGGTCTGCTGTCCGTGGACATCCAACCTTCTCAGGGCTGCTGTGGAGGAGGGGAAGGGGCTGACACAATCTTTATTTCTAAGTCACGGTTTCCAGGCTTCATTTGGAGAGATTCACAATTATTCTAAGACGATGTTTTCAATTCTTAAAATGATAGCAATTAAAGGTCGCTTTAATGTTTAAATATACTTTATCTATCTTTCCTATCTATCTCTATCTATCTATCTATCTATCTATCTATCTATCTATCTATCTATCTATCTATCTATCTATCTATCTATCTATCCACCCACCCATCCTTCTATTATCTGCAGGAAGGCAAAAGTATAAAAGAAAAGGACCTGTGGTGACCAGGAGCGCTCAGCTGTGACGCGAAGAGCCCCTCCCCCTCCACTGTTCCTGCCTCCCTGAACTCCCTCACACCTTCCCCACCATGGCAGACTAAATCTCCTCAAATAGAGAGCCAAAACCACCTTTTCCTCTGTTAAGTCATTCTGTAAGGCATTTTGTCATGGTAACTGTTAGGTTGGGAGCATAGGTCCCAGCTCCCAGGCCTGGTCTGAACTTCAAATCCCAGCAGGCCAGATCCTGACCCCTCCCCAGGGTACTTAAGTGATCCCCGAAAAGAAGAACACGTGGTCCCCCTTTCTTCCTTTTCTGCGGCTTCCCGTTTCCCCCTAGGGGCCACCGGAGAGCACAGATCTCCCATTAAACCTGGATATTTCTTAATTTGGCCTGTTTTGATTTGGCTTGATTGGTAATTTTTGCATTGTCAGAGAGCTCGCTTAGGAAATATTCCTAACAGTAACGAAGGGAATACAAAGGTCTCTTCTTGTTGCCTTTTTAAAGAGAAATTTGGGGGAGAATGAGGAAAAGCATGGAGGAACTCAGAGCTGGAGGTAAGGTGAGAAGACAGAACAACAAGGAAACAGCTGCTTAGGTCCTGACTAAGGATTCTCTTGGGGAGAGGTTGGCCCATGTGAGACCCTGACAGAGCTCCCCCTTGCTATGGTCACCATAGTGCCCCATCTGTGTCCTTTTCGTGGAGGTCATTCTGATGGCATTTCTGCCCATAATCTGTGGTGGACCTTGCAGCAGTGGCCCATCTGCCATCCCAGAACCTGCATCTCAGATGCCCAGAGGACTGTGTATGCCGGGGGCGCCAGAAAGAAACAGCCAATATGGCCGCTCTGTGAGAAAGAGAGAAAAAATACACAGAGGCGTCTGGAGGAGTCCAGAGCGGACACAGAGAGAGAAGTAGACCAGACACGGCTAGGGCTAGGGAAGCGAGAGAATGGGAGAGATAGAGGATAAGAGATGGAACACACACATGTATACACAGAGAGAGAGAGAGACAGAGACAGAGACAGACAGAGACAGAGACAGAGAGACAGAGACAGACAGAGACAGAGACACAGAGAGACACAGAGAGAGTTAGAAGGTAGCAAGATAGTACAAGACAGCAGGGGGTAAAAGCAGACAACTCATGTAGGTTATAAGGAAAATGAGTAGCTGGGGAAGGAGGGGCTCCTTTTAGAAACAGACAACCCATGCCACAAGTTCCTGAGGAATGCTGGCTCTTATTTAGCCACCAGACATTCTATAATCCAGCTTGAGCTCATTTCTAGGCATACGGAAGGCCTGAGACCTAACAGGCTGGGAAACGTTAGGCCAAGTGCCTGTTCCTGGGCCCTGACCAGCACCTATTGTGATGACTAGATGCCTTATGGATTAGACTCCTGTGTTCTTGCCATGGAGATGCACGTGCTGACTAGGCCTCATGCTGGGCCCCAGTTTTGTTCATCTCTTCTCTGAGCTGAGGTTTCTGCCCATCTCTCCAGCTGCCCGTGTACTGTGGTGCCTGGACTGATGGTACCCAGGCATCCTTAGCCTAGGCCTTGTGAGGAAAGAGCCAGGCCAAGGAAGATGAGGTAGGCAGCCTTGGATCAGGTCTCCTGAAGAGAACGCTGGGGCAGGTGAGTCACTCCAGGGGAATCCTCTGGGTTATAAATAGAGCTGGCAGGCAGGGACTGAGGGAGAAAGAAAATGCCATTGTGGCAGCAGCTTCCTGATAGCTGGCAACGACACCATGAATAATCCCTCTGAGGGAATTCCTGTCTCAGGCAGCAGAGCCCCTTGCGTGCCAGAGCCAGGCCTGGGAAGCAGAAGCAGAGTAGGTACCTGGAGGTTGCTGGGACTGCACCTTTGTGATAACATCAAATTAATCAGCACAGCAGCCAGCCTGCCTGATAAGCACACCTCTCCTTCCTGATCTACACGTGTATAAACAGCTCAGGAGAGGCTCCAGGCCAGACTGCCAGCTCCCTACACCTGAGTCAGCTTGGGACCCATGTCTGTCTGACAGTGAGGTCTCTGCTCCCTTAGTCAGTCATCACCCTGCAAAGAACTCTTCAAATGACCAAACTAGAGAGACAATTAGGCCTTCTTAACATAGTCCACTGAGATTCTGGCTCAAGGCTGGCTATAGACTTTGCTGCTCAAAAAGTAGAATGGCTGGAACTCTATGAACACAGGGGTGCATCCACAGCCCTTTCCACCTTTGCTTCTCTTTCAAAAGTGGGGTGCACAGCCAGGAAAAGTTTCCCACAGAAGCTGAGAAAAAAGGCCTGTTAATAGCAATGCATCTTGCTTCCCCTCACTGGTGAGAATCGGGTCTTTCTCCAAGCAAGCAATTGGAGAGGGTTTCAGAAATGCCCTGGCCCACACAGCCTTGCCCACTCCATCACCTCCCACTGGCCCTCTGATGAAGCAAGGGTAGGTCTGGCCAGGTGGCCATCAGTAGACCAGGATAAGGATCTACCTGAAGACCCAGCCAGTTCCTGAAGGCTCCAGGCACAGCAGACCGGACCATGCACATTCCAGGGCTGCCTGGAGCCTGGATATCAGAAGTAAGTGACGCCAGAGACTCAGAAAGCATCCTTGAGTCTGCCCATGTAACCAGAGGTATGGCGGGGATGGAATCTGGCAGCTTTGCCAGCTTCCTCAAGCATGGTAAGCTCAGAACCAAAGCCTGCTTTCATTGGCAAAGCTGGAAGGCACAGCAGACATACACACACACATAGGAGATTTCTTCTTTTGTGGGCCTTGCCTTTGTTTTTTTATTTATATATCAAACAACCTTGTTTCTTTGTAAAGGCTACTGCAGCAGGATTAATTTCATGGAGGGCAGAGAGGGGCTAGAGCCTGCAAGGGTCACCCACCCAACTGAAAGGGGTTTTTGAGCACAGTATCCAGGGGGTCTCTCTATGGTGATGCCCACTCTAGACATGCTGACTCTTGCCCTTCATACTTGGGAAGATGGGGGAGTCCCTAAACTGAGCCTTATATCTGTGCCTACCAATGATCTTCAAGTCCTGTGGGGTCTCTGACACATACTATATATGTGATATATAGTAGTCAGAATCAAAAACAGCAGCTGGGAGTGAAAACGGACTTGACCTTCACAAGTTGAACCTCAGAGAACTGGCTGTGATATCTGTTGACATGCTGGCTTTTTTTCTGTTGGTGCTCCAGAGTCTAGAAGCCCAGACTCATGGGCTCCATGCAAATGGAGACAGAATCCCCACCTTTCACCCATCCTAGCTTTCCCCTAGAGGTGAGATGGTAGGCACCTGCGGTGGCTTGAATGAAAATGACCCCCATAGACTCATAGGGAGGGGTGTTATTGGAGGTGTGGCCTTCTCAGAGTAGGTCTGACCTGGCAGGAAGTATGTCACTGGGGGGTGGACATTGAGGTTTCAGAAGCTCAAGCCAGGCCCATTGTCACCCTCTCTTCCTGCTGCCTGCTGATCCAGATTTAGAATTCTCAGCTACATCTCTAGCACCATGCGTGCCTGAATGCCACCATGATGATAATGAACTAAATATCTGAAGCTGTAAGCCAACCCCAATGAAATGGTTTCCTTTATAAGAGTTACTGTAGTCATGTGTCTCTTCATAGCAATAGAACACTGACTGAGTCAGCACCTAATTCATCAGAGTGTGAAGAGGCAACACAGATATCCAGTACAAGTATAAGACCTGTGGCTTAGGGTTCCATAACAGTTTCCAGCAGCCTGATGGGAGAGAACCCCTGGCCACTGTGCTTTGAGGAAATGCATCTATCTGATCTGTTTATTCAATGGCTGTGTTAATCTCTGGACCTGCCAATCTTGGTTAAGCCAAGGGAATCAAGATGCAGTGCCTGCTGCTCCCAGATGACGTTTGCACCTTTCCCCACCAGCGGATGGCTTGTGAGTCATAGAGCAATAATAGCATGAACCCAGTCCCGCCGATCCATGATTAGAGGCCCTTCCTTCAGGTGCACAACCTGACAGGACCCCTGGACCTTTCACTTAGGAATGTTCTGGTAGGTGTAATACTCAAGAGTATTACTTAATTGTCTGGCATGTTCAATCCCTGGTATTGCCAAACAAAAATAGAATAAAGAAAATAGATAATATTTATACCTGGGGATATAGGTCTGTGGTAGAGCACTTGTGTAGCGTGTGCGAGGCCCCTGGGTAAATCCTCAGAAACACAAAAGAAAAAAACAGGAAAAATAAAAGAAGAGCTCTTGTAAGGAGGGGGCTGCTTGTTGGCTCCCGGATGCTTAGCCCCAAAATAATCACACAGAAACTGTATTAATTAAATCACTGCTTGGCCCATTAGCTCTAGCTTCTCATTGGCTAACTCTTATATATTAATTTAACCCATTTCTATTAATCTGTGCACCGTCATGTGGCTGTGGCTTACTGGCTAAAGTCCCACCTGTGTCCAGCGGGGCTACCTGGCTCTCTGACTCCACCTCCTTTCTCCCAATGTTCATTTAGTTTTCCCAGCCTAGCTCTGTTCCCCTATAGCTCTGCTATAGGCCCAAAGCAGTTCCTTTATTAACCAATGATATTCACAGCATACAGAGGGGAATCCCACATCAAAGATCCATAGCTGACCATTGTTGTTAGAGGGACTTGGGGTCTGTGACCTGGATTATGCACCAAGTAGTCCCTTTGTCTTTCCTTCTGTTGTCTTTCCCTGGGTTTCATCTACCCCCCATGGTAGTTGACTCTCAAGTCTGAACCCTGTAGCTCAGGTCTTTTCTGCATCCCATCTCCTACAAGGACAGTCTTCACGGCATCCGATTTATCTTGCCCTTACTTCACAGCATGTCCAAAAAAGAGCTAACCTGACCCCAAAGTGGGGTGGGCAAGAGTGGCCTGTCAGATTTTGCATCAAACCACACTGGCCTTCCCAGATGCTGGCCTTTTATAGTCTCTTGATGAATCTACAAATGCATCCAACAAGGCTGCATGCCCTTCAGCTTTTGCAGAATGGCTGCCAAATGTCTGATGGTCTTGGCAAGAAAAATGGAAGCAAAGCTGGGAGTCTCCTGATCTGAGTTGCCTACACTATGTGTCTTATCCTCTCTTCCTCCCACCCCTCGGCTCACAACTCCCTAGACTCTGCTTCCACCACATCAACTGGCTTCACTAATGTCAGCAGTGACTCAAACTACTAAACTTACTGGTATGTCTGAGTTTTCAATGGAGTCCTTTCGGTCTACACAACCATATACTCCTCAGCACTTCCCAGTTTAGACCCCACCTAGCCTTTGGCTACTCTGCCCTGGTTTCCTTGCCCTGACCCTTGCTCTCCTTCTGGTCAGCCTGGTCCTGGTTGTCCCCTGCTGTTCCTTATCACTTTCCAACCTCTTCATGCAACCCCTCCTGGTACTCCAGCATCTCCTGCATTTCGTCTCTGCTCTACCCACTCCTCTGACCTTCAGGTCTCATTTCACCACTTTTCCAGTTGCCTTGGATACCTCACCACAGCTTAGATAAAACACAAGCTCTTGATATTCCCCCATCAAACACAGTCCATTTCTGGAATTTTCCAAAACCAGAGATAGCACAGCATTGTACCAGGTCACTAACTTTCAACAGTTTATCAAGAAAAT
The DNA here is from genome assembly GCF_000317375.1 of Microtus ochrogaster. Classification (NCBI taxonomy): domain Eukaryota; kingdom Metazoa; phylum Chordata; class Mammalia; order Rodentia; family Cricetidae; genus Microtus; species Microtus ochrogaster. The sequence goes on along the minus strand of NC_022023.1, from coordinate 26,421,863 downwards.
CATTTTAAAAAATGATCATCATGAGCACAGCTCATGACCTACATTATTACTACAGTCAACTGTACAATGTCAGATTACGAGCGGTAGGGAGATTGTTGTAGAGCAGACTTCTAGAACTTTCTCATCTTGCTTAACTGAAATGTTATGAAGAATGTGTAAGAGTTTCCTTATCCCCCCATGCTGAGGATCACCTCTTTTAACTCTCTGATTCTGTGAGTTCATGATTTTAGATTCTCACCAAATGAAATCATGAAGTATTTGAATTCTGTCTTTTTCATTTAGCATGATGTCTGCCAGGCTCACCCACGGGGTTACACGTGACAGGATATCATCCTTGTGGAGGTTGAATAATAATATACTGTTGTAGGTGCACACTCTTGACTCCACAGATGAAGTCCCAGGTGATTCTGTCATGTGACTATTGCTACTCCTACTGTAATCTCTTTGACATCCTGACTTCTGGTTTTCAGAATGCTCAGTAGTATAATTCTGAATTCTATGGCTGTTCTGTTTTTAATTTTTAAAAGACATACACATTTTATGTTGTATGTGTCTGAATGTTTTGCCTGTGTGGATGTATGTGTACTGCCTGCAGAGGCCAGAAGAGGGCATCAGATCCCCTGGAACTAAAGTTAGGGGAGGTTGCAAGTCATCATGTGAGTGCTGGGAGCCAAACTCAAGCAGCAAACTCTTAGGTGCTAAACCATCTTTCTGTCCCCATGTTTTTTTGTTTTGCTTTGTTTTGCTTTTTGAGGAACCTTTATTCTGTCTTCCACAGTGGCTATACCACTTTCCTTTCCCACCCAAAGGTGTAGAAAGGCTTCAATTTCCTCTAATTCTTGTGAACACTTGCCTGCTGTTTTGTTCTGTTTTGTCAATAGCCCTGTAGTGGGGCTGAGGTGATATCTCATTGTGGTTTGATCTGCATTTCCCAGGTAATTGCCTTCGCTGACCATTCCCCAAGATGCCCATCAGTCCCATACCAACTTCTTCTGCTTGGATTCCTTTGGCCTACTCCAAACAGGTTCTTCCTCACTCACCCTCTCCATCCTCTACACAAGGAGAGAGGTACTTTCAAACAGAAATTTCCCAATTTCTTCCTGTTATTCAGGATAAAGTTGAACTCCTGATCTGGTCCGAGGCACCCTGGCTTCCTGCAAGCCAGCATATTGGCTTTTCTAAACTATAATCTGATGTGGGAGTGTCATATATCAATCTGTTGATTTCATTGGTTAAGGAATAAAGAAACTGCCTAGGCCCCTTGATAGGCCAACCCTTATGTGGGTGGAGTAAACAGAACAGAAGGCTGGGAGAAAGAAGCTGAGTCAGTGAGTCGCCATGGTTCTCCCACTCCAGGCAGACACAGGTTAAGATCATTCTTGGTAAGCCAGCTCGTGAGCTACATGGATATTAGAAATGGGCTAGTCCAGGTGTAAGAGTTAGCCGAGAAAAGGCTAGATGTAATGGGCCAAGTGGTGTTTAAAAGAATACAGTTTCTGTGTAATTATTTCGGGGCATAAGCTAAGCTAGCCATGTGGGCGGCCGGGTGCCGGGGACGCAGCCCCGCCGCTCTTATTTCAACAATAATCTGTTTTTCATGATGCACCCAAATGCTCACATTTGTCTCCTTCAGAATTGACCTCCATCAGACCTCAGCTGAAACAGTCAGCTGGACACCGACAGTTGCTTGCAATGTGGCGAGAGTACGCTCCTCCCCCATTCCCAAGCCCATTTCCCTTCTGCTTAAATGGGTAGCTGTATTTGAAGAAAGCAAACTGCAAAGAGGGAAGGAACTCTTCTACCTTGTTCTCTGTCTCTCTTGACCTGGAAAGAGCTGGGGGGTGCACAGGTGGACTCAGTACTTCCTGAATGAGTGCACAGCAGGCCGTGTTTACTCAGTGGTGGCTTCCCAGAATGAGTCAAAAGGATGACTTTTTTGGAATCAGGAAAGCAGAACCTCATCTGTCACTAGCTCTACAAGCCTTGTGACTCAGTCTCCCCAGTCATAAAAAGAGGGATAACAGTGCCTGGAGTCTGGCAGGTTTGCTATCATGGGAGACTCCGGTCCCATCCTCCTTTGCAGTTCACTGGTCATCTTGACTCCACTTCCTGGACATTTGAGGAGCCAGACATGCATCTGTGCATCATGGATTGGAGCTGGTACCCTTCCTCAGGGCTGTAGTCCAAAGCACCACAACATGGGTGCCCTAAGAACAGGTGTCTGAGGTTGTTAGATTCCTGATTCAGGGCAGCGTGAGGCTTCTTGTGAGGCTGAGGAAGAATGTTCTTCCTCTCTCCTGCTTCTGGGGCTTCCAGACATGCTTTGGCACCTTCAGCTTACAGCTCCTTGCCCTCATCATTACAGATGCTCTCTGAGGGCCTATTGTCCTAGTTCTTCACTTTTACAAAGATAGTAGCATTAGAAAACACCGTACTTCAGTATGTTCTTTCCCCAACTAATTATATCTTCAATGGCCCTATTCCCAAATAAGGTCAGGCCCCAAGGCTTGGGGCAATATGACTTCAACTTCAGTGCTGGGAGGATACAATCCCACCCTTACCAAAACTTGTTTATAGAATCTGAGGAGGCCAGGGCAGGCTGACTGGGCCTGGGTGGATCCTTCTGTGGTTGGTGGCATGGTGCCATTGTGCCAGGCCTACAGTAGAGTGGCCCATGTCCTAAGGCCCTGCCTGGCCAAAGAAAGTCATTTTTGAAGGACAGGGCATTCACTCACCCCAGGGTAGGCAGGGAGCCCTTCACATCTCTATGGAAAAGATTCAACAGTGAGTAGGGCCCTCAGAGACTTCTTGCCCACAGCCCCTCTGGAAGCTGGCGGCTCAGCTCCAGTTCCTGCTCCTAAGTGCTGGCTTTCCGGCTGACCTTGGGGCCTAGCAAGGCCATGTTTCCCACAGAACAGTTATCTGCTGAGGAGGGAGCATTGACCTTCCCCTCCTCTCATTCTGTTACTGAGAACAAGGAGCCAGCCAGGGCCTTCCCAGAACCAGCAAGATAAAGGAGAGTGAGATAATATTTCCACAGCTCTCAGGACTTGGGGACATTCTTCAAAACTGCAGACTCCACCCTGCGAAGGCTGATTGCACAGGAGGGGGGCTTTTCTCTGTGCTCAGGGGAACTGGGGACCCCAAGAGCAACTGTTCCACCCTGGGGCGCCCTCAGCAGCAGGGAGCCATCGCGGGAGTAGGAGTATCTCTCCTCCCCCTCTAAGCTTCTTCCGGAAGTAGAGGGGTCTTCATCTAGCTTGTCTCCCAAGCTGCCGGTGGTATTTCCTGTCAGGGTAACAGTACCACAGTCGCATCTGAGGGAAGCCCAGCTCCTCTCACACTCTTCCCACGTCTGCTTCTGTCAGCCTCTGGCATGGGCCCCCACCTACTCTTCAGTACCCCAATCTCTCCGTTTACACAGCCTCCTCTCAGGACCACTTTCTCCCCTCTTACCCAACATGATGCGTCCTGCTGCTCTCTCTCCATCTCCCTCTCCTCTCCTCCACCTTCTGAGCTCCAGGGCAGTTCAAGAACCTGTACCCTTTCATTTATGCACTTCTCTGGATGCCTCCATCACGTCCCAAACAATATAACAACATACCCATGCTCTAGGTGTCTGCACCAGATGCAGCTAACCACCCCTTGTTCCAGGCTGGGTTTCACACACACACACACACACACACACACACACACACACACACACACACACACACACACACACACACAATGTCTTTCTGCATGTAGTCCCCTCTTTTCCTCTTGTCTATGAGACCCAATTCCATATATGGCCCTGTAGCTTGGGCCACGCTTCTCCATCTCTCCTCCCAAAGTAAGCAGGATGGACCGACACAGCTCCATCAGTCACTGTGTTTTGTGGTCCACTGTCAGCTAGCCATACTCTCCTTTGAGAGTTCCAGAGGTGCTCAGGCCAGTGTGCAATGTCTTTCCCATTGCAGAGCCATAACAAGGCTGGTTGTCTGTATCCATACCTGACATTCTTATTTAAGGGAACAGAAACTTATATTCTAACAAATACATTAGGCAGTCTTGCTGCAAGGGATCCTGAGGACCCACACTGAGAAATGTCACTCCTGCGGGTGTTGGCTCCAGGATCTTGGTTTCAGGGGTATTATCCCCAGTTTTAGCTCAGCACTGTGGCAGAGAGCATGGCTAGGGCTGATGCGAGGGTCCTTGGCTCAGGGTTGATGTGATAGTACTAAATGTCATCTTGATAGAACATAGAATCATCTAGGAGAGAAACCTCTAGGCATATCCATGAGGGAATAGCTAGAGCAATGGTTTTCAACATGTGGAGCGTGACCCCTTGGAAGAGCAAATGACATTTTCATAGGGGTCATATATCAGATATCCTGCTTATCAAATGTTTACATTACAGTGACAAAATTATGAAATAGCCATGAAATAATTTTATGGTTGGGGGATCACCACAACATAAGGAATTGTATTAAAGGGTTGCAGCATTAGGAAAGTTGAAGACCACTGACCGATGGTAAAGTTAGCCTCTGGGATTGTTTTGAGGAGTTATCTTGATTGTACAAATTTATGTGGGAAAAAAACCCCATCTTAATGGCAGTCAAGACAATTCCCTGTACAAGTATTCCTGGGCTGTATTAAATGAAAAGGTGGGTGGACACTAGCATGCACCCAATGTTCTCTTGTTTTCTGGCTGTAGCTGCAAAGTGAGCCCCTGCTTCAAGTCCCCGTTGCCTTGATTTCTTCGCCATGATGGATCGTACCTTTGAACTGTGAGCCAAACTTCACCCTTTCTTCCTGATGTTGATTTTGTCACAGGACTCTATTCCAGCGACAGAAAAGTTACTAAAACAGTTGGCTGCTCTGCCGCCAACCAGAGGCCACACCAAACCCCAAGGATACAAGAGATGTCTCCAGGAGGCAAGGCAGAGATTTCTGGAACAAAAGTAATAGAACCTTGAGAAAGGGATCATCAGCTCGGCCCCCATCCTTGTGCAGAAGTAGGATCTGAGGGACTGAGGGGAGAGAGACCTTTGTTTCAGATTCAAGGCCTGTGTTTAAAATGGTTGCTCTGCCACAGACTCTATTGCCCTCTGTGTCAGCCCTGGAGTCTGCCAGCCTCAGGGGCTGGGTTGGCCACAGAGGGCAGAAAGGACATAAAAGAACAGACACACTGAAATGCTGAAATGAAAGCAGTGCCACCTCCGACACAGGAGGACAGTGACCCCACCAGTTACCAATTTCTAGGGTATTTCTTGTGGCTCCAGCTGTTTTGATGTGACTTCCTGGAAGTCCAAAGTCCTTGTCAGTCTTATAAAAAGCTCTTCAGTTGACCTTCCCTTTTAAAGGGACATATGGCACTCAAGGGAGTTGACCTGATTCTAGATTTCTAAGATGCATGCAAGAACAGAATAAGCAAACACCCCGTTTTCAGAGAATACATATTCTAACAAGGTAACAGAGTCATTAAACAGTAAGAATATCTAAGAGGCAAGTTCCATAGTCTATAGAAAGTTTTATATGCTGCGAAAAAAAATAGTGTAAAGTGGGGAATTAGAGATCAGAGAGGAGGTGGAAGTAGGGGAGAAAAAGGCTGCTCAGGTCATAACTGTGGGGCAGGCGAGTGGCAAACCAGCCTTGCTAGAGGTGAGGAAGAGGGGTGTGCTTGCTAGCTTTTGTGTTAGCTTGAAATAAGCTAGGGTAACCTAAGAGGAAGGAACCTTAATGGAGAAAATGCCTGGGGAAAATAGGGCAAGCCTGTGGGCATTTTCAAGATTAACGATTTATTATGGCCTACCAGTGATCAGTAGGGAGGAACTGATGCTGAATTCAAGATGTGACAGGACCAGGGGACTCTAGGTAACATTGTCCAAGAGTCCTTGACTGTACTTTCCTGAAGCTTTTATTCCAAGACAGCTCACAGTTCAAGCAGGGTCAAGAAGCGATGATGAACAGGCAGAGTAGTTCTCAACACCTTCTGCAGATGTGCTTGGGGGTAGAAAGTCTCAGGGTAGAGTTGATGCAGAGGCATGGAGGGGTGCTTCTTACTGACTTGTTCAGTCTGCTCTCTTATAGAAGCCGGGACCACCAGCCCAGGGATGACACCACCCACAGTGGGCTGGGCCTTACCCCCATCAGTCACTAATTAAGAAAATGCCTTGCAACCATATCTCATGAAGGCAATTTCTCAGTTGAGGTTCCCTCCTTTCAGATGACTCTAGCTTGTATCAAGTTGATATAAAACTAGCCAGCACATGAAGATTACAATTAAGAAGAGCTTTTTCTTTATGGGAGCCTGGGGCATCTGTCTACCTTATTTCACTGTCTGTAGGCTCATCTGCTTTCCCTCTGGCTACTGTTGAGATGGACGGGAGACTAGAGCTAGAGAGCTATGCTCAGACACTCTAACATTTTCCAGATGGGAATTGACGGTGCTCTGATGGAGCTGAGAGCAACAAGCCTGACTGGCAACTCTGGGGCCTCTTCTGAAAGGACCAACAGTTTTCTGATACAGTCAACAAATCCCAAGAGAGAAGTCAAATCAGGTGGGTTCCACTCCCTGACAACTGATAGTGCCCTGACACTGGTCTTTGCTCTCCCCAGCTCAAAGTGGCCTCTCTTAGCCCGACTTTCCACTACACCCAAGACCTTACAAGACATCCTCAGCAACCATTGCCCCATGAGGAACCAGCAGTGATGACTAAGCCAAAGGATCCTGTGAGTTGACTGTTTACACACGGAAACCAGAGTTAGAAAGAACAAAGGGTGTGAGGAAGACACCCAGGAAATCCATCATGGACCCAGAGGCTTGCTTGGGTTCAATGCTTTTTTCCCCACACATCCTTAACAGCTGCAAGCCTGCTCCTCTGTGGCTGAAACTTCTCAGGGAAGGCATCAGACCACACACATCAGTCAGGAAGCCCGCACAGCAGTGGTGGAAACAGTGCTCACCTACCCACCCTCTCCTTCAGGCTTGAATACAAGGTGTCTCTCCAAAAAGCTCAGAGGCTGAAGGCTTGACCTTCAGGTAGTGGCACTGTTGAGAACGGTTGAGTATTGATCAGTTAATCCATTGATGCGTTCTCGGCTGAACGGGATTCTGAGAGGTTAGAACCTGATTGGAAAAGGCCGGTCACTGGAGGAACTCCTTTGAAGTTTGTCTTTACCCTGGAGCCTTCTTGGCCACCATGAGGAGAAGCGGCTCTGCTTGGTTATCCACTTTCACCATGATGTTTATGTTTTGCCCCAGACCTAAAAGCAATAGAGCCAGTCAACCATGGACCGAATTCCCTGAAACCATGGCTCCAAGTCTATCTTTCTTTCTTCAAGTAGATTTCAATTGGATATTTTGTCAGAATAGTGAAAATCTAAGAGACATACCTCTTGACATCATTGAGTTTCCCAGCCTCCTTTGCTGTTTACCAGGTCACATGACCAATTCTCACCAGGGGAGTGTGTCAGGGATGTATTTCATTTCCACAACAAGCAATGAGAGGCAGTGAACCTCCTCCATCCCTCTTTCCCCATTATAATGAATAACAACCAAATGAGTTGGTTGTTATTGAACCAATTGAACTTGGATCCATGAAGTACCAGGAAGCAAAGAACTACAGCCAACTCTCATTAGACCTTGAGTGAGCAAAAATAAACTTGTACATTACAAGATTGGCTTACTGCTGTAGACTGGCCGTAGGCTTCGATGACAGTAACAGACAGTCCGTGATTTTAAAACTAATCTAAATCAAGAACAAGAATATGTAACACTTTTATGTTACTTTACAGCTTGGGAGATCTTTTGCTTATCTTCATTTGCTACTCATTGGCTCTTAACTGCACAGTCTATCCAAGCATCTTCAGATGGACATCTACTGTGAAGCTTCCAAACACAAAAGTGAGCTGCTAGCTATCTCTAAATTTACCATTACTCTATTCACAACAGCTAAGATATGGGGTCGGCTAGGGTACCAATCAGTAGATGCATGGATAAAACAAACAAACAAAAAACCAAAAAAACAACTCTTTTTTTTCTCCTCCTAGGCTGCCTCATCCAGCTTTGATGTACTGGATAATTTGTTGTGCCTTATTTGGTTAATATCCTGGGAGGCCTGCTCTTTTCTAAGGAGAGAGGCGTGAGCCTGGGGGAGAAAGGAGGTAGGGGGAGGGATGCAGAGGAAGGGAGAGAGAGGAAATTTCAATTGGGATGTAATATATGTAAGAAGAATAAAAATTTAAAAAAGGAAAGGAAAATGGTCTTCCATACACACACACACACACACACACACACACACACACACATATCATGGACTGCAGTTCTTTGCAATATCAGATATATTTGAAAAGCATTAGAAATGAGGGTCAGTGATTTCCAAGCCTGGCAACAACGGGGTCCTCCACGCATTCCCAGGCTAACAGTGGCTCATGATGGCAAAAATTCACACCGAGAGGGCATGTGACAGAAATGGAGATGTAAGCTATGTGACCATGTGCTCCCATAGTTTGTACATAGCCAACTAGTTATAAAAGTTAAAAACAGATCTACGTGTAGCTCATCCTGCAAAAGAAAGAAATAAGATGAGAAAAAAATCCTCTAAAGGGTTGCCAAAGATTTATAATGCTCAACTTATTAAACTGAGTTGGGGATAGATAAGAGTTCCTTATATCCTTGCTTACTTTATAAAGTAATGTACCAGAGAGTGTACAAGCTCTCTGTATGTGTGACCCGCCTCTCATTACATCATAAAGTCCCTAAGGTATGCTGATATCCTTCCCAGGTAGGCATATTCATTCAAGGCCTAGTTATGAGTCACTGAATTAGTCTGTGAACAATGAAACAATAAAGCAAACTTGAGAATTTTAAATGACTCACTTTATTTTGTAAAAGCATGGTGATGTGGACAAGGTCTAAGCGGTTACATAAAAGTATGATGAAACAGTTCTTAGTGCATCATTTCCGCAACTTCCTTCTCCAGGCAAACAGACACGGGCTTCCTTTACATTTGCAATTCCGATTTAGAATGGCAACGGAGGCTGGAGAGACAGCTCAGTGGTTAAGAGCGCTTAATGCTCTTGCCTAGGATCAGACATCAGTTTCCAATACTCCTGATCCAGGAACCCAATGCTCTCTTTGTCTGAGAGAACTGAATATGTTGCACATAAACTCATACAGGCATACACACACACACACGCATAAGTAAAAATTAAAAAAGTCTTTGGAACTGTAATAATAGGGAGAAATACCATTCAAAGGACAACCAAGTAATACATGTAACAATTCACATAGGAACAACAATTTTAAACCTTGATGAAAAATAAAATGTCTTGGAGTCTGTTTTATAAAAAGAGATTTGTTTGTTTTCACTTGCAGTGTGTGTTTTGCTGCAATGCATGTATTTACACTGTGGATGCAGTGCCGGGCTAAGTCAGAAGAGGATGTGGGACCCTCTGGAACTGCAGTTACAGACAGTCTGAGCCACTAGGAACACATAGTGGGGGCTTCTGCAAGAGCAGCAAGTGCTCCTAACCACTGAGCCATCTCTCCAGGCCCCATAGGAGTTGTTCTAAAATTATGAAAGCCTCCAGGTTCCTGAACTGTAATGTCCAACATTATAAAGAGGGTTCTTCTTCCTTAAGTGATGCACAGATCAATGGAGATTCCAGCTATGTCTTTAAGGATTCCCACAGGGTTTGAAATGGACTCTTTTAAAAATGTTTCTAACATGTATCATAAATGTTTGAAAATGCGAGATTGTTGACTCAGTATCGAACATTCTATAAAGATATAATTATCAAAACATTGTGGCATTGACCCCAAAACAAACACATGGGGAGAAAAGAACAGCCAGTCTTGAGACAGACTCATGAGTATGAATCTAGCATATGGTAGAGAATTAGTTCAGACATAGACTCAGATGGTCAATAAATGTCAGTAGAACTATTAACAAGTATTTTTAAAAATATTAGATCTCTAATGCACCCCTATATGCAGAAAATAAAATGCAAATGAAATAATCGCACAAAGAAAAATAAATTATAAAAGAACTATAATCTAGGTGGGAGCATATCTTCACAGTTGATATATCTTTCTAGAAAAGATCCCCAATTAATTAGCTATAAAACAACACAGATTCTATATCAGTTGCAAAATTTTATGATTTGAGATACTTAGGGAGAAAATACCAGTAATGAGTAGAAAGGGCAAGTTCAAGTCATAAATAAGAATGAAGTTATAAAAACTAATGAAAGACAACTTAGAATTACTAAGTTAAAGGTATGTTCAAACAATTCACCGAAGAAATACTGATTGATATTACTTGAATTACTGAGATGACATTTTAAAATCTGTTAGATTGGGAAACCCTAAAACCTGCTGAGAATATCCCATGTGTGCTAGACTGCAGGAAAAGAGACCCTTCCTAAGCCAATGACGCTGTGTGTGTGGGGGTGGTGGTGGGGATCGGGGTGAGGTACTAGAAACTGGAGACTTCCAAGCCAACCTCTGACTCAGCGATCTCACTATTCGGAAATACAGCGTGTCCAATTCCCCTTGCATGCTCAAGGTTTTGTGTTCGGAAACGTTTTTTTTGTCATTGCTAGTCATAGATCAACCGGGGAAATGTGTTTGTTAAGATGGAACTGGCAACATAACTGATGAAGTGTGTCTACGGCAAAGTGTGCAGCTCTCTGCTGGAAACAGACCTGAGGCTAAAAAAAAGAAAGAAAAGGAAAGGAAAGGAAAAGAAAAGAAAAGAGAAAAAAAGAAAAGAAAGGAAAAAAAAAGAAAAAAGAAAAGAAAGGAAGAAAAGAGAGAGTACCTCCAAACAATGCACCCATTACAACTCATTCCTGCAGGTGCAGGAAATGAAAGTATGCAACACAGAACAAAAATCAGAACTATCATTCTTGCAGGAGACACAAGGTCATGAGCGCACTGGGAGATGAGAGCTACAAGGAAGAACCTGGAAACCATTGGTATTGTGTTGTCACTGGTTTTAAGGCGCAGAGGACTCCATTTGAAACATTTTCTTGAAGGCAAACTCTTAAAAACACATGCAGTTACTTTCTTTTGCCTTGTAGTGTGAGGTTTAAAAAAAAAAGATCCAGTCATCTGAAACATGAAGAGCAAGCTCTACAATTAGAGGGAGGGTTCATTCTGAATGTCCTCTGGGGAGGGAGCAAGCACAGGGTCCTGAAGAGGGACCTGGTTATTGGATAACCTTCCCATTTGAAACAGAAGAAAATCATATACAAGAAAGGGAAAATCATTGGGAAAAAAAATCCCTTTTTTTCCCTAAGAGGATGTTTAAATGCATACAAATAAAATATTTCATTAGATTGTCAATTATTTTTATTTTTTAAAGTTATGAAGTAATGCATGCCCATGACAGGTGAGACCAGCCAAAGATGAGGAAGGAAGCATTTGTGCATCTGACTTCGCTCTGGTGCCTGACCTTGAAGGTGTTTATGGTGGTGCCATTTTTCTGTGCGTTTGTCTTACTATTTTGTTAAAGCTGTCTTAAAGGAGTCTGCAATATTGGCTGGGGCAAACCACTCCCCCGATGTCAGCATTTCCCAAAGTGTCCTTGCTTATTCTCAAACTTTATTATTTTATGTTACCAATAAGAGCTATTTGGTTCAACGTAGGACACAGGGATTCCATTTAGAATGCCATTTCACTTTTGTTTTTATATAATTTTTAAATATTTATTTGTATTTCTTGGTTAGGGTTTTTTTTTTTTTTTTTCTTTATTGTTTTTTTTTTTTTTTTTTAATTTTAGGGTTTTTTTTTTTTTTTGTCTGTATATGTATCTGTGTACCATGAACGTGCCTGATACTCTCCGAGGCCAGAAAAGGGGAGGGTGTCAGGTCCCCTGGAACTGGAGTCACCGCCTATTGTGAGCTGTTAGTGGGTTCTGGGACTCTTACTGGGGTCCTCTGCAAGAAGAGCCAGTGTTCTGAAAGACTGAACCATCTCTCCAGCCCACAGATTTGTTTTTATATGTCTTTTCAACATCATTTTATATCTTTTAATAAAGTCATTTAAATTTCTCTAATGGGCATTATAATATTTTTGCTGGGTTTATGCACATGAATGTTGTCAAATTATCTTCATTGACATGAGTAGCGCTTTTCTGTTTTCATTTCTAACTTTTGTTAATATAAAGAAAAATGCTTCATTTCTGTTTACTCACCTTGTGCCTAAAAAGTTTGCTAAAATTTCTTGATCGGTACTAATTAATATTCAGTTTGGGGAGCTTTCAAGATATGCAATCAAACATGGCAATCGTATACCAAGAGTCTGTGGTCTACGTGTGTCATGTATGTACACGTGTGAGGGTGTGTGTACCTGCTCCTATGTGTGCATGCAGAGGTCAAAGGATGACAGGTGTTCTCCTCTATGACTCTCAGACTTATTCCTTTGAAGCAGGATCTGTCTCTGAACTGAGAGCTCACGCGTTTCAGTGGGGCTGGTGGCAAGGAAGCCCTAGCCATCCTCCTGTCTCCACCCAAAACAGCACTGGGCTTACAGGCAGGCAGAGCACACCCAGTTTGCTGTATCTCAAATCCTCAGGGTTGTGCCTCAAGTGCCCCTAAGCACTGAGTAACACACACCCTCATCCCTCAAACACCATGTGCCCGTGCTATGTGCTTAGACTGGTTCTTTGTATTTATTTATCTTTTTAGGTTTAAACATTGCATGCTGACCTCCCACAATAAGAATTTAGCTCTCTTATGCTATCCCTCACCCATGTGCATATTCTATTTCCCTTAACATGGTTTTATCATGTTAAAACAATTTTTATAATCACTTAGTCATGCCTGTGTAACCAGTATCTGCAGCCAAATCTTCTACTTGATGACTAACTGTCTTTCATTTGCTGTTCAGCTTTTCTTGTTGCTGGAATTGAGAATAGCTGTAATCTTTTTGTTTGCCTCATTCTGGGTATGGGTAATGTTATTGTTTTGTTTGTTATTCATCAGGATCTCTGAGAATAGAGCATGCTCAAAGCTTTTAAGCATACGTATCAACTATCAATTTTTGTTTGTTTTTTTTTTGGAGGTCCTTTTCCTGTGGCTGTGTCTTTCTTGTTCCTAAGGGGAACAACTGTTCTGAGAAGCAACAAGGTGCTTTCTGTTCATTGGGATTGCTGGAAACATCCCTAGGCCCCTGGGTTGTGTTTTCTTGCTCACTTGGTTCCTGTCCCTCATAGTCTCTCTCTTTCCTGATTTATCTCTTGCAGTAGATGAAAGAGAGATGGCGAGAAAGAAAAGGCCATTCTCCTTACTTGTTGGAAAAATAAAAAAAGAAACCCAAATGATTAACCCCAGAGAGCAAAGCTGAGAAACTGTGCCTACCCAAGATGATGTGGGAGAGGATTCCAGGTCACCAGCAGGGAAAGTTAAGATATAGCCTCCATCTCTGGGAATTCAGCAGCTACATGGTTTGGGGCAACTCTTGGTTTACTGGTAGTTATCTATGAAAGATGAGACAGAAGCATTTTTGAAAGCACCCTAGAAAGCTGGTAGAATTTCTGCTTTACGAGATTTGTCTTTGGATAGAAAAAAAGGTCCACCAACAATAACTTAAGTCAAGGATCTAGTAGGTCAAAACTGGAGGAGAAAGAGTGGTCCTACCCACCCCATCTGAGAGACCAGATCCATACTGATGTGGCTTTAAGGCCACTAGATCATGCAACAGATTTGCATTTGGGTCTCCAATAGGGAGAGAAGGGTGGGCAAGGGTGAGGTGTGCAATGAGTAGCTGCCCTACATCGCTTCCTGAGCCTTGCTATAGTTTAGATACAACTCTCCCCGGTAAGGTTCGTGCTGTGAAGACCCGGCCATCAGGAGCCAACCCTTGAGAGGTGAGTAAATCACAGGGACTCTGATCTACTCTATGGATTAATCCTTTGATGGATTGTTGGACAATATTGGCTGTATCAATCATTTTCTCTCTTCCTCTTCTCTCTCTTGGCTGCTATGGAGTGAGCAAGTTCCAGAAAAATGGAGCCAACCAGCTAGGCTATAATCTCTGAAACTATGAGCTACAACCAAGCCTCCCTCCCTCCAGCTGTTTGCTCCAGGTGCTTTTTTCCCCTGATAGTGATGACAAGGTGACTAACACAAGCCTGAGGATCCATGCCCTCAGAGTCTTAGTGAGTCAGGAGGAGTCACCTCCCACCCGGATCAGGAACGTAACAGAAACTGCTGTAACGCTGTGCAGGACAAGAGCTGTGTCACTGGGCCACATGCCCACCCAAAACATGGAACAGCACAGAAGATCTTCTGAGAACGTTAAACTCTTAAAGTGACATAGAAAATGTGATAGTTCCATATGGAATAAAACTCTTCTGAGAACATCAAACTCTTAATGTGGCATAGGAAATTTGATAGCTCCATATGGAATTTCTGGGAAGTAAAAAATCATAATCAAGAATTTGTAACTCAGTCAACAAGTTTTACAAAAGATAAGAAAAAGAAAACTGAATAAAGACTTTGGGGATGGAAAGGGGGGGTCCATAGAAATCAGACAAAATGAAGCAGAGATAAAAAACAAACAACAACAAAAACCATCCAGTATAAAGAGTTATATGTATATCCCTATGTAGGGTAGAGTTTGGATTAAAAAGTCCAGCATACATTTAGTGAAAGTCAGCGGAGTGGAGAAGAATACCACCATGTCAATACTTGAAGGGACAATGGCCAAACCTTTTCAGAACTGGCCAAAGCTCAGAACATGTTTCAGGCCAGGGCTCCTTAATAAATTCATAACAAAATTTGTTCTGCCGTCATAGCATTGTGGGTGTTAGAACGACATAAGAAATTTTAGAATTGTATTAAACAAGATCCACTCCACCCCTCCCTGGAGTGTAAATCCACTGCCAGTGTGATAAGGCACTTCAGAATCAGGCCCCAGTCTGGGTGGGAGGAGGCATAGCCTGCATCCAGGCTGAGAGGGAAGGCCTGAAGGGTTAGAATTCCTTCTAGTTCTCCCCAAAGAGTCGTGAACTAGCTCTCTCTCTCTCTCTCTCTCTCTCTCTCTCTCTCTCTCTCTCTCTCTCTGTCTCTCTCTCTCTCCCTCCCTCCCTCGCTTCCTCTCTCTCTTAAGTGAATATTTTGGTAAAAACATGCAGCTTCCTCAGAGGATGAGAAAGAAAATCCCACACAGTCCTATATCAACAATCGAAGCCAAGGAGCCAGAGAAGCTTCACACACTGGGTCTTGTCATGAGTTACAGTCATTGTTCTGGGAATTTTCTCAAGGGTTGGCTCTCTTCCCTATAAACAAAGAAACATATCATTCTTGAGGCTGTCTGATAACTGGGACATAGGCAGTTGCAGCAATTTTTTTTTCAATCCAAAGAGTGATGCCCAGTGGTCTCCTGTAGAGCTATTCCCACCCGAGACCCATCCGGACACGAACGGTCCCAAATATTTCACACGCGGTACTCGGAGAGCTTTCTTCTCCACCCCACAAGTCTATACTTTTCTCAGCCTACATATGTCACAACCCCAGGGCTAAGGCTTCACAGCTATGAGTAAGGAACTAGGATCCTTGAGATGTCTGGCTCAAGGACCAATAGCTGGTACAGCATGTTCCTTGTTTGCAAGTTAGTCCTGCAATGAAGTTTACATGATAAAGTTTAATGACTTCTTGGAGAAAGAGATGGAGGCTCAGAGACAGCTTAAATAAACTGGACTTAAGAACAAAGAAAATAATTGTTGGCAAGTCCCTGAGTCATCTTTTCCCCTGCTTCCCTCCCTATCTTCCTGTTTGTGATGTCAGGGGATTAGATCTTTTGCATAGGTGGTCTCAACGCCCCACTGCTACCGTGGGCATATGGCTGGGATCATATATTGAGAGTATGTTTTTTTTCTCACTATGGGGATATAAACAGATTATTAGACAATTCAGAGTCGGGATCCAGTGGGAAGGTCTTAGATCTTTCTTTGGGAAGAGTTAGTGTAGCTACCATGGGTCCTCAGTTAGCTCTTGGTCTCTAGAACTGACTTCCTTTTTGCCAGGTGATCTCTTGCTCTCTCGTGAGTTCCCACCATTGTGGGTTCTCTGTCACGTGGTGACATAGCCAGAGAGACCCTGGGCAGAGCTGACACTCTGCTGTTTAGACCTTCAGCATTCAAAACGAACTAAATGAACCTCTTTTCTTCCTACACTACCCAGACTCAAGTGTCTTTTCTACAGTAACGGAAAATGGACTAAAACTGTGACCCAACCAGAGGCCCTGGTTCCTTTAAAACTTGGTAAGAGAGTTCCATCCCCTTCTACTGGTGGAGGTACCAGGTTAGCTCTCCCGTGAACACAAGACTGACCACAGGAGAGAAACAGTAAGTGACTCATGGGGATTCTCAGCCACCTTGAGAGTCTGCTGTCTATAGCGTCTGGCTCCCCTCCCCCCCACTTTCCTAGCCCTTCCCACGACACACTCTTCCTTGCTCATCAACCTTCAGTGGCTTCTCATTGTTTCCGGGCTCAAGGCCAGACTTGCCTGTCTGGTTTTCAAGGCCTCCCTTGATCTGATCCCAGGAACAATTCAACTGGACTCGCAAGGCTCTTTTTCTCCTCTGGTTCTGAGCCGAGGGTGTCCTAGAGCGTGTTTAGAAATGCGTGCAAGCACTTGAGTCGCTGCAAGGATGGAGGTGGCAACTGGCATTTAGTGGGCACAGTCCAGGTGTGAGAATTACCCTCTGGGGCTCAACACAATCCCACGCACTGCCTGTCACCCATCCCGGTGCCAACACTGTTTCTGCTGAGGAATGCCATTTGCGTCTGGCCCGTCTTGGTCACTCTCCGCCCATCAAGTCCATTATGTGTGTTTCTTGCTGCCATCCCACCCCATCTGGGGGCTCCCCATCCCTGTTTCTCCATGTTCTACCCTTGTGAAGACCTGGTTGCTAGACGTGCATCTGCAGCCACCTCCGTCGACGCAAGAAGCTTGTGTGCGGACATGAAGGATATGGAGGGTGGAGTCACACGGATCCACATTTGAGTCTCACGCTGCCGCTTTACCCACGTTCTCCACGGAAAGCCACTTCCGCCAGAAGTTCTCGCCTCTAAAGTAACCATGGTGGCAGTGCCTACCCTAGAAAGTTTGGTGAGAGTTAAATGCTTATGAGGTCAGGTAAAGTTCTCGGTGTTCTCTAGCATGTGATCAGAGCTCCACTGAAGCCAGTATTGAAAAGACTCCGTTCAAGTGGGGTTCGTATTCAATAAGACCTTGCGGAATTGATGTTTGCCCCCTAAGACTGTGTAAAATAAAAGCAAAAGTTTCCTCTCTTCTAGACAGGGACTACACAGGCAGAGATTTTTACTTTTTTAAAATTCAGCTACAGAAACTGTCATGGGGGTAGGCTAGGTATTAGGGGACTGAGCTGTTACTTCTGTTTTCCACCATATCGAACCTTCTGCCATCAGATGAGGCAGCAAGGAAGCAAGCTCCCACCAGATGCTGGTGCTGTCATCCTGGACTCCCCAATCTCTGGGACTACAGAAACAAATGTATCTTTTGATAAATTACCCAGTCTGTGATATTCTGTGATAGTGGCACAAAACAAAGCCAAGATTGTTCTAAATGCCCTAAAGAGATAGTTTGCATTCAAAGCATTGCATTTGCTGTGTTCAAAGACAAGATAAAGAAGTGGCACAACCAGACCCAGGACAACGAACTGACAAAGTAGCCTGGGTCATGATGGCTGAAGGAACAAGGGACAGAAGTGAGAAATGACTGGACCTTACTTAGGTCTAGTCCTGGTTCTGTTATAGTCACCAGAGGGTTCTGAGTATCTCTCACGGTTTCTCTGGGCATTTGTCTCCTTACCTCGCCACTGAATGTTGGTCTATACAAGCTAATTCAAGGACTACGATGATCCAGGTAGAAATGCGATAGTCTTACCAGAACAACTGATAAGTATTTGAAACATTCATGCTGTTGGTTTTTCTGCTAGCCCTTTTTAGGATATCCCGCACGCTAGGGTTACCCCAGATCACTGAAGACTTCCATCTGCTCACAGGTTATTTATGCCCCCGGCATAGGCTCTGTTAAGTGGTTCTCAACCTTCCTAATGCTGTGACCCTTTAATACAGTTCTTCATGTTGTGGTGACCCCCCAAGCAACCATACAATCAATCATACAAATTATTTTCATTGGTACTTTATCACTGGAATCATTGTGTGTGTGTGTGTGTGTGTGTGTGTGTGTGTGTGTTTTCTGATGATCTTAGGTGACCTATGTGCAAGGGTCGTTTGACCACTAAAGGGGTCTAGACCCACATGTTGAGAACTGCTGTAAACCCCGCTCTTGACTCTTGCCTACAAATAAACTCTCCTTATGTCTCCTCTGGCTCTGCTCCCAAACCCAGGGCAATGGGCAGTGCTATCATGGCTGTGGGGCAGACGCACCTGTGCCCAAAACCCAGCATCAAGAAGGTGCAATGCTGTTTGCTTCTCTCATTCCTCAAGGGAGAGCCTGCTGGTCAGACAAAGAAGGAGGGGGAGAGTGACCAGGATCACCTAGGGCTCCTCTTCTCTAAGAGGGAGGTGGCTGTGATGGCCTTGAGCCGACGACGAGTCTCTGGAAAGTTGCTGACACTCCTGCATGCCACCCTACAGGTGGCACTTGCTACAAAGCAGGGTCTCAATGGGAGCCTTGAACTAAACTCACGAACATCTACACACCCAGGGAGAACATTGCAGGGAAAAAGGCTGGTGGAGACCAAACTCAACCCACCTCCTTAAGAGCTGGAGAAGGCAGGCTTCAAATGAGGAAAAACACATGCCCTTCTCTAGCTCGGTCCAGCTGGCATAGACAAGCATCCTTACCAGGGATCAATTGGAAGCTTTCCGTGAGCCCTCTATTCGACCATCTCCCACTCAGAGGTTCCGCTGCCGCACAAAAACCTTAACAAACCAGAAAATACTTTAAATTTCAAATGTGTTATCCAGTCATCTGTAAGACTCTAACAATTAGAAAGAAAAAAAAGAGTCACCGTAGTAAAGAGCCCCAGATTAGCAATATGGACTAGATCTCAGTCCTGATAAATAAGTAACATTAGAATGGTGGCCCTAAGGCCGCTAAATCCCAAAGGAAGAATCCCAACCACTCAGCAGCAGTATCGATTCTGGAGAGGTGCACTGTTTCCAAAGCAGAAAACAGACCCACTCGCCGAGGACTGTCATCGCTGAAGTAGCTGAGAGCGTGTCTCTGGATTCACTCAAGTAAATGAGGTAATTTAATTTTAAGTGGTTCTTGAGCATCTTGGGCCCTGCTTGAACATTTTAGTGAAATGACATTTGCACCTCACACAAAGCTTCCCTGACCCTGCATCATGGCAAAAACAGATATTTCAAATCCTCTTTAGGAATGTGGCACCAGATAAAAATAAGATATGGACAAAAATCAACAAAAAAACCTACCAAACCAAATGGAAGAGAGGGAGTGGGGAGATTCGTGGGCTGTCCTTGCATGGCCCTTTGGAGGCTTGGAGCTGTCATGTTTATCCCCAGATCCTGGCACTGGCCACCTTCCCAAATTGGAATGGCACCTGAAGACATTTGGAAGAAGACACCAGTTGGCTAGGGAGCATGGTAGTAACAAGGGAGGGTTTGGAGCAGGCACTCCAGGGAAAGTAACAGTGATGTTAATCAAGTGACTAGAACTGTTTTCCCACAGGCTGTCACAGGAACAATTGGCTAAGACCATCTTTCTGTTTTTAAGCACTGTTGACCAGGATCCATCTTCCCCAGAATTCATTAACTCCTCATCTACTTGCTTTTAAAAATCTGGAGGTTTTGGAATGCACTAAAGCAATAGACCATGTTCCACTCACATTCCTTGCAGGCACACAGTTTACAATGAATCTGAAAAGAACTGAAGCCAAGCCACAGACCCTGGCTTGGGATGTCTGCGATGAAGTGGGCTCCCTCTGGCACACACACTGAGTGGGTACAGGTCCACATCCCAATGCCAGGGGCCCATCGACTGTAAGACTGATGGGAATGATTTAATCACAAAAGCAGGGTGTATTCGTGACTCCTGGGTTTGTTTGCCCTGGTGAAACTCAAGTTTTGTGGAGGCATGCCATCAACCTTCGCAAGGCCATCGTTCTCAAGGACTTTTGGACATTGGTGGAGCACACCTATAACCCCAGGACTTGGGAGGTTGAGGCAGGAGGCCTTGGACAGTATAGAACCATCCTACCCTACTCTCTCTCCACCAATATACAGATTCTCTTCTATCCGCTGACATGACCAGCAATGACGAGGCAGCAGGGCTCAGCTTAGGTTCCACCCCATAGCTGGTGTTTATGACTGTGTGTGTGAGTTTGTGGGATAGGGAATCTCTGGGTTCACCTGAAGCAAATCTTTATGTTCCACTGTTTGCTCAAAAGAATTGTGTGTGTGTGTGTGTGTGTGTGTGTGTGTGTGTGTGTGTGTGTAGGGGGACAACCAACAAATAATAAACGATTTCACTCAGCAGTAATCCATGTACTGCTCTGATGACTCCACCTGTTACCTGTTCTAATGCCTTAATTAAGAAGACCAGAAAACGCAGCCTGGCATATGACCCAAAGAGCAGAGAATGAAAGTGTTGGGAGCTCTCCTTCTACACGCCACGGAGACTATGACCTGTTAACGTTAGTCTCAAGGTCACTGATCTAGAAAGGGCTACGGAGAGACTCCAGCCTGGGTCTGTAGTACTCAGGATCTTTCCCCCAGGTCACAGTAAGGAAAGGGAGAAGGGAAGGCATGAAAACGGAATCTATTTCTCTTCTTTACAGGGCATTTGGGGATCACAAGGGGCTGCCTGCACACCGAGGATCACCCCCACGGGGGAATTGTGTCCCATCTCACTGCTGGGACAGCTACAGCCACTGTGACCCCTCGTCTGATGTTAGCAATACCAGTGAGTTTGCATCTGACCCCTGACTAGGAAAAATACCCTCAGCTTCCTGATCCACTCATGTTTCTAGGGCCCCAGTGTCACTGAGGCCAAAAAAGGCATTTCAGCTGCTCCCAGACAACTCTGGTTGCAGGATCCCCCAGCAGGGACCCTTTTCCCACAGGAATCAGGGAGCCAAAGGAGCTCCATTCATATTTTTATAGCCCATAAGGAAGAATCAGGAGATCTTAGACCTGTGGTTCTCAACCTGTGGGTCGCAACCCCTGCTGGTGGTTGAATGACCCTTTCACAGAGGTCACCTGGGAGCAGCAGAAAATGCAGAAATTTACATTATGACTCATTAACAGTAGCACAATTATAGTTATGAAGTAACAAAAAATAATTTTATCATTGGTGTGGTCACCACAACACAAGGAATTGGATTAAAGGGTCACAGCGTTAGGAAGGTTGAGAACCTCTGCCTTAGAGGCTGCCTGGGGACTGTAAAGGAGACTTGCTGAGGTTTCCTGGTTTTCAGACACAGAACTTCCATCCTGATACTGTTCCCTGGTGGGATGATGCCAGGGGCTTTGGGGCTCAGGCCTGCTCAGTCCTCAGACTCTGAGCCGAAGGGCAAAGTGGGAACTGTTCAGGAGATATGCAAAGGTCTGTCCTTTCTTTCTCAGAGCTGCGGCTGATGCCCATAGCAACAGTGGAGTTAGGCCCTGGACCCATAAGGGGACCCCATCGCACTAGCTCACTAAGAAGGGCTTAGAGTTAGGGCTATCCCGCTGGTCAGATTCTTTGCTTCTCTTCTGTACCTGGATTTCTGGGAGTATGATAACTTGAGAAGGCCCCAGCCCCTCACACCCCAAGGGTCTCCCTAGCTTCCCAGATGTTCCCTCTCTTTCCTGTATATTCTTGCTCACTGCTGGTATGTTATCTATTGGCTGGACAGAGTCAAGCCTGGTAGATACTTCCGGTAGGCATCCTGGCTTGTGGGAAAGATGGAAGTCCCTGTTGGGAGTCTGGCTGGCTACTGTCTTCACTGGGGAACAGCTAGGATGCAGGCTGGGTAAAGGCCTTTCCTGGAATTCCCTCTTCCAGCTCTGGAAACCCAGGCTGAGTGGTGCGAGACTCCCTGACCATTGCGTCTGCTCATGATCTCTTTGGCTGTCCTCATGGAAGCAGTTTCTGGTCTGCTACTTCCAATTCTCCCTTTCCAGCACTTTGTTGTCCCATCCTGAGGTTTCTGGCTCCCTGGTTCCTATGAAACGCCCACTTTATTCCTTATGAACTGGGGAGCCCTGACTGGGTCTGCCTGAGAAACTCACTCAGATGATGAGAGCGTTGCTTAACCTTTGCTAGAACACATGTTTGCCCACTTAACTATCATTATTAAGTTTCTCTCCCACTCAGATTTTCAGCTTTACATATTGTATTATTTTTGGCATTCTGTGTATGTGTGTGTGTGTATGTGTGTGTAGGGGTGTGTATGTAGGGGTATGTAGGGGTATGTGTGTAGGGCTGTGTGTGTATGTATGTAGGCATGTGTAGATATGTATGTAGGGGTGTGTAGAGGTGTGTAGGGGTGTGTGTAGGGGTGTGTGTATGTAGGGGTGTGTAGGTATGGATGTAGGGGTGTGTAGGGGTGTGTGTGTGTAGGGGTGTGTAGGGGTGTGTGTGTGTGTATGTGTGTAGGGGTGTAAGGGACAAAAAAACCTCATTTCTTTCTGTTGAAAATCACACTGTGTACCTAAATTTGAACTTTTCTCTCTGCGACAATTATCGAAGCGCTATCTATAACACTAACTAAATACTCCCCTTTAAAAGGCAGTTTTCTGGAAAAGTCCCCTCCCTTGGTAATTTCACTCATGCCTCCATCATTTCTTTCTTGAGTGTGGTGGTTTGAAAGAAAATGACCTCCAATGGGAGTGACACTATTAGGAGGTGTGGCCTTTTTGGAGGAAGTGTGTCACTGTGGAGGTGGGCTTTGAAGTCTCCTATGCTCAAGCTATAGCCAGTGAGGCAGTTCATTTCCTGTTGTCTGCAGATAAAGATGCAGGACTCTCAGCTACTTCTTTAGTACCATGTCTCCTACATGCCACAATGTCCTGCCATGATGATAAAGTTAGAACAAAACCTCCTAACTGTAAGCCATTCCAATGAAATGTTTTCCTTTATAAGAGTTGTCATGGTCGTGGCTAGCAAGAAACTTGGCACTAGGTAAATTCCCAGGAATCCACAAGGATGACCCCAGCTAAGACCCTAAGAAATAGAGGAGAGGGTGCCTGAACGGGCCTTGCCCTGTAGTCAAATTGATGAATAACTTAAACGTCATCATAAAACCTTCATCCAGCAACTGACGGGAACAGAGGCAGAGACCTGTAGAAGAGCACTGGCTGAGCTCCCATAGTCCTGTTGATGAGTGGGAGGAGTGGGAATATGAGCAAAGAGGTCAAGACCATGATGGAGACACCCACTAAAACAGTTTACGTGAGCTAATTGGAGCTCACCAACTCCAGCCAAACAGGAAAGGAACCAGCATAGGTCCAAACTAGACCCTCTGAATGTGGGTGAGAGTTGTGTGGCTTGGGCAGACTGCGGGGCCACTGGTATTGGCACCAGGGTTTATCCCTACTGCTTGTACTGACTTTTGGGGAACCCATTCTCTTTGGATGGATACTTTGCTCAGCCTAGATAAAATAGGGAGGGCTTTGGAACTTCCCCAAAGCAATATGCCTTACCCTCTCTGAGGAATGGATGGGGGATGGAGTAGGGAGGTGGAGGGAATGAGAGGAGGGAAGGGTGTGGGAACTGGATTGGTATGTAAAATGAAAAAAGTTTGTTTTCTTTTTTTAAAAAAA
Organism: Microtus ochrogaster; assembly: GCF_000317375.1. Taxonomy (NCBI): domain Eukaryota; kingdom Metazoa; phylum Chordata; class Mammalia; order Rodentia; family Cricetidae; genus Microtus; species Microtus ochrogaster. Next base: position 26,398,106 of record NC_022023.1, on the reverse strand, counting down.
ATAAAAGAAAAAAATGAGTTGTCATGGGCATGGTGTCTTCACAGTAATACAAACCCTAACTAAGACATTGAGTTTAGACAGATCTTGCTTAATGACTAATCTGACATTTGGCACATCCAAGGAGCCGAATGGCCCTCAGCAAGATTAACCCTACATTCTGCAAAGTAAAGTGTCAGTCATTGGCTTCATTCCTGGAATCCACGGATGGTTTGGAATCTAAGTCACAAATCTGGGTTTCCAAGGTTTTTCTCATGCCACTTAGTTGCACAGTTCAAATCCAGACCCATCTTCGTCTGCTCCATAGGAGTCCCCCTTTCCTGGAGGATCTGTGAGAGAGCATATCCAAGCTTCTAAGCAGGTAGGACAAGGGATCAACTATGACAACCACACTGTAAGAATTCCAGACCCTTCTGTGCCCCACCAGACCCAGGTTTCACTTGCTCACAGGCCCAGCTGTCTCCTGGAGAGGACTCATGAAGCTACTGTTGAGAACCCTCTGACTTCTGAGTTGCTCTGGCCTGAAAAAAAAAAATGTGTTTCAGGCCCTGGAGTTCCTAATCAGAATTAACTTGATTCTTCTGTGATTGTTGTTCCTTAATGACCTGTATCTCCTTAGGTGGCCACCATTTCCTCCCGGGGGTCTAGAGAATAAGTCTGTTCCATGGAACAGAGGTGCCAACCCAGAGGACTGGAGTCAGAGGACATCCTACACACCTCATAGAATAGAAGTCATGTTCTTGCCCACCCTGGGCTGCTGCAGCCCACACACTTTCCTGACTGGGGTGTGAAGGTGTCTTTTTGCCCTAGAAAATGCCCCTTGTGCAGCAGCCTTCTCTCACCATCACCTGCTCCTCTCTTTAGCTTGTATTCCCCATCTGAGGGCGTGGTGGTTCCTGGGAAGCAGTACCACAAAGAGATACCCCCTCCGGGGACTACATCTCCCACCGTCCCATCAGGCTAGAGGAGCCTATCTCTTGCTAGAGGAATAGAAGCAGACACTCTGGGTGTCACTTAAGAAGCAGATGTGACTGTCTCGTCTAGAGTCTTCATTCTGCTCATCAGCTGGAGAACAAACATGACCAAGGGCCCATGGGATAGCCAAGATGCAAAATGGAAGAGCCAGGTCCCTCACATGACACATGGAAGACAGCTGCCTGTTGAACAATCTCCGCTGCTTTGCGCTCTGTGGAGCGGCACTGGCATTCTAAAAGCAAAGAGAGAACTGGAGTAGAGCCAAGCTATAACATCCCAAGTCCCACCCTTCATAATGTATTTATTTCCTCCAGCAAGGCTCCATCTTCCCAAGGTTCCATTCCCTTCCCAAACAAGCGCTATTGTTTGGGGATCAAATGTTCCCGCTCATGAATAAATGGGGGACGTTTTACATTTAAATCATAGTGCAAACCAGCTATGGACCAAACTAACCTCTTCCTTACGTTGCTTTTTTGTTACAGTAATGGGGAAAGCAAACAATGCAAGGCAGAGCTTGTGTCTCCCATGGCTGGAATTGCAGCTGGAAATTTCCCAAGGCGGCTGGCCTACCTCCCACTCTGAGGAAACACTAAATCAATTCTTGAAGGCAAAGCAGGTGTTTGAATGCCTGGAGTCAAACGTAAAATTTGCACCTTAGAAAAACTCCTAGAGTCTCTTCCACATGCAAGATTTGTAACATGGATGACCAATTTCTCAATTTGAAAATAACATACATAGGGCATTCTGAATGGATGCAATATGAAACTTGTGAAGGGGGCATGTGTGTTACATAAGGAACACTAGTTAGAAGGAAAGGGGCGTCATTCTCCATGCCAGACACTGTCCTCACCCCATCTACCAGGTACCCTTTTCTTCTCTGACCCCTAATATGTTGTGTGAGGGGTTCTCAGCATCTGAATGTCCTTTCCAAGTGTCTTAACATCAAGGTTGTGATGTTCATCCATCCTTCTATGACGTCTGCATTAAGAACCAGGTGAGAGGTTGGAGAGAGGGTTCAGTGGATAGGAAGCCTTGCTCTGCAAGCATGAGGGTCTGAATTTGAATCCCTAACACTCAAAAAGTTGGGCACACTCAGTTGAATCTATAACCCCAGCATTGGGATGGTGGAGATCGCCTAGTCAGGCATGGCCACATATATCTATAACCCCAGCATTGGAGGATGGAAGTAGCCATATGTATCTAAAAATCCCAGCATTGGAGGCTGGAGGTAGCCAAGCTGAAACAATACATTTATGGCTCATTGAGAGACTCAGCCTCGAGAGAATATGGTAGAGATAGAGAAAGACACTGCACATCCTGTTCTGACCTTTACATTTATGAGCACGAGTGCACACATCCATGCACTCACACACATACCACACATAAAATACACAGTACACACACTCATCCCTCACCATGAATACACACACATTCATGTACACACACACATACACACACACACACCAAGAACCAGGCGCTTAATGAGTTAGGTCCCTATACTAATGAAACTGATAGTATTGTATGAGCAGAGACCCCCACAAGAGATGACATAGGGCATGAAGGTGTTGCCTACCTTGTCTAGGTATGGTTCCTGGAGAAAGTTTCTCTGAGAACACCTCAACTTCTCAGCTAAGACCTACAAAATGCCCAGGGTTTAGCCTCTAAAATGGACAGTCTAAATGGAGTCCCCGACCCAGGCCACACCCAGGTGACAGAGGTGCAGAGAGAGTAGGGTTCAGGGTTGGGGAAATAGCTGAAATGTCAAGAGAAGTGAATAGGGTCCATGAAGCAACAAAGAAGGTGAACTTCACCCTAGAAGCAGCTTTGGGACACTAACGTGGCATGGGAATAGAGGGTGGGCTGGCTACCATACGGTAGAGATTCTAAGACACTGTCAAGTCTAAGCTATTACCTGTTTTAGAAATGTAAAGTGTGGAAAACTAAATATTAGACTATGAAAGATGAAAGCTCATCTGTAGAATTCAGGGGGAATCAGTCTGAAGTAACTCATATATCAGAGAGATGAGGCAGTCCCACGTGAGGTGTGGAGGGAGTTTTCACGTAAAGTACAGCTCAAAACCCTCTAGCCTGATTGGAAAGTAAAATACAAAGCGTTAGTTACTCTCAATTCAAAATTCAAAGGAATTGGTGTAATCTTGAGAGGCCCCCTCCTCTCAATGAGAGTGAACATCTGGAGCCACGTTCAAGACAGAGACTCTGAGAAAATCGTCGTTGTCCTGCCATTAACAGACATCTTAAAGAGAGAGGGGGTGGGGCATGCAAAGATAAAATGAAATACCTTTGGGGGAGGAAAGACACCGAGAAAACCTTCATCTTTGGGACCTTGACTAGAGCAGCATGACATGCCATTGTAAAAGATCCCCATGAGCCAGTAGATAGGAGGCCCCAAACCCTTTGTGAGCCCAAAACAAGTGTCACAAAACTATACTCCAAAACCTAAGTCGTAGAATTCCTCTAGTGTATAGGGAAGACACTTTGCATCAGAACCCCATGGTATTCAGCCGAGTGGAATCCTGGTCAGACAGCATCAGCAGGAGAATACAGACTCAAGTTCCAAGTGGCATGCCTAGCATCGGAAAGGATCACCATGGGTAGAGCCATCATTTGCAACTGGATTCTGGAGGACCACCCAGAGGTGTGAGCCAATCTGAGAAGAACGTTCTCTGACGGAACCAGCTGACCTCGGCCTTGCAAAGGACAGCCTGGCGTCGAGAAAGGCACCCACAGCCAGCCTCTGAAGAAGTACCAAGAGCTGTAACCAGAATCTGTGACTTAATCTATGAAGGATTACTTGTTGATGGGAGTAGCATCTGTGACCTGACCTGGTTAAAGAGCATCCAGAGTAGGACAGGCATCCGAGCGTGGCCTGCAACACCAAGAGAGTTGAGACTGGAAGCAGCCATCAGACAAGGTTAATCCAGATACCATAGCTCTACCCAGCTCTTTCCTTTTAGGTTCATTCTTCCTTTATTTAAAACCCAGTGACAATTTAGGAAATAGACTGTGTCCTGTTATGTTCTCATCCTTTCTCTCTTTCTCTTTTAGTTTTTCTCTTTTTTAGTTTCCCCCCTTTAAACTTTATATTAGAAGGCTTTCCCAAAGGAAATGGGTTTCTTTAGCCAGCAGGGTCTCTGTGGCTCAGCCTCCGGAGAGCTGTGACTATTTAGATTATCTGACTGTATTTCTCTGTTTCTCTCATTTTTATTCTTCTTTCAGCCCAAACGGCCTCATCCGCCACCTTTGCCCCTACTATCCCTGCTTCCATTTATTTTCCTTTCTCTGCTTTTTCTCCATCAGTCCCAGACAAATCACTGGTCTTCCTTTGCTTTTCCCTTCTCACTCACACTCACAGTAACTAACAGCTCACGATAAGCACTGTACAATCAGTGACTTTTGTCCCCTGAGATGGGTGGCTTTAAGAGTTGGTTGGGTGCCATTCCTACTTTAAGAGAGGTAACGGGGACTGAGCCTGATACCCTGAACACAGTCTAAGAGAAAAAACAAAGTAACCCCTTAACCTTAGTGCAACCTCATCCTTCCTGAACACTGAAAACACTTGCACTGAAGGAAGAAGGATGATTTAAAAAAACCCAACCAACAGCCCAGCCACAGTTGTGCAAGTCCCAATGCAACAAAGCACGTGACACAAAATTCCAGACAAAAGGTTCAAAAGAACAATTGTTAAGTACGATCAAAGAAATCAGAGGGGAAACAAATATATTTGTGATAAATTACAAAAAAGCAAAAGCAGCTAAATAAAGCAAGGACATCACTATGGAATATGGAAGTGGACTGCAGTAAAGAGAGAAATACTAAAATGTTTTT
>NC_022023.1:26387709-26391793 GCF_000317375.1 Microtus ochrogaster | reverse complement strand
TCTAGATGGGAAGCAGAAAAAGACAAGATCTCCTGAGTAAATTGGGAGCATGGGGACATTGGGAGAGGGTTAAAGGGAAGGAGAGAGTCAGAAAGGGGGGTAGGAAAAAGGTATAGCTCAATAAAAATCAATAATAAAAAAGAGAAAAAAGTCAGAACTACACAACAGAGTCTGACCCCAAACAAACAAATAAATAAAAGTAATATTAAATAGTGCAGTCTAGAATGACATGACACCTTCTGCCATGCTTACCCGGAAGCTCTCAAGATATCTTGCAAGGAAAGGGACCCCTTTCCAATATAGAAAAATCAGCCCTTCTTTCAATGTGGCCCTTAGTGCCAATCCCAGCCTGAGGCTATACAGAATGCACCCCCGTTTAGTCAGTTTTCTGCTATTGTAACAGAATACCACAGACTAGGTAACTTGTTTTCAAAAGTAATTTATTGCTTACAGATGTAAAGGCCAAGAAGTCCAATAAGTAGGTGCTAATTTCTGGTAAGAACCCCTCGCCCCACCAGGCAGAGACCATTATGTGAGAGAATGTTTGTGTATGACCTTTATAGCAAGCCCCAAGTGGAATTTTCCTTTACACTCTGTGAATATATATCACTGTGGTTGTGTTACTAAAGAAGCTAACTGGCTTATAGCTAGGCAGGATACGGTTAGGCAGGAGAATCAGACTAAGAGGATGCTGGGAAGAAGACAGAGAGGAGTCTCGGCACCATGACCCAGACACAGAAGAAACAACATGAGAAGTTCATAGAAGAGGTAAACAAGACTTGGGGCAGCACATAGGTTAATAGAATGGGTTAACTTAAGTTGTAAGATCTTCATGGAGACAAGCCTAAGCTATCAGCTGAGCATTTGTAATTAATATTAAGCCTCTGTGTGGTTATTTGGGAACTGGCTGGTGGGACAGAAGAGTCTGCCTACATCCCAGTGCACAGGAAATGCTCTCCCCCACACATGAGGGTGAAGTCTTCAGGACTGATCTTTTCTCAAAGGTCCCACTTCCTCAAGTTGACACAAATAGTAATTCATTCTTAGGAATTCCGGAGGGAGCATTCAAAGCACAACATGGCCTGAGTTCCCTACTACCGAGGTTGGAGTTGTTTGCCTACTTAGACATGTCTCAATCCTGCTGGATGCCACTGGATCACAATGACTAGTTTCTCTGGGGGGGGGGGCAGGACAAAAGTGAGCAGGGTCCCTCCTGGACACGTCAATATGGCCTCCTAGTTTCAGCCAGGTCTGTCAAGGAAGAAGAGATTAGTGAATTTCCTTTGCTAGTGTTGCTGGAGTTAGCTTTCCAGTTGGGCTTTCCAGTACTTATCTAGCTTTTCCTCAGCCCTGCTGGCACCGAACTAAATGCCACACACAGCACTTGGAGTGATGCCACTGTAGACCAGAAGCCTCACAGCATGGTCTGAGGCAGACATGATTTATTTCCCTCATAAACAAACCAGGATGGCCAACAGTTTGGAACCCCACATCTGGGTCACCCACAGACAGTTTAGGGACATCCAGAGACCTAAAACAGTGTTCCTTCTGCAGAGGAGTCCCTGAGAGTAGCTAGGACAGATGTGCAAGGGCCACCATCCCCTCCGCTGATTCCAGTGTGCTCTGTGTGCCTCAGTTTCCTTCGAGAGTTAAAGGAAATAGAGAGTAAAAGTGAGCGTGTTCATTGTCAACTCCCCTGCACAGTCCTGCAGTTTTCCGTGATCAGTTCCTCGGTAGTCAGGACCAGATGGGGAAACAATGGCCACCTTGTTAAGACAGAGGCAGAGCTAAACGTGGTTCTCAGGACTCACCACTTCCAAGAGAGTCCCCGGCAGCCCCAGCCCCCTGGTTTTTCTTTCAGATGCCAACAGCTCTGAGCTTTGGTGAAGAAGGTTTGCTTTCAGTCTTGGAGCCTCTGCAACAGTGGTTCTCAGCCTTCCCCGTGCTGTGACCCTTTATTACAGTGCCTCATGCTGTGGGGACCCCAACCATAAATTATTCTATCGCTACTTCTTAATGTAATTTTGTTACTATTATGAATCACAATGTAAATATCCAATATGCGACCCCTGTGTGGGTCACTCCCCACAGGTGAGAAGCACTGCTCTATAGGAAGGAAACAATGTTAAAATGTCATCTGGAAATGGCCGTGTTGGTTAGGGGAGAACACAGAGACAAGCGGACCCTCTGTCGTCCATGTCCCCTTCACTTCTCTGTGAGGAGTGTGCATGTGCCCGCGTGCACCCATGTGCATAGTTTACACAAACAAAGCTGTGTCCCAGCATGTGAGAGCTAGGGTAAGGAATTTTCAAGTGTGCCCCGTCAGTGCCCACTTTGTCAACCAGCCAACTTGGGCCACCCATTAACTTTGTTATTGAGTCTTTGCCCTGAGGAGAGAGGGGAAAAGAGCAAGGGAGATAGAGAAGAAGGCAGGTAGGGAGAAAGAAAAGAACAAAATCCCTCACTCAAACTCTCTGGCCCCTCCAGGAGCCTCTGAGGCTTCCCCTCGTTTCAAATGAAGCCCACATCAGAAGTAGGAAAAGGTGAATCAGATAGAGTGCCACTGTGCTGTGTCCCACCCTTAGTTCCTGGAAGGGAAGCAGCATTTCCCAGCCTCTGCAAACGGGCCAGATGGTTTCCCCATTAGGGCCTTCCTGGGGCAGAAATGAGCCTTGGCTGTTTAGTGCTCAACTCAACTAGTAATCGCTCTGGAAGCCTGGGACTGTCTGATTTCAATTGCCTTTAGAGACAGAACTCTCAGCATAAGTGCTGTTGTACAATGACTCAGCTAGGAAGCACTCTGGCCAAGAACGCTTCATCCAACCAGCCCGGCTGCCACTAACCTCTTGTACACAGGAAACACTGAAGAGAAAGAAACAAGCTCAATACACTAGGAATAAACACAAGCCCAGCATGGGGAACATTCTCTAAGACAACTCTTCTGCTCGGACTCTTCAATAGATTCCGTTGTTGTTGTTGTTGTGGTTTTTTTTTGTTTTGTTTTGTTTTTTTGTTTTTTGTAAGAGGTCCTGTTTTAGGATACAAGAGATCAAAGGGGCACAATATGCACATTGAAACTAGAACATGATTTGATTATTAATAACACCAAAACAGTAGTAACACCATCAAAACAAAAAAAAAAGAGTTTTAATCTAGCTGGAGAAATCTGAATATGGGCCATAGATTATATAATAGAGTTACCACTATTTTCTTAGGATTGATATTGGAGCTGTAGCTAGACTGAAGGATGTCTTTGTTCTTTGATCAGAATGAAGTATTGTGGTATCTAGGACTTTAAAATAACACACGAAGGTTGGGGATACAGTTGACTGGTAGAGTGCCTACCTGGAGAACACAAGGTCTGGGTTTGATCCCCAAGTCCCCAGAAAAGATATGCTCATGTACAATGTTGACTGAGGTTTCCGTCCTGCCTGGTTCTCACAGTCACTAAGTCCCAAAGAATCACACAGAGGTCTACATTAGTTATAAACTGATGGCCCATTATTAGTTCAGGCTTCTTAGTAATTAATTCTTATAACTTACATTAGCCCACAATTCTTGTCTACATTAGCCCTGTAGCTTGGCACCTTTTTTGGCTAGGCTGTCACATCTTGTTTCCTCTATGGCTGTCACTACTACAGAATGCAGAATCCTCTTCCCAGAATTGTAGATAGTGATGCATGGCAGAGGGTAGATGTCGGTAGATGAAAGGTGACAGATAAGAAAGTGATAGACAGGTAGCAGAGAGATGACAGACAGGCTCGTTTATCTTTATACATTTATCTTTATTCATATGCATGAATACAGAAGGACAGTTGATAACTTTAGATACACATGTAAGATATATACATGTCATTGTCTTATTTAGGGTTTCTATTTCTGTGATAAAACCCCATGACCAAAATCAACTCGAGGAGTAAAAGGTATTTCAGATTTACAGTTCCGTATCATAGTCCATCACCGAAGGAAGTCAGGACAGGAATTCAAGGCAGGAACCTGAAGGCAGGAACTAAAGTAGAGGCCATGGAGGAGGGCTCCATGGTTTGGTTCCTCAAAGCTTACTCTGCCTGCCTTCTTTTTTTTT
>NC_022023.1:26385120-26387054 GCF_000317375.1 Microtus ochrogaster | reverse complement strand
TTCTTATAGCACCCCAGGATACTAGCCCAGGTAGCCCCATTGTGAGCTGAGTGCTCCCATGGCAAACATCAGTCAGGAAAACACCCACACATGTGTGCCTACAGGCCTTCACATGGACGCAGTTTGTCAATTAAGATTCCTTCTTCTCAAATGGTGCCAGCTTGTGTCACGTTGACATAAAACTATCGAGCAAATTGACCCCTTGCCAACTTGACATCACAGTTAAGCCATAACCTCTTCTTTCTTGTTATCTCTAAGGTGCCCTATCAACATCAGTATTAAAATATAAAATATATTCTGTACTTTAAAAGCCCCAGTCTTTAAAAATTCAGAGACTTCAAATGTCCAGGCTCTTTAAACACGTTCAAAATATCTCAGATACCCTAGCGTCTCTTTAAAACATCCAAAATTTCTCGAAAATTCCAAAGCCTCTTAATTGTGGATTTCTGTGAAATTAAAAATAAGTTAAATGCTTTCCTACTCCAAAAGGGAAGAACTCCAGCACAGTGGCAGTCACGACAAAGCAAAACCGAGGTCCAACCATGTGCAGCTCAGGGTCAGACTTCTGGGACCCACGGCGGTCTAAAATCCACAGGGTTTGCCATGCGTGCACGTCATAGGCTCAGGCCAGCTCCACCGCACAGCTGTTGCTGTCCCTATACCTGTTCTGTGGTTGTCTATGGTCTTCTGCGACCGCTCTGCACCTTCTCCAGTAGCCTTTCTTGGGCTCTCCTGAGGGACTCTAGTCCTGTCATCTGGTGGCAAGCTTCAATGTCTCCCTGGGAGCCATCAATCCTAGGACTTAACTTCAGCTGAGGGTGTACACCCACCAGCACACTCCTGCGGCCTCTCACGGGGCCAAGCACCAGCTGCTCTCCATGATCTCGCCATGCCTTTGAAACCAGGGTCTGGATGACTGTCACAGAGTATTAAGTTCAGCTGTCAGCATGAGGAGCAGCCCAGGCCCTCTCTGGATCACAGTTCTGTGTTCTGACTCTGAGGAAACACTTGCCAGAATTTTTCAGCTCACTGATGCTGGTCCTTTCTTACTGTCCACTAATCTCTTGACTCCAGATGATCAGCGTTGCTTTCCCCAGGAAGGCAAATGTTTTGTTGCCGTGGTTCCGGTCCCCTCTTAATCACAACTGATTCTTCAGCTCCCCCCCCCCTTCTGACCAGAGCCACAAAATCTAAGTTCAAAATACTGGATGGCTCCAATAGAGTATTTAAGCAGTTCTCAAACTTCCCTCTGAAATGTTCCAAGCCAGGCCCTGATCACCTCAACTGCTCCAGCTTTATCTTCTTAGCTTCCATGGCAGCTCACAAAACTCTGGGCACTAAGTATTTTTTTTTTCCAGCTCAAAGTTCAAATGCGCCCCCCACCCACCCAAAAAAAAACCTCACATGGTTAGGTCTGTCACATCAGTACCCCCACAAACCTGGTTCTAATTTCTGTCTTTGGGTTTCTCTTTCTGTGATAAAACACCATGACCAAGAGCAACTCAGAGAGGAAAGGGCTTATTTCAAGCTTCTAGCTTCATATCACAGCCCGTCATCAAAGGAAGTCAGGGCAGGAACTCACAGCAGGAGCCTGCAAGCGAAAACTGAAGCAGAGACCATGGAGGAGTGCTGCTTACTGGCTTGCTCCTATGGCTTGCTCAGCCTGCTTTCCTGTAGCACATTGGACCACCTGCGCATGGGTGGCATCAGCTGGAGTGATCTGGGCCCTCCCACATTAATCACTAATTTTAAAAAAATACCCTAAAAATTTGCCTATAGGAATCTAATAATAGTATTTTCTCAATTACGATTTCTTCTTTCCCGACGACCCTTGTGTCAATTTGACATAGAACTAGCTAGCATAGTCATATATACAGAAGGTATGCTACACTCCAGGTACACACACACACACACACACACACACACACACACAC
>NC_022023.1:26354969-26383352 GCF_000317375.1 Microtus ochrogaster | reverse complement strand
GTGAACAGCACTGATGGTGGACAGAACTGATGGTGGACAGAACTGTTGGACAGGACTGATGGTGGACAGAACTGATGATTGACAGAGCTGATGATGGACAGGACTGGTGGTGGACAGGACTGACAGACAGAATAATGCTGGTGCTGGAAGACAGCTCAGGGTGACAGAGGGGCCCAAACCCAAAGCAGGTGAGTCTGATTAAGGTCGCTGGAGACCAGGAGGCTGGGTCAGAGGAAGCAGGAACACTGGAAAGCTCAGATCATGAATGACTTCCTTGTGGACAGAGTCAATACTGTAACAAAATATACGTATAGACATAACTGTATAATGACAATAGGAATAAATCCTGCCCCCACTGAGTTGTCTAAAGTAGTCCAGGTTGAGCCGGAAGTTTAAAGAAACACAACCAAGGATTTCTTCTACAGCTGCTTTTATCCACGTGAAACATCTATTCATCCATCTCTCCAGATCCATCCATTCCACCTATCAATACATCTGTCTACTTAGCTATGTATAGCTAATAAGCAGCATTATTATATAGCTTTAAATTGTTTTAATTCTTAATTTATTCTTTGTGGCATTTATATCATGCATCGCAATCCCATTTATTTTCCCCATCCCTTCATATCTGTCCCCTGCCCTTGCAATCTCCCCCTGAAATAAAATAAAATTTAAGAGAAAAGAAGAAGAAAGAAAACTGTTATCATAGAGTTGCAGTGTGTTGCAGAGAGTCACACTTATACTCTTTAGTCCATGTATCTTTACTTATAAGTGTTCATTGCAGAAAGTCATTGGTCTGGTTCTGGCTCTGTTACACTATTGATATTGGGCCCTCACTAGGACCCTCTCGGATATCCTGCTGCTTCCCTAGAGATCCCACAGCTTTGGATTTGCAGGACAAGCCCCTTATGTGTTCCAGGGAAGGCTGTTGGCTTTTAAAATTTTTAAAAAAATGTGTGTGTATAAGGGTTTTTCATGCATGAATATATGATGTCTGCTGAGGTCAGAAGAAGATATTGAATCCCTTGGAATTAGAGTTACAGGTGGCTGTGAGCTGCCATGTAGGTGCTGGGAATCGAACCTCTCTACAGGAATGCATGTGCACTTCAAGGCTGTGACATCTCTAGCCCATTAGAAAACATTTTTGTTTGCTTTTAAAAATTCTTTTATTGTCTTGCTTTTGTGTATTTACTTTGGTGAGACAGAAGCTTGCTTTGTTGTTGAGGCTGCCTCTGAACCTGCAATTGTCCTGCTTTAGACTCAGAGTCCTGGGATTCTAAGTGTGCATCAATACAGCTGACTGCAGAAGCAACTGCTTTTGAGCTGCTGGTATGAGGAAAGACTGCCTTAATGAGGATACATCAGTAAAGAGAATAGGCCGTGCCCCAGGCCCTTGCAATTTCTATTTTAATATGGATGCATAAACAAATGCATAGCAAGGAAATTTCATCCTGAGAAAATAAAAGCCTTTGATTATTAAGAAGTGGGTTGGAAATTTTAGATTTCAGAAAGAAATGAACAAGAAAAGGATAATACATGGAACTCATTTCGGCTCTAACTGTAGTCTAGGGAAGTTTTCAGTTTCTGGAAGGTACTTTATGGATAGATGGATGGATGGATGGATGGATGGATGGATGGATGGACCGATAGATGATAGTTAGATGATAGAATAGCTAGATAGACCAGAGAGAGCAGAGTCTAGCTAGCATGGAAATGTGAATGTCGAAAACTTTTAGCCACAGTAAGAACTAGATATCTCTGTACATAGTAGTTGAGAAGTTTCTGTGGGTGGAGCGGGGGAGAGAGAGGGGAAGAGAGAGGCAGAGAGAGTGCATTCCTATAAAGTTAACCGCACAGAGAGAAGCAGGAAGAATCTACACATTTGGAACAGAGAGGGATGGTGTGAGGGGCTTCACTGTTCCCTTCATGTGTATGCTCACTAATGACACTTAACGGCATGCACTCATTTGGAAATAAAATAGATTTCTCTAAAGACCAATACAATGATATACACATCTGGAAGGGTGGCCTGGGAGGGCAGCAGGAGTGCTGGTCATGGAAGCTGCCCAAGACAAAGTTACTTTGCAGTTGATGATGCCTTAGGTGTCCAGGGATGGCCAGCTCATTACACACATCCTATCACCGAGGCTCCCAGACGCTCTTGAAGCTCTGCATCCAAGAAAAGAGCCATGTCCAGTACAGTGCTCATTCTAGTACATCTGTGTCCATTTAAGAAAGACAAGGGAGAAGAGAAATCAGAGAACTGTGAGTTTCTAATCCCAGCATCCTGTAGGCGCCACAAAAAGAATTTGCTAAGCATCCTGTGGCTGCTCCATAATCCAAGTTAGTGCCATGGAAGGGGACAAGTGATGCTGACTCTGTGAATGTAACCCTAGGGAATCCTGTGACCACTTCACAACAAAAATGATGATGGGTCAGCAGGATGTGGCTGGTCTTTGGGGTTCTCACTCTGAACGCACCAGCTGCATGTGGGGGATACTAAAAACCTGGGAACGGGACACTTTGCTGTGTCCAGAGCAGAATAGGAAGCTGGGCAGTCAGTCCTGCTGGATGTAGAGGGACTACAGATAACAAGCATAGCCTACCTGTTTCAAAAAAGCTAGATCTTTGAAAGACTTCATCATAAAGAAATACCGAGTGTTTGAGGAGACAAATATGCTAACCCTGGTCTGGATTGATAATGTATTTAAGTATGTATGCATATATATATAAACACAGAACTTCCGAAATATAATTCATGTCAACTTATAAAAATTTTAAGTCAACAGACATAAAAAAAAATCAAAAACTGGAGACAAAGACATACTGAATGGATTATTTTGCAGGTAGAAAAGTAACAAGGCACGGCCTCCCTTAAACGTTCCCTGAGCAGCGTTCCCTGAGCAGCGTTCATCTGAGAATCCCTTCTACGGACAGTCAAGCACAAAAGCCAGCGGGTGGGATGCTGGCAGGAGTGTCCTAGGTAAGGACTCTGACCCCAGAGGCTGAGCGGGCAAGTCAGGTGACTTGAACTCCTGAAAGGCCCTGTAATTTTCAGGTGACTAAACGGGGGGAGAGAATCAGTCCGCGAATCACCTTTCAAGTATTTAATTTAATTAGACAAGGCCAACGAGGCTCCTTGGAAATCCATACGGCATTAACTCCTGTCACAAAGCAGCCCAAGGTAATTGCCGAAAGTGAAAAAGTGGTTACCACGGCTTAAGCGTATTTATCACAGCTGCTGCACTTTCACAAACGAGGCTTTCTGGGGCTAAAGCCTCCGCCAGAGCCACGGGGCCCTAGAGCACGGATTCCAGGGCTTGTGTAAACCCCCTCTAATAAGCCATTGTGATAGGGTGAGCACATGAGTGGGGGGATGCTAGCAGACGCAGCTGACCAGATGCTCAATGCCTGCACTCTGGTCCTGGGTGCCTGTCCGCTGCCCTTCTGGCTTCTCTGGAATGTTAGAGTCATGCAGCACAAGGTTGATCACGGAGTCCTTAGTGTCTCCCGTCACCACCAAAGCTGGATGTTAGCCCCACGAATGAGAACCCCCATGCCGGGGACCCTTTCAGAAAGTGGGGCGGCTCTGTGAGAGCTGTGGCAGCACTTTAGCTGGAGCCCTCCTGGAACTGGCCCCTTCGAGTTGTCTCTCAGAAAGGCTAGTTCTGGATCACACCCCTCTCTCAGAACACGCTGCGGCACACGGGCTGCAACTGTGTCGAAGGAGATAGGAATCTCGCCAGGCAATTCAGCAGCCTAACAAATTAATCAGAGTCGAGGAAATATCTAGAAAGGCCCAGATCATTGTAACATGCTGAGCTCTGTGCCCGGACTCAAAACTGAAGGGAAAATAGACCCTGTCCACCCAACATGTACAATCAAACGGGTCATCTGACTGCGCTGTTGAGCGTCAGAGCGCCCCCAGTGCGCATGTGTTCAGTGTTTGCTTTGCAAATGATGGGAATGTTGGGAGTTTCTAGAAGCAATAGTGGGCGGGATCTAGTTAGAGGAAGTAGGCCACTGAGGGTGTGTCCTTGCGTCTGTATCTTGTAGACGCCAGTCTCTGCTTCCTGTCTGCCATGAGGTCAACAGCGCCTATGCTACCCCCTCTCCACCACAGTGGACAAGACCTCCGAGACCATGAGCGGATAGATACACAAGTTCTCTTTTCATGCTGTTTGCTCTGGCATCTCAGCACAGCCACGGGGTTTCATCCGGGGGTGCTCTGTTCCTCTTTGCCAACTTGATACAAACTAGGGTCACCTGGGAATCGGGACTCTCATTTGGGGAATTTGCTTCCATCAGATTGGCCCGTTGGGCATGTTTGTGGGTTATCTCCTTGATGGATGATTGATGTGGGAGGGCCCAGTTCACTGTGGGTAGTGCCCGCTTGGGCAGGTAGTCCCGAATTGCATAGGAAAGCAGACTTGAGCAAGTTTTGGAGAATAAGCCACTAAGCATTATTCCTGCCTGGTTTCTGCTTCGTCAAGCTCCTGCCTTGACTTCTTATACCGTGTACACTGGAATGAAACCCTCTCCTCCCAAGTCGCTTTTAGTTGTGGTGTCAAACTAGAATAGAGAGAGTAAGGCTAAAGTGGAGGCTCACGAAATAGCACAGACAGCCATGGCTTTTATTCCCGGTCCCAAACAGATACATACACTCAATACTGCAATAGGCCAGACACTGTCTGTGATCCTCAGCTAGTAGGTTGGGAACTGTAGTTTCCTTTAGGAAAATGTCCCACCGTGTGTGTTAGGAGACTGTTGAAATCTGGGCCAGGATGTCAGGTGCTGTGGTTCCCTCCGAGTACACTGGCTTTAGCCAGGTGAATGTGGCAAGGTGTTTCCCAGCTGCTATGAGCCTTGGGAACAACACCGACAATGTGACAATGTTTCCTTCCTAGGGACACGTCCTTGGCAGCCTGCCTCCTGGGCAGAGCCAGGGCCCATGCTGGCTGAGGTGCCGAGAGTCTCCTCCCCTCAAGCATGCTGAGGCTGTCATTATTGATGCTTGGCACACATATTTATTTACAAGTGACTAAACTAGGCTAAAGACAACAGTCGCAGGAGAGAACCACATGCTACCAGTTTTGTCTGTGCCCAACTTATTAAGTAGTTGCAAGAGATAATTGGAGACATAAAGGTCTAGACGTGGAGTCAGCTTGTAATGTGGCAGCAGAGATCTGTAGTCTTTGTTAGCACAACACACAGAACTATTATAGCCTGGCCTGTAAAATAAGGAGGCTCACTTAACATTTGGACTGTGGGAATCCCTGGAATTCCTACTGCCCACCCCTCAGGGGCAAGTATGGCGATAGATGGTTTCTCTAAGTTTCTTAGAGATCACCAGACTTGACGTCTTTTCTTTTCACTATGTAAGAGTCCAAATTCCCTAATGCACTGATTCTAAGTATAGCCCCTGGGTCATTGGTACCTCTCTCAGCCTGAGAACTTAACTGAACTGTGTCCTGAGCTATAG
Source organism: Microtus ochrogaster (assembly GCF_000317375.1). Lineage (NCBI taxonomy): Eukaryota > Metazoa > Chordata > Mammalia > Rodentia > Cricetidae > Microtus > Microtus ochrogaster. The sequence continues at coordinate 26,377,870 of NC_022023.1, read as the reverse complement.
CCCAGGGCTAGAGCACTTGCCTAGCAAGCACGAGGTACCAGGTTCTGTCCCTAGCATTGACAAAACAAAACACAACATAAATCAACAAAGACAGATTAATTGGGCTTTGCCCCAGGCCTGCTGCAAGACAAGAGGTAGCCACGAGCCATATTTTAATATTGCCAGGGGATTCTGCAGCTCTCTCACCTGCATTCCTGCATACAATGCTGTGCAGTTCCTCTTGGAACAGCAAAGTGGAAGTTCTTTGGCTGGCCATGCACGTACTGCTCTTCCTACCCTACTTAGCCAATCCCAACCTTCCCTTGTCCTTCAGTTGAGTGGCTCTAAATGCTGTCCCTATTCTGTCCTTCAGCACAGCCACTCAAAAACAATGTACTGAATGAGCAATCAAGCTCTAGCCTTTCTACACCCTCTTAGAATCTGGTGAGCATGGTCCAGAGACACCACGATCGATCTCCCATTCACCATAGAAGGGTGGCAGGGACCCTGCTGAGGGTCCTTTATTCTGCCATTTCCAGGGCCCATCCTCTGATTTGAGTAAAGTGTGAACCTAGGAATCCCACAAAGACAGGCTTCTGCTAAGCAGGCATTTTATTACTTCCCGTTAAAACAGAAGGTGATTAAAGCACTTTTTAATTTAAAACAATTATTAAATGGAGCAGGAAGCAATGGTATCAGTTAATCTTAGGGTAGAGCTCTCTCTTTTTTTTTTTTCTTAAACACCCTAATAGCTTCCTAAACATCAAGCGTTTCCATGAAGCTAACCAAAGTTACTTAATTATAGGCTCTGCCAGGGTTTCTATGAATTCTCAAAGGAATCACGAGGACCCTTGTATAATATAGGGTTTAGATGTTCCACGCTGGAGCCTATATACTAGCCCTTTTATCTTAATGCACAAAGGTGTCCAGAAGAGGATGCAATAAGGAATTAATCACCCAGGGGAGCCAGCCTGGCTCAGGGATGAAGCAACCAGCGGAACGTGTGAACTCAGTGTCAACATTCCCACCCTGCCTGATGGACCACTGTAGCTCCATGTTAGTTACACTACTGGCCGTCCGCCGGAGGTCCTGGTGAGCCCCTCAGAAGACAGCATCAGCTGCTCACCCAGGACACTTTGCTGTGTTGTTGCTTCTCCTCGGAGGTTAAAAGCCCTCTGCAGAGGAGGACTGTGTCACACAGGACTGCCAGGAGGCAGGGCAAAGAAGAGCTAGGGCACAGTAGCCAGATGTTGCTATTGGACAGCAGAATCCGTCTGGGGGCATCACCAGACTCCTGGCAGAGCATGTGGACAAGCCCCCCAGCCTCTTCTAGTCTCGGGGTTGCCTCTTCCTTACCAGATTGCAGAGTGAGATTGCGAGGCTTCTGTGAGCTTATTTGCTCTTTCAGTATCCTAAGACCTTTGTGTTTAAGATAGGACTCGTGGGGAAAATTAACTGGGGAGAAGAGAAGAAAGAAGAAAGCTGGCCAAGTGCTAATAGTTCAAGTCGGAAATGGTTCCTGTCGGTCCCTAGCATGGTGTGCTCTGGGGAGGTAGGGTGTGTGTAGGGGGTAGAGCCTAGTGGGAGGTCCTCTCATCACTGGGAATGCCCCCTCAAAGGGAATTGAAAGACCCTGGCTTCCCTCTCTCTATTCTGATTCCTATGCATCTGCATGGGTGATTTTGCTCTCACCATGATGTACTTTGGCACAGGCCCACGACAACAGGATCAACCAATAAGGGATTGAGACCTCTATAACCTGAGCCCAAAGAATCTGTTTTATCTACGAGCTAAGCTAACGAACAGGCAAAGCTAACGAACAGGCAAAGCTAACGAACAGGAAGTGAGAAGCAAGCGTGTGCTGTGTAACACAAGCTTGAGTGTCAGCCAGGCAGGGACATCAAAGCCCCAGGGACAGGAGACCGTGTGCAGCCCACTTTCATGGCTCCGCTGGAGAGATGCTGGAGAGTGATGGAGGGTCACTCAAATGTACTACCTCTGAACACTGCTCGGGCTCTCGACTCCTCTGATGGCTTGGCAATGCCACAGATCCTCTTCTGTGTAATTCTCATCTGTGTACAACCTCCCCCCTGGAGGGGGGTTAGGGTCCCTGGGAGCACAGGCACACACAAGAACAAGGTAGTGGGGACATGTGGTATGGGGCATATCTGTGGGATCTCTGGTCAGGGTAAGCAAGGCCAGCTCAGAAGCTGACTGAAGTCTTTCAGAGGGCAGTTCCAGGGAGGGGACAGAGGTCTTGCCTCAACTTCTGTGGAGATAATAAAACTGTCTTATAGGGAGGAGATGAGAAGCCCTAGAAGGGATGCATAGTGGCTTTACACAGTAGGTACCTGTAACACGAGGGGGTGACAGGCTGCTTGTTTGTTGGGGTTTCTGTTCCGCCCGGTACCCCACAACTGTCTAGCCCCAAAGAAAATCACACATAGGTCTCCATAAATTATCAGCTGATTGGCCCATTAGCTCTAGCCTCTCACTGGCTAACTCTTACATCTTGATTAACCCATTTTTTCTGATCTATGTTAGCCATGTGGCTCAGTACCTTTTTCAGTGGAGCAGATCACATCCTGCTGTTTCGGTGGTCTGGGCAGGAATGGGAGGAATCAGCTTCCTCCTTCCCAGAATTGTCCTGTTCTCATTGCATCATTTCTGCTTCCTGTCTGGTTTTCCCACCTATATTTCCTGCCTGGCCAATCAGCGTTTATTTAAAACATGATTGACAGATTACAGACAATTATCGCGCACCAGGTACCTGATCAAATTCTGGTTCCCTCTGGCTCTTACCTGGTGCCAGGGCTGTAGCAGGGCTATGCTCACTCGTCCTTCACCAGACACCTCCTGCCAGTGACCATATTCAGGGCCAGTCTAGCTGTTGGGCAGCATGGCCCACAGCTGGATAAATCTTGTCTTCCAGAAGCTTCAGGCATGACAGGTGGACGCAAAGCAAATGGGTTTCCCCATTAGAAAGAGCTTCCACGCAGTTCCTCCAGCCAGTGCTTTCCCAAAGCCATAGCTGGACCCACAGATGGGAAGCTGTGGTTTGACTAAAGCAGGAAGGCCTTGGAGAAATGGCCCAAGGCAGCCTTTGACTGCGATCCTGGGTAGGGGTTCTATGTCTAGCAGGATGGGAACTCAGAAGCAGCAAGCGCCCCATGAACTAACTGTCCGTGCTCTCCAGAGTCTCCAGCGTCTCCCTTTTCTAGCATGCCTGAGTTCAAATGAGTACAGACCTGCAGGCCTTCAGATGGCAACAAAAGACAGAAGGCTGGGCGTCCATGACATCCTCAGTTGTCGTGAAAGCTAACGAAGTAAAAAAGCAGATGGCGCATCACATGCCTCTTTGGACAAGCGCCTAGGTTCCGTTTTCCAAGCCACCTAGAAAAGAGTGTAGGACAAAGCTGTACAACGACAGTAGTTCACATTGCCAGGTTCCCAGACTGGCAAAGGGCACGATACAGGGTCCCTCTACCCCAAGACGCTTTTGTTTTAAGTTGAAAGTGGTGGTGGCACTGCTTATCCAAGCACTAGGGATTTGCACAATTTAAAGACTCCATCTCAAAAAGATTTTTTTTTTTTTAGATAAGATCTTACTATGCAACTTTAGCTGGCTTAGAACTTGCAAAGCAGACCAGGCTGGCCTCCTTGAAATCACAGAGCTCTGCCTGCCTCTGTCTCTCAAGTACTGGGTGTGTGCCATAACATCTGGCTAAAATAAAATTGCAAAAGTTTAAAAATAGGTATGAGAAGGGCAAGGCCATCAGGATAGGCAGTTGGTATGGACCTTAATCATGGAAGGGAATGGGTGAAACCTTAAGCTCTGTAAACTTTGTCAACACATATGGCGCTCTACTACTGTCCGAACATAGCAAATCACTGGCAGAGGCAAAATCAAAGCCCAAATAATTTGCAGAAAATGATTGACTTCAGGATTTTAATTCACAACTATTCACCTTGCCTGTACTGCAGACAGAGTTGCACACACACACACACACACACACACACACACACACACACACACCCCACATCCCATCTGCGCAGCAAACAAACAAAACATAAAAAGAACTCAAGAGGTGGTAATGGACAGGGTTCGACTGAAGACCTCATTCAGCTGCCCTGAGAACTGAGGGCACCAGAACCTGTAAGGACACCCCAGCCAACCTGAGAACCCAGAGGGACACTCATAGATTGTCCCCTGCATGCTTCAAAAACCCAAAGTGCTGGGAAAGCTCAGAGAGGGAGACCCAGTACAGCTCTCAGCAGCTGGGGTTCGGTGGGCTCTGTGGAAGTTCCCTGCCACCAGTAGACCTACTGCCTGGACCTAGGGCAGAGGAGAGGTCAAACAAAGGGGCTGGGGCCTGGAGGAACAACAAAGCCAGTACTGGCAGGGGTCAGGACTAAACCCGCCTGAGCAGTGGAGAGAAAAATGTGGATGCTCTCACCTGCTTGGTCCTGTTTTTGTTTTTGTTTTTGTTTTTTTTTTTTTTGTAGAACTGAGGGATAGACATGGGCTAAGAAATACTGAATGACTACCACAGCCGAATAAAACACTGGAAATGGAAAATAGGCAGGTAAGACCCCCCAGGGAGTTGGGTGTCAAGAAGCTCGTTGCCTCAGGGAAAATAATTTCTTATGAGCAGCCACAGTCAAACAGGAAGAAATGCAACCTGCTTCTGCGAACATTTAAGATGGAAGACGGCTGCGGCCCACACCAGATCTTAGCCATTCTTTCCAATTAAAACTGAGCTGTCGTTTTACTCTGGTAATTACGGGAGGGGAAGCAAGCCGGTTAGGACTTCGGAAGCAACCCTAGTGCAGTTTGCTGAGGGTGAGCCCATTCCTTGCCGACAGCATGTAACTCACCGAAGGTTCAGGGGACTGGGACTGAGGAGGAAATCTAGAAGTGCTCGCTCTGGAGCAGTGGTTCTCAGCCCTCCTAATGCTGCACCCCGCTAAGGCAGCTCCTATTGTGGTGGTGATCCCCCACCCAACCCCGTGAAATTATCTTACTGTAATTTTGTTACTCTTATGAATCATAAAGTAAATATTTTTGGAGATAGAGGTTTGCCAAGGGGCTGTGACCCATGGGTTGAGAACCACCGCTCCGGCGGCATCTGTAAGAGTCATATACAGTAATTCCTTGGTCTCCAAGCGCTCTTTATTCTGGGAAAGACGACGAAAATGAAGCTACAACCTGACCCAGAACTACCAGCGGAAGAAAAGCACCGTGAGGTCAGAGCTGAGCAGTGGGATAGAGAGGACTGGGCTTGCCAGATAAAACAGGCATTCTCCAGCAGCATCACCCGTGTCGGGGGAGGGTAAGTCATCTCCTAACAGGCCAGTTTCTCAACCTAAACAGAATCCACTGCCACGCACAGCCACCCCATCTGATCTTGGTTTCCCTGAGAAGTGAATCACTTCATTGTTCTCCACATGACTTCAACTACATTTATATTAAAGGTCTCCCAAGCAAAAGCGGGGGGGGGGGAGGGAGGAGGACACGCAGAAGTAACACACATAAATACCCATATGTAATGGCTTGTACCCGGAGCTCAGCCCCTCAGAGGCACAGACAAGTGGAACCCAGGGGCTTGCTGGCTAGCCAGTCTAGCCAAAACTTCAAACTCAATGTTTAATGAGACCCTGTCTCAAAAAATAAGGTGGATGGAGATAGAGGAAATCCCAGTGCCAATCTCTGACCTGCACAGATGAGGATATCTGCATACACACTTGCATGCAAGACACACATACACAAACACACACATTTCCAATGAGATTTTTGAATCCTAGAACAAGCCAAGTTTTAATATTATTTATGACAATTACGAATGACTACTTTTTAAAAAATAAATAGAACAGTGGTATTTGACTTTACCTTAGTCCCTGGGCTATCAGGGTTCTTGGTCACTCAAGCAAGTCTGGTATGGGGGTTCCATCTCATGGAGTGGACCTGGAGTCAAACCTGATACCCGTTGATCACTGCCACAAGCTTTGTGGGACCACTGCACCAACCAGCACATCATGCAGGCAGGACACCATTGCCAAGCCAAGAGTTTGTGGTTGGCTTGAGGGTTATGTTAATCTTTTGGTAGCATTCCTAGCTATAACAAAGCCACTAGGACACAGGGAAGAAGGCACCAGCACTTCATCGCATTCTGTGATCTGCATAGGTATTGCCTTGCTGTCAGCTCACGGAGAGCAGCCTATAATCTTGGGAACAGCCTGGGTTGTTCAGGGATTCCCATGGGACCCTTTTGGCCAACAACTCAATTAGATGTAACACAATCCAAGCACTAGAAGCTTCACTTGGTGACAAGAAGTGGCCAGCTGGGGCTCCGCCTCCTTAATTACTTGGTGATTTCAGTTAAATCCCCTTCATGTATGTTTTAGGAAGCGTCTACTGTATTGTTTCTATATTATCCCTAAAATGTCCTGTAATTTTACCTGTCTCTCCCTGTATTCCATCATCCTTCTCTTCCCTCCCCCTCCCCATTTGGTCCTCCTATTCCAGCACCTCCCCCAACCCACCCATAACTATGTGTTCTATTTTCCTTTCCTAGAGAGAGCTATCTGCATTCCCTCCCCAGGTAGTCCCTTGCTCTATCTATGCCCAACTCTGTAGCTCTATGAACTGTAGCTTGGTTATCATTGACTTACAGCTACCATCCACATAGAAGCAAATACATACCATATTTCTCTCTCTGGATCTGGGGTACCTCACTCAGGATGATTATTTTTTTTTTAGTTCCATCTATTTACCTGTGAATTTTATAATTTCATTTTTTTTAAAAAATGACTAATACTAATACTGTACAGATGTACCTCATTTTCTTTATTTTTCTCTTGGGGGCATCTAGGTTGTTTCCAATTTCTGGCTATTCTGAATAGAGCAGCAATGAAGATAGTTGAACAAGTGTCTCTGTGATAGGCTACAGAATCCTTTGGCTATACGCTCAAGTGTGATATAGCCAGATCTTGAGGGAGATCCAAATCCCATGTTCCCGAGGAATCACCACACTGATTTCTATAATGGTGGTACAATCAATGGGTATTTCCCATACTCCACATCCTCACCAGCACGAATTGTTTTTTTTTTTTTAATTGGTCTTGGTAGGTGTAGGATAAAATCTCAGAGTAGTTTTGATTTGCATTTCTCTAATGGCCAGCTAAAAAGAAGCAAAAAATGTAGCAGTAAAATGGCTCTAATGACATTCTGCTATACTCACAGATCAGTGCCTTGCTTAGCCATCAGAGAAACTTCCTCCTGCAGCAGATGGGAGAAAATACATACAGAGACCACATAGCCAGACATTATGCAGAGCAGCTGGGAACCAACAAGCGCCTCCTTATAACAGCTTGAGGGTGTCTGTTATAAGGAGGCGCTTGTTGGTTCCCAGCTGCTCAGCCCCAAAATAATCACACAGAAACTGTATTATTTAAATCACTGCTTGGCCCATTAGCTCTAACTTCTTATTGGCTAGCTTTTACATCTTAATTTAACCCATTTCTAGTAATCTGTTTATCGCCATGTCGCTGTGGCTTACCAGGTAAAGTTTCAGCAGGTCTATCTCTGGCGGGGCCACATGGCTTCTCCCTGACTCCACCTTCTTTCTCCCAGCATTCAGTTTAGTTTTCCCTGCCTACCTCTTTTGCCCTGCCAGGTCCAAGACAGATTCTTTATTAACCAATGGTATTCACAGCATATAGAGGGGAATCCCACATCAGGTGTTGCTCCTGCATGAAGGCTTTGTGAGTCACTGTCACTCTCTGCCACGTCTTGATTAGGAAGGCAGGTTCATTAGCTGCTTCTCTGTAGCTGTGCTGGAACACCACAACCAGGGCAACTTACAGTAGGAAGGGTTTTGAAAGGTTCTGAATGACTGGTTCTAGAGGGATAAAAAGTCTACAAGGAGGGCAAGCAGCAGGCTTGGAAGCTGGAGCTGCAAGCTGAGACCTTGCATCTTAACCCACAAAGAGGAAGCAGAGAGTTGGGAATAGGTCAAGTCCTTAAAGCTCGCAAAGCCCGCCTCCAGTGACACACTTCCTCCAACAGGGCCACACCTCAACCTCCCAAACTTCCCCAAACCGTGTGCTGACAAACTACGGAGGAAATCTTTTTATTCGAACCACTAAGCAGGAGAGCAACTGCAAGCACAGCAGAGCTGAGGTGGTTTGTTAGCCTGCAGGAGACAGCAGCATAGCCCAGAGTTTGCACTTCTTCTGTGTAGCATACGCACAGTGTGTTTAGGAGCAACCTCTAGCTCCTACGCATGATGGCGTGATGTGAGGAAGGAAGAACTGGCTATTCAAGTGCCTCGTGGGGGACAGTGATTGCTGGAATTACAACTTGGTTGCATGCTTCTCCAGGATTCGGTGCAAATGAAGGCCAAGAACGGCACATTTAAAATCATTTGTAATGGGTAACAGGGGAGTTTGAGTTTGAAAAATAGCTGCATTGCCTGGAGATCTTGGAGCCATTCCTTTTCTGATATGATGTAAGGAGTGTGTTGTTTTCTCAGCCGAAGGACAGATTACAAAAGTGGCTTGCTAGCTGTTGCTAGAACATACCATCTGCTTGATAAGAGAACTATCTCCACACCCATGTGGTTGGATGTCCAAGCTGAAAGGATGTGTGTCGCCTCCCTCTCTTTCTGTAACTTATAACGACACTCTTAAGGCTGAGTCCTTTTCTCGTTTGTAGTCACAGAACGTACTTTAAAAGGAGATGGCGGCAGTGAGAGGTCCAGAAGATTAAGGGCTTTGCAGCCAAGCCTCATGACCCCCAGGAGCCACATTGTAGGAGAGAACAGACTCCTGAAGGTTGGCCCTGACCGCCACAAAGTAAGGAAATAAAAAAAAATGCAACAAAATACTAAAAAGTAAATAAATAAAAAGGAAGATAAGAAATGACTTGAAATATGAAGCTGTTTTAGAAATCATTGTCTTACCCAGTCACTGGTGACAGAACATGCTGATGAAGACAGCTTGACTTCATTTTACTAAACACCTGGAGTTGTTAAGAAGTTAAGGCAGAGTAGAAAGAAAACGCAAATCCAATGTTTTTTTTTAAACCAGATTTAAGATTTTTTTTTTTAATTCAAATTGACCCAAAGCAAAACTTACATTACAAAGAAAGAACAGAATATATTATGATACAACACACTGGGAGTTACATGAAAGCTAAATTTGTGGGCAAACGGCCATGTCCCAATCCCATCCTGGGCTAACGAGTGATTCAGTAGGGAAGTTAGAGGCGCTTTCGTATGGTCTGCTCTGGTCATTAAGCTACACTTTCTTGTGTCTTACGAGGGTGTGAGTCTAGACTCCCTCATGCTCCAACAGTGACTCCCGCCACTGCCACAATGCTGCCTTCTCCAGGGAGACGTTGTTCGGAGCATGACTGATAATGAATTAAAAAAAACCAACAATCAAGTCGTCCAAACTAATGAGCATGGGTTATTCTGTAGTAAATAGTTTAGAAATATGGGAATTAAATAATCTAAAAAAAAACACTCTTACTCTGCTGTACATTTATAAACACAAATATTTACAAAGAAACACCCTTGTTTGCAAAAGATGAGGTTTGCAGTTCATTAGTGATCATAATCTTTTATGAGCTGGTTTCTTTGGTGTATTTGCCAAATGCATTTTATAAAGTTTTCGGAATAGGCTTAAATAATACATTTCAAAAGAAACACAAAAGAATCAGTGGCAAATTTTGAGTCAAGATTCTGGAATAGCCAATAGGCCAAGCTTCGGAAAACGCTTGTTTCTCTCTCCTCATGGCCAGAGACCATTTCTTGGATAATCAGAGTCAAGTGCGGACCTGCATGTCATCTGGGCCACATCAGCAACTATACAGCCTTTCAGTCGCCATAAGATACAGTGTATGTCTGGGGTTCTAGTAATAAACAAAGAAAATTCCTTTATGCTTCCAGATAAATCAAATCTCAATAAATAATGGAATTATACACTTCTTCATTAAATAGAATTTTCAATTTCAGGAAGAGCGCTCATAATTTTTTTTTTTTTCTGAAGTCACAGCAGCACACAGAACAAAGAATTTGCCTTAATATGGATCTTTTTTACTTGGGATTCCCTGACTCAATCTCATGGCTTGGTTCAGAACCCTCTGAATGGCTGGGGAATGAGTGTCGTCAACTTGCTGAATAAATTAACACACACACACACACACACACACACACACACACACACACACACGAGTCCTGTGCAACTGGGACACTAACATGGCAGCTCAGAGTGCAGACTCCAGGCTCCCTCCCTCCACTTCCCTTGCTGGGCTTGGGGTTCTAGTAGAAGTTACACTCAGGTAACTGGTCACTCTGTGTTCCTCAGGCTGTTCATGAGCCTCCAGCCTTGATCTGGGTCCTGAATAAAGAATGAGAACACAGCTGCACAGCCGCCTTTGCAGGGGGATCTCCATGGAGATGACCTTCCAGATAAGGTCACAGCAAACAGCCAGGCCTGTCCACTGGGTTCCCAGCTCTACTTAGGGGCCAGCTCTAACTCTGGTTGTATGCTCCCTGGCTTGCTTAAGGGAGTCTATGGGCACACGAGCGAGTCCCTGAATCATCTCTCTTGCCCCAGCTGCCTGTTCGGGAGTCTGTGTGCCATCCAGGTCTATGCAGAGTCCATGTTCTGACGGCACAGCTACCTTGCAGCCAAAATGACAAACGCTGGGCTTCAGAAGACAGCCACAGTTGGCCTGAACCCGGTGAAGCCGAGTTTCACATTTTGGGGTAAAAAGAGTTTTATGCTTGGTGCCCCCAAACTGGCAGTTCTGACAAGAAAGGAGAAGCCCTTACCTTGCAAACTTCTGATAGCAAATTTATCAACAGTTATAAATATTTTAAAAATTTGTCACGGCACTAAGAATGACATCGGGGCACTTGGAAAGGATCTCTTTACACTAACATGATGACGAATGAAGCAGTGAGCACGTGTGGGGGGCACATCCCTGAAGCCTTGGGCCCACGGGACCTCCTCCCTTGCTATTGGTACTTCACCACATCCGGGTTTATCTTGCACAACCAACTCAGAAAAGAACACATTTGTCTTGAAGAGCTTTACTGTACCTACCTTCCAAACAGGAAATATTTAATTAGCATACCAGCTATTTGCCAGGCTCACAAAAGAGTGCCCTCACAAAAGAGTGCCCATTAGAGATTTTTACCCTTAAAATATAAATGTATACATATTACCAGGAAAGGGGGAAAAAAAACACCATGAAACTACCCCAAATTATTTAATCACTAAAATCAAATGGTTTAGCAAGAATGTGGGCTATTTCTAGGGAACACTGTATCACCAGGATATGAAATTTGTTCCTTAAAATGAAATGAAAACCAAAACTTAAAATGGAGGTTGAGGCGACACGCTGCGGCGGGAATGGAAGGGGTGGTCCTGCATGGAGGGCTGCGAGGAGGCCGGCGGAACGGGACGGGTGAGAGATCGAGAAACTACACAGAGAGAGTTGCACAATAGGCACTGTTTTTTTTAAAAAAACAGAAGACACTGGCTTTAAAAAGTTAATTCTGTTCCCCATTAATCTCGTTTTAAAAGTACAGTTCAACAAGAGAGAGAGGAATTGAAACACAATGTCTCAGAATAGTGTCCTACAGTTGTTTAAAAAGAATAATTTAAAAATAAGCGCACACCAAAAGGAAGCAGAGGTACTGGTTTTTTTTTCCATTGGAAAGCTACATTAATTAGAAGTGAAAAAAGAATTTTTAAACAGCTCATCTGTACTCATTAAAAATGAATGAGGGAGGTGATAGCATCACTGTAAGTTTCTTTGTAGGGATTTTTCCAGCGTCACCCAGGATCTGCTGGGTGAGCCCGAGACCTCCAGACTTGACAAGTGTTCTACTAGTTTCTTAGTACCTTGTTCACCAATGAAACTGGAGCAATAAAGGGGAAAACCTTCCACTTTAAACCTGCCTGTGTTGGTGCATTTAGGAAAAACCATTTTTTCTAAATGCATTATTGTATAGAAAGGCTTGGACCTCATAGACTTGGACCAAAAAACCAAATTAAGACCTTCAAGCGTGTGGTGTGTGTGTTTATATATGTATAAAAAAATCCCTCCCCTAAAATGAAAAGCAAACAAACAAAAAACCTAAAAGTGTATACCTGCCTTCTGACTTCACAGCAAATCAGAAATTGCATAGGATATACTTTGTGCAAGGCCCAAAGCCTCTTAAGTGTCTGGAATAACTCTTTATCTTGTTCACAGTCCAGGTATATCAGATATCATCAAATTTGTGTTTTAAGTAGTCTTTCATGACCTTGGCAATTGGTAGTTCATCAAGCAGCTTCAGGTTTTGAAGGCCTATACACTGTCGAATTTTAATTCGGCACAGGTCCTGCAGGGTTCTGGGTTGTCCTAAAATGACAGAAAAAAAGACAGCGTTACAAAGCTACAAAGCACAGCACTGACGAGGGAGAGCCTCTGGCATGGGCAAAGTGACTGTTTTCCAAGGACATGCCTGCTGCGGGCGTCACAGACAAAGGGCGGAAACACTGGACTGACTGAAACCCAAGTGTCATTAGTACCTTTGCGCAGTGCCTCACCTACTTGGTAGCGTGACGGTCTGAGTATGTAATCACCCTGCCAGGCACATGATAAGAAGAATGCTTCGTGCCTAGATCACGCCACTGTTTTGGCGAGCGTTGTGGAAGTCCTAGGAGGTAGGATCTAGCTAGAGGATACAAATTACCCAGAGCGGGGCATTGGGAGTTTATTATCCCTGGATCGTGTTTTGTCTTGTTTCCTCTTCTCTATCTACTGTGGCAGGAACAGCTTCCACTGTCATGACTTTCTGTCCACACACATGGGAACAGTCAACTGTGGATGTAACCCTCTGAAACGGTGGTCCAAAAGAATCTCTCCTCTCCTAAGTAGCCTATGTCTGGTAATTGGGTCACTATGAACTGACAAGCAACTAACCAGATGCCTCCATCTCTGCTTTACAAACAAGGTCCTCAGGATGAGAGATTGAAGTATACTGGCCACTATCTGACAACCAATTGTAGCTTAGAATAATTCTTAGGACGGTCTTTCTGATTCCAAGCCTGGTATTCTTTCTATGAATATATATCAAAGAATTGCGGATCCATCCTGATGAGATTAATATGAAGGTGAGCATCTGTGAGGAAATAGTTTCTTTGGGCCGCAGTTTCTCCACAAGAAAAGCAGGGACTGAAACGGGTGTTCGCGAAGGTGGACTGTTTCGACCCTGAGGCTAAGATGCTGAGCCTTGACATAGCACCATCTCTATGCCATGATGTCTGCTTCCTTATTCACTGTCACCATGGCAGAGCAGACCCTGGATTAGGGATGAGGGTCGGGTGGTCCAGCAGCAGGGGAGTTTGAAAGGTAACTCAAGTTAGTCTGCATCTCTAGCTCCCTTCAGAATCCACGCTCTGATTATCCAACCACTGTTTGTTGCGAAGCTCCCGCTCCTTCAGCCAATAGCCGCTGAGAGACCACGCCCCAATGGGCTGGTATCTCAGCGGCTATTGGCTGAAGGAGAGGAAGGGGCTCCTGCAACTACTGTTGTCAGCGAATCCAAACGAAAGCGATAAAGTCCAATTCTGTTTCTCTCAACAACTTTGTTTTCCTACCTTAAAAGTATTGATCATTACTAACCCAAGGAAAACTTCTTTAACAATGTTTCAGTAGGTGCCTGGAGCCACACAGAACTAACAGTGCGGAGAGGCTACCCCGTATCACAGAAGCTTCCGACGAGTATAGAGCTGTTTAATCCTTTTACAAGCAAGGTATCACTGCATTTTACTGCAATCTCAGAGAGATTAAGTACCAAGCTTCAAAAGTCAAGGAGGTAGTGTATTTCAGTGGCTATAAAACATTGGGTCCCAAATTCCATTATGTTTTTAAAGATGACTGAGGATATAAAAGAACTCTGATGTGAGCAGTATCTATGGCAAAAACCACGTCAGAAGTTACAACAGAAATTTTCTAAATACCTGTTAATTCATGTAAAGAGTAATTAAAACAAACTAATTACACATTAAAATGAACAATGTATGATGAAAACAATATTTTCCAAAACGAACCAACAACAGAAAGGAACTAGTACCACAACCCCCGCACCCCATGCACACGCACGCATGCGCACGCACGCATGCGCACACACCCACCCACACACACACACAGTTTGCCCTGCTCTACGGTGCATGGCTGTACAGCGGACAGCTGAACTTTCTTGTGCACGCGCGCTCTCCAGTGCACGGCTTTATAGCCGACATCTGAACTTCTTGGACACACTTGCAGTCTGTTGAAATTAAAAAACACAGCATGTAGTCTCAGGAGAGAAGGGACACGAAGAGGGCAGATAACACCCTGTGGCTGCTATGAGATCACTCCGACCTCACAGCCTCCCTGGAAGGGTCCCAAGCTATACTTGGATAAGCACTGCTGTTCTGAGGACTTTATCTCTTGCTTGCATTGTTTCTATCGTGATAAAGCAAATCAAGTAACTCTTCCTAAGTGAAAAGAGCGCCGTGAGACTTAAGACTCCTGGTCTATCATTGGTGCTCAGCAGGAGAGGAGTCCCCAGGAAGGCATGGTTCCAGGGTCAATTCCCAGCATCCCAAGAGAGAAAGGAAAAATAAGACTGAATGAAGACTTTGCTCTGGACGGCCTGGATGAAGACACTGCTTTCCAAGAGTACCACACACGTGGTCTGCTAGGAGCCACAGCACGTGACTGCTCTCTTGGAAATGCCTGCAACGAGGGTGCAGACATGTGTAGAAGGACGCAGGATGCGTGCATGGCAGGGACACTCGTACACTTGTCTGTCTCTAGACGGATCCTATGTCCTCCATTTCTCAGGCCGATGCCAAAGCAGCCCTTCCTCAGGAAAGATGAGGTCTGGTTCTCCATCACAAGCTGTCAGAGATGCCCCTGTCGCTAACTAGCACTTAACTGAGTTCCCCTACAGCCGACCATTTAAGACAGCACTCCATCATGTTATTGTTTGCTCCACTTCCGGACCAGCTTGGGGGTGCTACTGCGAAACAGCTTACTCACTCGGTGGCTAGTGGGTTAGTGCTGTGGCCACTGGGAGCTCAGCCAGGACCGTCCAGGCCTACATGTTCTGGAACGCTTCACTCAGGGAAATCCTAGGCCTAAGTATAGTGGACAGCCTTTTTCAGTTTGTTATTCTTCTTCTTAAGTCACACGCCACACACAGCATCCTTTGATATTTTGGAAGAATGTGGTCTTTTAAAGGTGTTTTAGTCACAGGTAACTCCTGACTACAGAATCGTCTGGAATGATAAGGGCACAGTGTCATGGTGAAAATTAGCAGAGACAGAAGCTCCTGGCCCTGCCACTCACCACCCACATGATCTAGGCTGAGGAGTTTAGCCTGCTGCCTTAGTTTCCTCCTAATAACGCCGACCACAAAGATTTCAGAAGAATTAAAAACATTCATTGTGACAAAAGAGTTGGGAAGAATACAAAGCAAACTGGAAAGCAAATTCTAAAACTACGAGCTGCTAAACACTTGTAGAGACAGTATTTCTTCTTTCTCGTCTCAGGAAACTAGGAGGCCGTCCTCAGATGGTGGTCTTCATCTCCTGGTGTGAGGATGGTAAAAAAAAAAAAAACAAGATGAATAGAAGCACAAGCAGTAGCCATGATCAGGCTGCTGGACAGCACCCATACGATGTCACCCTATGAAGTCACCTGTGTGCCTTCAAAGGGCTGGAGATGAAGACTTCTACAGTGTGAAAAGACGCACAGCAGCGAGAGGGTTTAACTAATCCTCTCTGTCACACCAGGACACGGACTTGCACTCGGCCAGACTGACAGCAGCAAAGTCAACATCAGGGTAACAGCTGGGCAGTAAGGGCAGCTCAGTGCTATTGTTACTCCAGACATGGTGGAAGTCTCTCTTCAGGGGCAGTATCTTGGAAGCAGAAGGCTATGATTAAATGAATATTTATTTGTTACCAGATCACATAAAAGCATTTCCTGAGCACCTACTAAACATTCAGCAATGCAGTGACCAAAGAAGAGGAGTAGAGGGAGAAAAGGAAGAAAAGTAATGGGGGGGGGGGTCGACAAAAATGCTCATCCCACCCACCAGGCATCCTAGGAAATAAATATGTACCGCTCCACCATGGGCTTAAAACAGGGAGGGTCACGGGGTGGCTCCTCATGGACTATAATTTATGAATTACAAACAGTGGAAGATGCAGCAAGAACTGCACAGTGGGCTTACACAACAGTTCAAAGGGCTAACCTTGCCAGGCTGTGGAGAGGCCTATCATTACTAATAACCAGGTCAGCACAAAATAGAAAGTCTGCCTCTGAAGGGCCAAGTTTAGCATGAATAAAATGCCTGGGCAAGGGTTTAACTTAGAAAATTAACTGACCCGAACCCCCTCCCCCCCTTGTGGCTTTTACAAGGGAGACCTGATTTATTTCTTGGGATAAAGATATCTGGACTTGGCTATTAAAGAGTGTGAACTGGACTTCCAACGCCCGTGATGATGGCTCACAACCACCTGTCATTCCAGTGCCAGAGGATCCAGTGCCTTTGGTGTCTTGGATACCTGTGCTCATAAACACAAACACCTATACATAATTAAAAATAAATCTTTAAAACATACTCATACTCATAAAGGTAGACAAAGACCAAACACTTAGAACAGTCAAAGGCAACCTCACAGAAGACAGAGTCCTAGGCTTCTTGTGGTTATGGACACAGTGACACGGAGGGGGGAGGGAGTGAGCCAAGATATGACAGAGTGTTCCCTTCTTCTGGATGGCTTCAGAGCCTGTCATTCCCTAAAGAACCACTCCATCTCCATCAGTATCCAGAATGGTCCCCCAATTTTTCTGTTTTGTTTCAGTTCCCATTTTAAAATTCTACCATAAGTGCACTTTTAAAGACAGGGTCTCATTGTATGGCCCCAGTAGACCTGGAACTTACTGTATGTACCAGGCTGGTCTACAGTTCACAGAGATCCGCTTGCCTTTGCCTCCAAGTGCTAGCATTAAAGGCGTGAACCACCATGTCTGGCCAACCTCAGATGATTTCTTTGCTCCTGCTTCTGCGGGCTTCTCACTAGGACTGAGTGTAAAGTGAGATAAACAACTCTTACTTTAGAGGGAAATGGCAGGTTCTAGCTCCCCTAAACTAAAGATCACAACATTCACTTACACTTCAAATGGACACAGTATCAGCTTTCTGACACTGAGCACTGGTGGTCTCAGAGAGATGTCCTCCATGATCTTGAACATATGAATGCTTGGTCTCCAGCTGCTGGTACTCTTTGGGGTGGCTTAGGAGGCATGGACACGTCACTGGAGGTGGACTTTGAGAGTTTAAAGACCCCTGCCATTGCTAATTTGCTCTCTCTGCCTGGTGCTTGTGACTCCTGCTGCCAAGCCTTTGTTCGGCCATCATGAACTCTAACACACTGGAACTATAAGCACAAATAAACTCTTTCGTCTATAAATTGCCTTAGTCATGGTCTTTTACCATAGAGATAAAAAAGTAACAAAGTCAAAGCAAAAATTATACATGGTTTACTCACAAATGGCAAGACATGGTGCGGGACAATTCTATGTTCTGTTAATTTTATTTTAAATAAATGCTGATTGACCGGTAGCCAGGCAGGAAGTATAGGCGGGAAAGCCAGACAGGAAGTAGAGGTGGGACAATAAGAACAGGAGTATTCTGGGAAGAAGGAAGCTCTTTCCACAGTCCTGCCCAGACCACAGAGGAAGCAAGATGTGACCTACCCTGCTGAAAAAAGTACCGAGCCATGTGGCTAATATACTAGAATAATGGGCTAATATAAGTTATAAGAGCTAATACGAAGCCTGAGCTAATGGGCCAATCAGTTTATATCTAATGTAGACTCTCTGCGATTTTCTCTGGGACTAAATGACTGGGGAACTGGGCAGACAGAAACCCCAACAAGCAGGCCCTCATGTCACAAAGACATCTACAGGTGCCAACATTAAAAGTATGAACTATAAAAACACTACAAGAAGGTACAGAATAAGATACTTTCTGGTTAGTTAGAATAAACTGATTTATTTAAAATTTTAAATTCTAAAATTTATTTTAAAAAGACATTTGCTATTCAAAGAAGCTAAAAATTCTGAAGGACAACTTTGTACTTTTCATTTCTGAAAATGGCTTTTAAATAAGTTAAGAGAAAAAACCCTGTAAGACTCTAATGCAGATGGACTGGTGAAAATCTCCAATTCCTTAGGAAAAATATGAACAAAAACTTAGTTAAAATGTGTTGCATGAATTTCTCCACAGAGTGAAATCTCACCAGAGTAACAATGCAGGCATTGGGAAGGAGCATAGTAGGTCAGGGATGTTGACATCCAGGCCGTCTTGGGAGTAAATACACGCCGCACATACCTACTCTGTGCTGGATTTAGCTAAGGAAACCACAGACTTTTTCACTTCCTTAAAATTAAAAAAACAAAAACAAACAAACAAAACAAAAAACCCAAGGGAGCCATGCCTTTCCCTAGCCTGTAGTTTTTAAAGGCTTTTTGCTTGTGTATGTTGGTGGTGCCAGGGATTGAACGCGGGCCCTCTCACACACCAGGCATGTCTCACTGCACAGCCACTAAGCCACATACCCCTCCACACATACACACCCTCAGGTTTTCATTTTTTTCCCCTTCGTTTCAAATCTTATTTCTGTAAACATAGTACTTTCGTTTCATTTTGTTTTGTTTTTTTTTTAAGTAACATAGTACTTGACTATTACTGAAATCTAAACAAAAACATATTTCTGGTTACTTAGATATTTATAAAACAGTATTTTTAAACATCTGTGATTACTGTTCCAGCAAGCAACTTAAGTACTTGACAGATTAAGTCTCCTGTGAAACAGTTTATACAACTCAATTCCCAGCCACTTCAACTTTTCCTTTTAGCATTATGAGCTATTTAATCCCTTAAAACACACCAATCAAAATCAACCCCAGGCCTATCTTTTATACAGCCCTGAAAGCGTGCTGATGGGTGACTCTAGTCTTGGAATGATATTTCTGGAACACAGGTCACTGCCTCAGCTCAGCTATCTCAGGATATGAAACATAAGCTCAGTCAACCTAAGAATAAAAGATGTCGTGTGAGAATACGCTGGGAGCAGCCCACACAGGCAAGGTGGATGGTTTATTTACTAGAGGAGCCAGCAATTTTGACATGTTCTATGAATGACATGTCTCTGCGACCTGAGGTACTCAAATCCCCAACTGTTAGGAACCATTTAAGTCAAGTCAGCAAGGTCACAATTTCATAGACAACGTCCAGGACTATGAGGCCTCTCTAGAGCCTGAGCCATAAACAGGCAAGCACGAGGCAAGCTCTCAGCTCACCCAGGTTTTAACTTCAACCAAAAATACATTAAGGATTCTTCAAATCCTAAACTACCAGGTTGATAGGACTCCCCTAACAAATCCTGAATGTAGGGATGGGCATGCAGCTTATGACAGAATGACTACCTAGTGGGGCTGGAGAGATGGCTCAGTGATTAAGAGCACTGCCTGCTCTTCCAGAGGTCCTGAGTTCAGTTCCCAGCAACCACATGGTGGCTCACAACCATCTGTAATGAGATCTGGTGCCCTCTTCTGGCCTGAAGGCAGACACAATCCTGTATACATAATAAATAAATCTTAAAAAAAAAAATGACTACCTAGCACGCCCACGGCCCTCACTTGGATCCTTAGCCCAGAGAACGTAGAAACTCCACATTGATAGGCTTTCATGCCTTAGCTGAAGGACGCCTTTGCACCTTGAAAATGGGAGACTCTCAAAGAATTCTGCTTAAGTAGATTATATTTGCCCATGTTTACCATATTTGGATAACTAGAAGTTTCAGGAATATTTTGACTTGTTTAAAATAGCAGTTCATCAGCTGAAATAATTTTTATGAAAACAAACAAAAATCAGTATCATTTTCTGAACTATCAAGAAGGCCGTGATGTGCTGCCCATTTCTCCTTCCTACAAGCGTCTCTTAATGTCTGCTCTCTACCTGCTGAGTTCAGTCCGTGTGCTGTCCTCACTACAGAACAGGAAGAACTCGAGCTCAGGGCTTCTCAACCTGTGGGTCACGAACCAATGCTTGGACAGGGGTCTCCTAGGCCACCAAGAAACACAGAAATTTACATTATGATTCACAACAGTAGCAAAATAACAGCTATGAAGTAGTAATGATAATAATGCTGTGGTTGGGGGGGTCACAGAGGGACTGCATTAAAGGGCAGTAGCAGCAGGAAGGCTGAGAACCCCTGAGCTAGCTCCACTCAGATACGCTGCTGGGATAGCAAGAACTCAGACGGCTCTTCCAGACAACTTTAGATACTCTATGAACCTTCTTAAAATGGGACAAGGGACTCTTTTCTGTTTATATATTTTGTGTGTGTGTGTGTGTGTGTGTGTGTGTGTGTGTGAGCATTAACTATTGTTTTCCTTGATTGCTCCTTATTTTTTGAGGCAGGGTCTCTCACGGAACCTGAAGCTCACCAACTGATGGAGAGCTGGCCAAAAAGCCCCAGTCTTCATTCTCCCAGTGCTGGGGTTACAAAAATATGCTACCATGTCCAACTCTGTATGTGGGTGCTGGGTATCCAAACTGATGTCTTCATGCTTACTTGGCAAGCACTACCAACTGAGCCACCTCCCCAGCTCCACCAGTTGTGATAGAGAACCTGAAACTACACTGATGAACTTTTTGTACTTTCAGATTGTAGTTCACTGGCATATCTTAAACTTTTAGTGGATCATTTATCCATACACAGAGTAATATAAATTAGTCATCAGAAATACATACTAGGTTATGTATGTCTTCAAATTGTTAGTCAATTTCACTATATGATACAAAAAAATTACTTTTCTTTATATTTCCACTGATCTCAGACAAAAGTCATTACATAGTAGGACTCTCACAGTGGTAAACCCAAGTTTTCAAAATCCCTTTTTTTGGTAAACCCAAGTTTTCAAAATCCCTCTTTTCAAAGCTCAAGATCTGGCTGTTCATCAATACTGCGGTCATTTCCCTTAGAGTGACAGTGAGCTTTGTGCATTTCCAGGAAATGCCTGCTAAGTGCCCATGATTAAATGATATACTTTGGCTCTCAGTCCTTCAAGGAAAAGTGGTTCTCCATGGAAAAAGCTACTGGTGCAGCTCAAACAAACCTGTCACTTTGCCGCCGCTCAGTTATTTTCATCTACAGAACATTTAAAAAGTATGTGCACAAAGGGACAAGATGTAATTCAATTATGTTTACTGCTTTGTGGCAGACATTTGTAAGTGGGTTGGACTACTCATGACTGAGGCTCCTGGTGGTGCAGCAAACGATCATTATCAGCATCCCAGCCAGGCTGTCTGTCATGCTAACCTGGAAGCAGTTTTCCCTCCAGAGCTTACACATCCCCAGCACTAAAAGTCATCACAGTGCAAAGGGAAAGAGCTGCAGATATGCAACTGGACTTTCCGGCAGCCCAAGGCAACCTGTGGACTCCTAAAAGCCCATCCTTGGAGAAAAAAACAACAAATAAAACAAGTTCTATAGGGTCCTCTCTTTCCTTCCCTCTCTGCCTGCCACTTTCCCTCCCTTCTTCCTTCCTTCCTTCCTTCCTTCCTTCCTTCCTTCCTTCCTTCCTTCCTTTCTCCTCCCACCTTCCCTCCCTTTGTGGGGTGGGGATGGAAGCTGAAGACCTTGTCTAAGGTTATTAGGAAAGTCATTTGGGGCCCTCTGCACTACCTACTCCGCTGGTTTAACAGCATCTGATACGAACACAGCTGAGAGCCTTGATGATGCAGAGAAAGGAGCCTCTGATTCCAGCGTGCAAAAGCCTCCTCCACTCAAAGAATCACAGCAAGGATGCTTTCACATTCCAAATGGAAAACCACGATAAAACTGGATGGCCGTCCCATGACAGCTCTAGCATGTTAGAGCTTAGACATCATCACTCCTGAGTTCTTGAAAGAACAACTTGAACAACTTTACAAACTAAGCCTTATCTTGGAGGAATCAAAAAGACAGAGGCTGCACCTTTATCAAAAGCTCTGGAGATTATGATAGACCCAGAGCACCGAGGCTGACACACACTTACCCAAGCAGAAGCCACAGGGCTCACAAACAGAAGCAATGGAGACCACGGATGGACAGAACGCCAAGAGCCAGTCGGAGAAGGCCCTGCCAGGTCCTCAAAGTGAAGACCAATAAAGACCCTGATGGCTATGGCAGGGGAGGGGATGCGCAACTGGCATCCCAAGCCGCTCCGTAACTAAGGCTGCTCTCCAAAGGAAAAGGCTCACCCAGGGAACAGACACTTCTCAGGACTGGCCTTCCTACCTCACCTGACAGGACTGGAAGAAAAAACCTAAGGGAAAACACATATGATGATTCTGGCCTGGGGACACAGGCTCGTTTAGAAGACTGGAATTTAATTAGAAAATTGCAGGGTAGTGGCCTACCACCACACCTGAAAACTACACCAGGGCTCCACTGCAGCCGCAGTGGGCTAAAGTCAGCACACCTGAGGGGTCAAGGGCATGAGGGTTGATATGCTGGTGAGGGAGAAACGATGATGTTGGGGAACCTTGCCCATCCAGCTCTCTGTAGTTACACGTAGTCACACCCCGTGCCTAGCCAGAGTCACAGGAAGCCTTACAGGAAGGAAGACTACTAGAGAGTAGGTATGGTGGATCACACATCCAATCCTAGATCTAGGGAGGCAGAGGCAGAGAAATCCACTGCAGGTTTGCAAACAGCCTGGTCAATATAGCAAGTCACAGGTCAAACAGAGCTATATAGCCAAGATGGTCTCCAAAGGGCCAAAACAGAAACAAAAAAAGGGGGGGGGG
>NC_022023.1:26347988-26354869 GCF_000317375.1 Microtus ochrogaster | reverse complement strand
GTAGCATACTAGGCAGGATAAAAGGCAGGCAAAGAGACAGAGCTAGAGTCAGAACGAGATTTAGATGTGATACAGATGTGGCCATTACTGTAAGCCAGAGAACCTGGAGCACTATGAGTATTCATTTAAACCTAATGGAAACACCAGAGTGCGGGAGATCTGACTACCGCCCGAAAGAGGCGGCAGCTCTGCGGAGCTGAGGGTCCCCACATGGTGCAGGTATGGACGGAGCTGGCAGAGTGAGGCGCAGGAGGAGAGCCCGACTCCACTTGCCTGGCCCTAACTTTGGCTCTACTTTGTCACCTGAACGTGGCCCTCTCCTACCCAAGGGGAAATGCTCACAACAAAGGCTCTGAGGTATGCAGCTTTCCGCAGTCTTAGCAAGCAACTGTAGAGCAGCTTCCTTTCAGGTCCGCACTTAGCTGGCTACCAGACTGTAGCATGAGCAACTGCAGGTAAAAGAGCCACCAGCTCTTCACTGAATGGGCTTTTTTGGAGACAGAATCTTGTGACTGTAGCCATTCCAACACAGCCTGGCCTGGCCTTGAACCCAAAGTTCCGTCTCAGCCCCCTGAGTGCTAAGATTAAGGGTGTGACCACCACAGCTCTTTTCAACGATTCCTTTTCCCGGCTGCAGAGGTGGCTGTTACGGCACAGAGGCCGTGTACCCAGTGATCTAGTCTATAATCCTTGCTCTAGCATTTCTAGATGGGCCATCGCATGGGACTACAATTTCTCTGTGAATAAAATTCCAGGCATGAATTGATTAAAATCTCATCTTTCAATAGCAAAGTCCCTGTTAGTCACTCCCCGAGGGTAGGGCCTCTGTGAAATTTCTGTCTTTCTCAGAAGACTTTACGTTCTGACAGCACTGCTCGTGGAGAGGACCTGGGTTTAAGTTCCCAGCTGACACTCTCCTGTCAGTCTAGCTCCAGAGGACCCAATGCTCTCCACGGTACACAGACAGAGAGGCAGGCAAAACACCATACGCGTTTAGTAAAAGTTAAAAGCATATTCCATACACTAAACAACGCTACAGTCTGTAGTTATCGATTAACTTGAGAGCTTTACATGGGAAGGAAGATGATGAGAACAAAAATCTCATCTCCGCTAAATTCTAATCAGTTCTTGGGCAGGTTCCGTTAGTAGCCAACCATACTCTAGGGTTATGCTGTACTTTGGTAATTTTACCAAGTTACACAATTGTGCCACTGTTTCAACAATCTTTCTTCAGCTTTCCCTTGTTTGTTTTTTTTTTTTTGTATAAATAAGGTTTCTTTTTTCTTTTTTGGGGGGGTGAGGGGAGCAAGCATTTCCATAGTCTGCTTTTCTCCTTAGAGAGCTGCAACCCACCTCAAAGGACCAAACACCCACGATCTTCCTGGTTCCACAATGATGTCCACATGACACCTAGACAAAGAGTTCCACTCTATCTGGTCTAGCCTAGCCACAGGAGAAAGGGCAGTTCATTGGGATTCGGAGCTGTCTGTCCTGTGACCGGGACAACTTGTCACTCGACACACCTTCGTGGACTCCAGGCTCTATGTCCTCTAGTTTACTGGCACCATCCCCTGGCTTCCAGATTTAAAAACTCAAAACTAAAATTGGCCAATCATAAATGACATAGTCAGAAGCCGGCCTTTCTTCTGTAATCAAGATGGCGTGGGAGAGGGCAGCTAGGCACTGGACAGTGCGGCTGAGAGGAAATGAATGGCGCCTACACACCTCAGCTCCTTGGCTCGCACTTTAACCTCTGGTACACGCACTTGGCCAACTCCAGGGAAGCAGGACGAAGTCTGTGCAGACTAACACTGCCCTCAGAAAGCAATGTGGACAGCCACTGCTTCTGTTAGATGATTCAGACACTTGGACGTGCAGAGAAAGCATCTCTCGAAAACTGGGCAGACATGGATGGAGGCTCTGTGGCCTGGGGACAAAGGGCCAGTTTCTTAGCGTTTTCTCAGAACAATTTCTAGGCTCCTAAGTCTCCATTACTGGGGTATTTAAACAAGCCAAAGTGGCATTCCTTTCATTGGAGCTTAGCAGTGAAGTGCAAATTATGGACCAGCTCTATAGCTAAGGAATCTAAAACCCCAAATTCTCCTTCTAATTCCTCAATCTGAATCCCATACAGTATTAGACAGGCTATTGTTTGGACCGGAGGGAACTTGTTCTAACATCAAAATTTCTTCATCCTGAAAAAAATGTCTGTCATTTCCTCAAAACTTTACTACCCACTTTTAGCAACACAGTTGGGTTTTGGACGAATGAGTATTACTTACCAAGCAGGACTTATAAGAATGATTAATGTCTAGTCATCGCGTATTACAAAAATATCTCAAGCAACTCAGAGGTGCGAGTAAGAGGAAAGGATGCAATAAGAGTAGTAATTGTTACATACTTGTGACTTCTTGTAAGAAATCCAAACATGGCCGACTACTTCCTGAAATACTTATTGAGACGGCCAGTGGGGTCTGCCCTTCATAGTTCCTTGTGTTCGTGTCCGCTCCATAGTTATACAACATCCGTGCACAGAGCACGTCATCGCGAAGGGCAGACAAATGTAAAGGAGTCTGTCCGTCTTCCAGGCGCCCCAAGTTTGTGTCTGCCCCTCTCTGAAGGAACATGCGGCAGTAAGAGTGATTGCTTTTGATCACAGCGTAGCGCAACAGGAATCCATTCTGAATGTCGATGTTGGCGTTGTGGTCCAGGAGGATTTTCACGCAGCTCGACCTCTCCCGGATGATGGCAAGCTGAAGCGGGGTTGTACCTTTATCACTGAGGGGGTCGACCTCAGCCTTGAACTCCAGAAGGAGCCGGACGAATGAGTCCCTACCATAGTGGGCAGCCACGTGGAGAGGAGTCCAGCCGTCATTGCTTTTTGCATTAATAATGTCACTCCTGTATTCAGACTCTAGCATCAGGCGTGCGATCCGGGCCCGGCCGTGCATGGCTGCGTAATGCAGTGCGGTGAAGCCTCCGATTAAGTCCTTAACCGTAGGATCAGCTAGGGTTAAACCAAAACGAAAACATCAGTGGCTGCTGACACAAAGCAACTCTATCAGCGGAGTGTGGCTCAGCCGTCAGCATCTATGTGAAGGGGCAAACACGAGCAACAACCGAGGCCTTTCCCCAGATTTAGCAGAGGCTGTGTCTCAGGCAAATACATTTTAGGAGGAACTTATCAAGCCCAAGTCAATGGGAAGAGCAACAGGTTTAAGACAAGACCCGGCCCCACGGCACCTAGCCCTCCAGCCCAGTGAAGGGAGGGTGTCTGCTTAGCGCGCATCGCAGCCTTAGCCCACTTTTCTCGTTTGCTTTCAGCTATTTGCTGTGCTTTTTTCATGCTGCTTCTTGGCTTAAAGAGAAGCATATGTGGCGGCACTGGGGCTCTGACTCCGTGTCCCGTGTTTGGCCGGACTTGGTTTAGAACTGAATAGGGTTAGCATGGGGAAGGCAAAGACTCAGGCAGTCTCTGAGACACACGCTGCATGACATGCCCCGGATGAAGCATGTTTGCATGCATAAGACAGGACTTCAAATTCAGTTACAGATGGTCCTGTGAGTTTACACGGATCAGCAAGCACTTTATGTAGGGAAAAATGGGAGAAATCTCAGTACTACATTGTTTTTAAACAATAGTTTTAAGACTCTCTCCTAAATTAACAGATTCCCTAGGAAGAAAAACTCATAAGAATTATTTGCTAAGTGGCTTATCATGCTACAGACTTGCCTCCTGCTCCGGCCTTTCCAAAGGTCCACTTTGTAGCTCACACTGCACTGCCCTTCCTGGGCAGCAGGCAGAACAGAGCCATGGGCTACCCACAGTATGGACACTGCTTCCTAGAAGCGAACACAGCAATGAGGAAGAAAAACCAGCCTGCCTAACTACTAGAATTAAAATGTTTCTTGTGCAACTCGGCTTTGGGCTT
The DNA here is from genome assembly GCF_000317375.1 of Microtus ochrogaster. Taxonomy (NCBI): domain Eukaryota; kingdom Metazoa; phylum Chordata; class Mammalia; order Rodentia; family Cricetidae; genus Microtus; species Microtus ochrogaster. The sequence goes on along the minus strand of NC_022023.1, from coordinate 26,350,937 downwards.
GTTTACAAAAGGAAACAATGTGAATGTTTTACACAGACACAAAATGCCCCCAAAGCTATGACAAAATACCTATGCACTACTTAATGAGATCTTATTCAGTTCCAGACTACAGCAGCTGGACTCTCTATAAGCGGCTGGGAGGCAGGAAATGATATGTTGAAATATTAATCATACTGCAGCGGGTGAAAACTGCAGTTAAAGGGTTGTTAGCAGACAAAACCTATACAAAGTAAACTATTATTTTAGCTCCTCATAACATCTGATACAAAGTGACAGCTAACAACCACAGTGTCACTTTGCTCTGTCTCCAAAAAAAATTTTTTTAGGCATCAGCAATGGCCTTAACTAAAAGAATATTCAATACCTAGGACTAGGCCACCCTCAAGCCAGGATAGAACACTAAAGCACAGCACTTTGCTGCCACCTACTGGAAGCGTCTGAACATGCACCAGACCGCTTTCATTTAGATGACTGAGCTCTCAGACCAAACTGACCTTACAGAACCGGCTGATATGTAAAATAGATGAAGTGTTAAGAGTTCTTGCTGCTCTCTGAGAGTTTAATTCCCAGCACCTATATCAGCATCTCATAAACTCCTGCTTCTTCAGCCTCAGGGGATCCAACGCCATCTTCTGGCCTCTGCAGGCACTGCATGCATGCACATAAACCAATTTCCCCACACACATAAATAAAAATAATTGAATGAAAGTGAATAAATAAGTAGAACAGATGAAATGAAGACAGGCAGAAGAGATAAATGCCCACCCTTCTTTACAGCCACCTGTGTCAGCAAAATTTGGGAACCCCTTCTCTCACCCCTCCTACCTTTCATCCACCAGGGATACCTTTGAAGGTGCCAGCACCCTTACACCCCATTCTATTCGACAAGCCAGGCTAAAACGCTGTTACCCAGAGCGGCTCCTGCATGTTTGGTTTTCACTGTGGGTCTATTCAAGGTTCACTTACACTCTAGTGCAATACTGAACGGAGGAAACACAGATGAAGATACACAGCGACCTGACTCATCTCAGCCCAAGCCATTAACTGACCACATCCTGCAAGCAAAGCACAGAGCCAAGAACCATAAGGTGAAAATGCATAAAAACTATAGCTATTGTACCCGAGAAAAAGTGACAGGATGAAATGAAGTGACAAAGCACATGAAGGTACAAATGAGAGGTACCACAAAGTCAGGATCAGTCGATGCAAGGCCAGTGAAACCCAGACCAGTGGCGAGGTCAGTGAGAAACGCGCAACACACATGTGAGATCCACTTGGCTGGATTTCCTTAACTTCCTCCAGCGCAATCTGCACAATTTCTCTTTATCAGCAAGACTTCCCGAGTGCTCTAAAATAACAGCCCCATCTGAAGGTGGTGGCGCACACCTTTAATCCCAGTAACCCAGAGGCAGAGGCAGACAGATCTCTGAGTTCGAGGCCAGACTGGTCTACAGAGCAAGTTCCAGGACAGCCAGGACTACACAGAGAAACCCTGTCTTGAAAAACCAAAATAAATAACAAATGAATAAAGAAACAACTCTGCCAAGCTTCTTCCTCCCATTACCAGATACTTGACCCCCCAGTGAGATTTTAAACACATGGTAGCATAATCTAATCTAAAGACACAGAAACACGTTTAAAAACAAAGAAACATTACTCTGCTGCGTGTGGTTTGTCAAGTGGAAGTGAAATCCATTCATCAAGTGCAGACTGACAAGCTCCAAGAACTCATACAAACAGTCATGTTAACTAAAAGCAGTTAACATCCATAACACTTTTGTCACCTCCAAGTTCCTTCCTGTCTCTTTACAGCTCATTTCCTACCGAGACTCTGGGATGCAGGTAAACCACTGGTGAACCAAGACAAAGCCTGGCTTCTCCTCGAATGTCTGCAGATCTCTGGGACCATCTAACTCGGATGATGCTTCTGAGACTCATGTACCCTCTTCTGTGTGTGCCCGCAGGACTGGCTGAGTTGAGACTGTCTGAGCGATCCTACCCGTGTGCCCGCAGGACTGGCTGAGTTGAGACTGTCTGAGCGATCCTACCACGGTCCTATTATCATTTCACTTTGTAAGCGTGGACTCTGAGGCTAGCTACTGCTTAACTTCCTAAGAAGCTGCCCTGTGGCCTGCTGCCAGCAGCTGCCCTGCCCTCTGTCCTCGCCAGTCATGTACCACAGCTGCAGACGGCCCATCTGTGTCACCACCACTTGTAACTTTGCTCATTAAAAGAGTAAGTGATGACTCCCTGTCCTGTTAATTTACTAAGTAACTTAATTAACCAAGGAACTCGAGGGCTGGCTTACTTGCACACATTCTTTGTGAGTGATCTGTCACACTGCTTACTCAGTTTTGCTGGGCTGTCCGACTGTGGAGTTGTAAAAGTCTTTGCATGTTCTGCACAGGAGCCAAATGGAGCATGCTCATTTACTTACTTAGTTTCGCAGTGCTGGAGACTGAACAAGAGCAAGCGCTCCACCACTGATCTGCACTCAGCTCTTGGTTCGTGACTTCGTCTATTATCACTTTCTTCTTTCAACCACTTACTAGACTTCTGCTCTGTGGGAGAAAACCGCCCAACACAACACAACACATTTGCTTTCGTCTGGGTATTTTGCACTTTAAACCCTTACATTTAGGTAATGATCTACCACCATTGAATATTTCTGTGTGGTATAAAGGAAGACCAAGGTTCATCATCTGCCATACAGTTGCCGACTTGTTTTGGCACTATTTTCTACAATATCTTCTTTACAGAGTGGGGTGGGGTGGGGGCCGTGATGGTTCAGCAGATAAAGGTGCTTGCCGACAGCCCAACAACCAGCATTCTATTCCAAATCTCCCTGAGGAAAAAAACAGACACCTGAAGTGCCCTTTCATCACTACATGCATGCCCTCACACACACACACACACACACACACACACACACACACACACACACACACA
>NC_022023.1:26306640-26347888 GCF_000317375.1 Microtus ochrogaster | reverse complement strand
CACACAAAGACACACACACACACACACACACAGAGTCAAACACAAATGTGCACACATGCACACACTCTAATAAACACACACGTACTCTCGTAAACACACATGTGCATGAACACACACATGCATACACTCTCATCAACACATAAATGCACACACTCTCATAAACACACACACACACAAATATTTTCTTCGCGATTTATTCTGCTGCTTTTGCTGAAATTCAACTTACCATCTATGTGTAGTTTTATTTCTGAACCATTTCGTTTCTGTGCCATTTACCTAAAAATACTTCCTAGCTGGGTATGGTGGCACACATTCAGGGGGAGGCAGAAAAATACCGAGTTTGAGGCCAGCCTGGGAACAGGTTCAAGGCCAGAAGGAGCTATATAACAAAACTCTATCTCAAATCAAGGGCCAGGAATGCAGCTTAGGGGCAGCAGGCTTTCCTTGCATGGACATGGCCCTCAGTCCAATCCCAGCACCCTAGGAAAAATGCAATTAAACAAACAAACAAATAACAAGCTTTTCTATATGCCAAGTCCAGACTGTTTTAATTACTGTAGTTTTATAGTGTATTTGATAATCAGGTAACTCTTCCAACCTTTCTAAAAAATTATAGGTCGTTAATTTCTGGTCTAATTTTTACTGCTGATTCCACCAACTTTACAGATAGCAAGCTCCTCCAATGATATAAATAATACTAATTTTTCCATGAAAATTAATGAACATGGAACACTTTTCTACTTACTCAGGACTTCTTTAATCCCTCTCAACAATGGTTCAGTATAGATTATATATTTATTTAATGAAAATAACTATTAAAAACCTGAACTTATTCCTACTGTGAGCTGCTGACAAACGCTAACCGTTGGCAGAACTTGAGTTTTCAAACACTGATCTGCAATCTAGTTCAACTCACTTTTTAGCTTTAGTGTATCTTTGTAGACATCACACACACACACACACACACACACACACACACACACACACACGTCCAGTTAAGATAGTTTCACTCATACTTTCTATGTGTTATTATTAGCATGTATGTATGGGGGGGGGTACATATGCCAAGGTGTGCCTCTGGAGGCCAACTTTCAGGAGTCAGTCCTTTCCTCCCACGGATCGAATTCAGGCCAACAGGCTTCAGCTGCAAGGACTTTTACCTGCTGAGCCATCTCGCTGGCCCACGACAGTTTTACTTGTTCTTTTCCAATTTGTTTACTGTTCTTTTACTCCAATGGCTAGAACCTAGGAGAGAATGCTGTATCAAAATAGCAAAAGTGTACAGCCTTCTATCCATGTTTAGATGAAAAGCACTTAGTCCAGCATCAAGCACAAAACATGCTGCAGCTTTGCCAAGGTCCCTTTTCTCAGGTGCTGAGTTGCCTTCTGGCTTGCTCAGTCATTTTGAATGGATAGGGTTGTCCTGGGCTCTGAAGCGACCCTTTGGCACTTGTCTTTGGACCTATTAGCCTGGCAAACCCCTCAAGGTTTGTGGGCAGACCTTGACTCCTGAGATAAACACTACATAGCCACACTGTAACTTCCTTTGAAAAATGCTACTGGCGGATCATTTAGTTAGCATTTAGGTCGGATCCTGTGTCTGCTGTCAAAGAAGCTATTGCTCTGCACTTTCTTTTCCGCCTGTGTTTTTGGTTTTGCGGCAGGAGATGCACATTGTATTGCACACTGATTTAGAAGCAGTACTTCCTCTAAAGACTGTGTGCTGGACCACTATGTGGCGCAATGCACAAAACAAGAGCAAAGCCGCTAGGCCCACGGCTTTCTTGGCAGATGTTTAATGAGGAACTCAATCTTTCAGCGCTATAGACAGTGATGAAATCATTCTTTTGCTATCGGTCAGTTTTGGCAGTTTGTGTCATGGAATTGGATTCTTCTCCATGGCAAGAAGCTTACCGTATTCATGTCTTTTTTAACATCTGTAGGATCCAGGCCAGCATCTGTTCCTAGTCCTGAAACTGGTTATGCCTTTTCTCATTTTCAGTCTGGCTACAGAATTTTCAATTATATTATCTTTTTAAAGAATTATTTTTTTTCTTTCAGCTCCATCAATTTGCTCCCTTTCTATTATACTGGTTTTTGGTTTTCTTTTTTAAAGTACCTTTTATTTTTAACACAATTATGTCATTTTCCCTTTTACCTATCCTTTCTCCAAACTCTCCCATATATCCCACCTTGTTCCCTTTTAAATTCATGGCCTCCTTTTTTTTCCATTAACGGTTCTTACATGCATATATGTACATATAAATATACCTAAATAAAACCTGCTTGGTCTGTATGTTACTTGTATTATGTACTCTGGATTGACTATTAGATAAGTAGTTGGCGTGATCATTCTTGGGAATGACTATTTCTCCCAATTTCAGCATTCTTTTGATGCCTGTATTTTTTTTGTGTAGAGCTGAGGCTTTGTGGTCTTGCTGTCCACTTTGGCTGTTTATTTTAGCTCATGCTGGTGAACTCTGTAAGGCTGGTACTTCTGACAATACTGGGAAACACAATCTCACAGCCAATTCCTCCTCCTCTTGCTTTTGCAATCTTTCCAGCCCCTGTGTCTGAAGATTTGCTGAGCCATAGCAGGGGGAGCTGTACTGGAGATGGAGCCTCTGGAAGTGGGGTCCACAATTAGTCTGCTGCCAAGAGAAGTTTCCTTGATGAGGGGTGAGGACAAATGTTTGCAGTGTAGTGAAGGGCTGTGCTGGTCTAGTAAAGTGGCAGTTGAAGGTTCTCCTTCCAGATCATGACTTCACAAGTCTTGGTATTTGCTAGGTTTCCAGCACCAGGCTTGGCTTCCTCTTGCTGAGAGTGTCTCCAGTCCAATTAGAGAGCTCTTGGTTACCACCAAGGTAGACATGGCACTACTGCACCCTTAAGGCTACCATGCTAGGCTGCTTGTTGTGGTTCTTAGGCATCATAGCAGGATAAGGACTATTGGTTGCTTCCTTCCTTTAGAGACTTGCGTCCTCAGAACAGAGACTTTTGGGTCAGTTAGAGATCTGGGCTTTTGGGCTCTGGGTCTGAAACGCTTGGTGTCTTCATCACTAAGACTTACTTCTACCTCTGGGGAGCAATGATGGGTAATAACAATAGCCTGCGATGTTTTGGGAGTCTCTTGGACAACCTTGACCAAAAACTCAAAAGAGGGTGCCCCACGCCTGGTGTTAAGAATTTTTGTTAGATTGGCTCTTAAAAGAGTATTGTTAGCCCAGATAAGAAAATTTCATTTAAAATAACTATACATATTTATACACAGACCTATATGTATTGTAGTTTTTATGTAGATAATTCATTATGACTTTTATAGACATCTGTTATTTTGCCCTCCTCCCTCCTTCTGTATTTATCTCTCTTCTCCCTCCCTAATTAGAGCTCACCCTTTCCCTATTCAAATCACTTGTGCCCTGCTATTCTCTCTAATGTGCCTCCACCCCCAACTCCCCATGAATGGTCCCCTTTTACTTTCTCCGTTTCTGCAGGATCTATATTCACATCTGAAGATTTGGAGGTAGGAGCCTCCAATAAGAGAGAATATGTGACATTTGTCTTTCTGAGTCTGAGTTAACTCATCCAAAAAAAAAAAAAAAAACCAAAACTCTTCTGGTTTTATTCATTTACCTGTAATGTTCATGATTTCAATTTTCTTTATTTATGAATAGCATTCCATAGCGTATATTTACTATTGTATTTTCATTACCTATCCATGGATTAAAGGACATTTGGGTTGTTTCCATTTCCCAGCTATTAGGAATAGTATAGCAATGAACGTGACTGAGTAAGGACCTACAAGAGTAGATGTCAAGTCCTTTGGGCATATGTGAAGGGACAGGACAGCTGGGTCATATGGTAGATGGTGTGGGATTCCCTACATATGCTGTGAATATGCTTTATTACCACTGGTCAATAAAGAAGCTGCTCTGGTCTATGGCAGGGCAGAATACAGCAAGGTGGGAAATCCAAGCAGATACAGAGGAAAGAAGGTGGAGTAAGGCAGACGTAGCCACCCAAGAAACAAGATATGAGGAATCAAACCATAAGTCTTATGGTAAAGTATAAAATAATAGAAATGGATTAATTTAAGATGCAAGAGCTAGTTAGGAATACACCTGAGCCGTTGGCCAAATAGTGTTGTAATTAATATAGTTTCCGTGTGATTATTCAAGTCTAGGCAACTGGGAAACCAAAGCAGTCTCCAATTACAGGTGGATTTATTTTAAGCTTTAAAAGAATTCTCTATCTCGATTTCCATAACGGCTGCACCAGTTTGCAATCCTAGCAATGGCGAATGAGGATTCTCTTTCCCTGTACCCTCTCCAGCATTTGCTCTCAGCGCTTTTGTCATTTTTGCCATTCTTACTGAGGTGAGAGGAAACTTCTAAGTCACTCTGATTAGCATTTCCCTAATTGCTAGGGACAATGAACACTTTGGGAGATACTTCTTAGCCATTTTTTCCCCTTCCTTTGAGAACTCCAAGCCTCAAGGCACATTTTTCAAATAGACCTATTTTTTTTTTAAATTGTGTGAATTCTTTGTATATTCTGGATACTAATCCTGTCAGAGGTATAACTGGCAAAGATTCTTTCCCAGTCTACAGGCTTTCTGGTCATCTGGTGAATTGTTTCTTTCATTCTGTTTTGTTTTTTGAGACAGGGTTTCTCAGGATAATAGCCCTGGTTGCCTTAAACTTGCCCAGTAGACCAGACTGGCCTCAAACTCACTAAGACTCACCTGCCTCTGCCCTACAAGTGCTTATGCCACCTTGCCCAGCCGGTTGATTGCTTAGCTGTGCAGAACTTTCTAGTTTTATAAAATCTCACATGTCAATTGTTGGCCTTTGTTCTTGGGCAAATGGACTATACTATTTTGAAAACCTTTTTCTACACCTGTATCATGTGGGTACTATCTGTTTTCTTCTAGCTAGTTCAGTGTTAAGGTCTTTGATCTACTTAAGAGTTAGTTTTTGTGTAGGGTGATAGTTATAGATCTAATTCAATTCTTCTGCATGTGGCCATCCAGTTTCTTCAACATCATCTGTCGTAGATTCTTTCTCCTGTATATGTTTTTGACATCTTTGTCAAATATAAAATGGCTTAAGTTATACTAATCTTAGAGGTCTTTGTCTCGCTCTCTTTCTCTGGTTTTTCAAGACATGGTTTCTCTGTGTAGCTTTGGAGCTTATCCTGGAACTCACTCTATAGACCAGGCTGTCCTTGAATTCAGAGATCTGCCTGCCTCTGCCTCCCAAGTGCTGGGAAGAGGACTCTGTTTCTGTTCCATCAGTCTATATGTCTGTTTTTGTGCAGTACCATACTGTTTTTATTACTATGGCTCTGTAATATAATCTTAAGATCTGGAATGAAAATTGCTTGTACTTTTTTGTTTTCTGTATTGTTTTGGCTATAAAGTTCCATATGAATTTTAGGGTAGTTTTTCCTATTTCTGCAAAGAATGAAATGGGGGGGGGGGTTCATTGGAATTGCAATGAATCTGAAAATAGTTTTTTTTTGTAAAAGTCATTTTTACAACACTGATTTTACCATTACATGAACATGGACTGTTTTTCAGTGTTCTAGTCTATCTCTTCAGAGCTTTACAGCTTTCACTGTTAGAGTCCTTCCTTCACTTTCTTGATTAGGTTTATTCCCAGATATCTTATTTTCTCTCAGACTATAGTAAATGGAAGTGTGTCGTGATTCCTTTACGTTTATTATTGCTGTATGGAAAAGCTATATTGATTTGCGTAGTTTGATTCTATGTCCCGTTGCACTGCTGAATTTGTTCACAGCTTCTAGAAATTTTCTGGGGATATCTAATATATAGTATCATGTCATCTACAAATAGGGATAATCTGACTTCTTCTTCCCTATGTGTACCCTTTTATTTTCTTCTCTTGCTTATTGCCTCCAGGTAGTACTTTGAGCATAATGTTGAAAAGGAGTTGAGGATAGCAGACATCCACGTCTCATTGCTGACTTCAGTGTGATTGCTTCAAGTTTTTTCCATGTTAGGATGTTGTTTCTTGTGGGCTTCTCATATGTAGATTTATTATGTTGAGGTATGTTAACTATAGCCCTACATTCTCTTGGACTTTTTTTTTAATCGAAAAAGCATGTTAGATTTTTTTCAAAGGAATCTGTGTCTATTGAAATGATGTGATTTCCTGGCTTATGTTGAATTGTCCCTACATTCCAAGATAATGCCAACTCGGTCATGGCAGATAATCTTTGATGTATTTCTATACTTTGTTTTCAAGTATTTTATTGAGCTTTATGGAGCCTATGTTTATCAAGGATAGGGGCCTGCAGTTGTTTTTGTTGCACCTTTTCCTGGTTTTGATGTTACTAACACTGGCTCCATAGGAGCTGGGAGTGCTCCTTCTCTTTCTAGTTTTTGAGTAGTTTAAGGAGGACTGGCTATAGATCTCTTTGAATGGTGGGTAGAAATCTTCAGTGACTATATCTGACTCCACATTTTTTTATTTTGATGGAAGATTTTTTTATTACTATTAAAATCTCATTTGCTATGGGTCTGTTATAGGTTGTCTTCTTGGTTTAATTTTGGTGGTTTGGTTGAATCTAGAAATCAATTCATTTCTTTCAAATTTACCACTTTAATGACATACAAGTTTTAAAAAAAGGTTTTAAAAACTAAGGATGTTTCATGACAGTGAGACACATCTGCTCCTTGCAGCACCAAGCTACTTCAAGAGGATGATGGGCACCGAAGAGGCTCCTTATGGAGTTGTTGGCCATTTGGGCAAGAGACTGTTCTTGTCTGGATTGCTTGATCTTATGCTATGTGAGCTGGACATGTGGGACCCACAGAGAGATGACTGCTGAACTTGCCTAAAAGTGAGACCATCCTTCGGGGTTCCTGCTTCATGAGTCTGCCAAACATTCTGCAGGACACAGAAGAAAGTGACTGACAAACTGCCAATAAAGGTGAAACTGTATTGACATTTCCTGCTTCATGGAAAAGTCTGCCAAATACTATGGGTCAGTAGGCTGAAGATGGATGCCCAAATGTTACAGAACTTTGGGTAACTGTCCAGGCAACGAGATGTCTCTGTCAATTCTAGAGTTTTGGAAGTTGCTTACAATGTACTTCCTGTTTACTTAGGTAATATTATATCCTTCTGAAGTCTTTGATGGAGTTGAAAAATAGATAGTTATAAGTAGAGTTTTCCTTAGTTATGATAAAAGGTAGATATACAAATTCCTTTATATTTTGAATTTATTTTGGTATCTGCTGTAATGCTTCCCTGTACATTTTTGATACTGTTAATATGGGTTAGTTGGCCCAAGGGTCTATCAATCTCATTTATCTTCTCAAAGAACCAACTCTTAGATAAGTTGAATTTTTGTTTCTTTGCTTCTATTTTACTGATTTCTACTCTGATTCCTATTATTCCTTGCTGTTGACTGGCTTTGGATTTGATTTATTCTTGTTTCCCAAATTGTTGAGTTGCATCATTAAGTCATTTATTTGGTCCCAGTTATTTTGATGCAGACACACAGAACCATGCACGTCCCTGAGGGGCTGCTTCGAATGTGCCCCAGAAGGTTTGCTGTGTTGTGTTTTGTTTTCATGTAGTTCTAGATACTGTTTTTCTTGATTTTTTTCTTTGATACATTCATCATTCAGTAATAAGTGGTTTAATCTCCACGATTTATGCGTTTACTGAAGACTTGTTTTTGGTCAATTTCAAGTTTTATTGAATTGTAATTAGGTAGGATACAAGGAGTTATTTTAAGCTTTTTGAATTTGTTAATAATTTTTTTGTGTGTCCCAGGATGTGGTCTATTTTAGAAAAGCTTCCATGTGCTACTGAGTAGAATGTATATTCTTTGGTATTTAGCTAGAATATCCTATCGGTATCTGCTAAACTCACTTGATGTATAATGCCAAATAATTCTGAGGTTTCTGTTTTTGTTCAGATGGTCCACCTAATAACTGGAGAATAAGGGGCACTGAAATCACTTACTATTGATTTTTGAATGCTTATCTTTAAATATAGTAATACATTTTAAAAAATGAAATTGGGTACACAGGAGTTTAGTGTGTGTGTGTATCATAATAATGTCCTTTTGGTTAACTGTTCCCTTGATTAGAATGAAATATCCCTCTTTATCTCTTCTGAGTCATTTAAGTTTAAAGTCTAGTTTATCAATACTAGGATAACAATGCCTGCTTATTTCCTGGTCCTATCTCACTAGAGTTCTTTTGTCCATCCTTTTACTGTAAGGTGATACCTATTTAAAGCTAATATGTGTTTCTTGTAGACAACAAATAAATGGGTTTTGTTTCTTGATCCATTTTGTAAGCTTTTGTCTTTTGATTGGAGGATTTAAGCCATTTATATTTAAAGTTATTACTGGAATGTGTGGTAATTGTGCCCATTTTGCTGTTGAGTTTTGGCATTGTGTTCTCAGTGGTAGTTTGTGTATTTCCTAATCATGCCTTTGTATTTTTTTTCATAGCTCCTCTGCTATCCTTCAGTCCTCTCTTTGAACTAAATATTGTTTCCTGTATTGTCTTTAGGTTTAGCTTGTTGGCTACAAATTTTTTAGGATGTTTATACTGTGGGAAGTTTTTCTTTCTCCTTCATTAATGGTGGATTGTTTGTTATCTATTAGTCTACCCTGGCAGTCATCACCTTTTAGGGTTCAGAACGCATTGCTCCAGGCTGTCCACTGAGAAACCAGCTGTTATTCTGATGACTTTTCCTTTATGCGTGACTTGAATTTTCTCTTGAAGTTGTCAATACACTTTCTTTGCTTTGTGTTTTAACTATTATATGCTGCAGGGATTTTCTTTTCTGGTCTTGTCTATTTGATCTTCTGTGTACTTCTTGTATCTGTATGGATGTGTCTTTTCTTCAGTTTGGAGATGTCTCCTTTTATGAGATTTTGAAGGTTTTCTCCCTCATCTCTGCCTGTAATTCAAAGGTTTTTGTTTTGTTTTGTTTTCTGGTGTCCCACATTTCCATGTTCCTTTTCTGTTATTTTTGTTTGCCTGTTTTAATTTGTCATATTCCTTGAGTATCTGATCTAGATCTTCTACTTTATCTTCTAGTCCTGATACTTCATCATCTGCTTGATCCACTCTTCTTGCAGGCTTTCCTTTGAGTTTGTAGTTAAGTTATTTGGGTTATTCAATTCCAGCATCATGTCACCTTGAGTTCTCTTCAGTGTTTCTACTACTTCCTTACTGAATCCCATTAGCAAGTCCTGATTGGTACTCATCATTTCCAACAGCTTTATGTTTGCATTTTCTTGGGCATCATTCGGGTATTTATTTTCCTCAAGTTCATTCTCCTTGATCTCAGCGTGATGTTTGCTGCTGTGGGACAATGGTCTTGTACACTATAAAGATTTGTTACTTGTATTTTAATAAAATGATGATTGGCCAGTAGCCAGGCAGGAAGTATAGGTGCAGCAACCAGAACAGGAGAATTCTGGGAAGAGGAAAGGCTGAGTCTGCAGTCGTGATCCAGGTGCAGAGGAAGCAAGATGAGAATGCCTCACTGATAAAAGATTCCAAGCCACGTGGCTAACATAGATAAGAATTATGGGTTAATTTAAGATGTAAGAGTTAATAAAAAGCCTGCGCTAATAGGCCAACCAGTTTATGATAAATGTAGACCTCTGTGTGTTTCTTTGGGACAGAATGGCTATGGGTCCAATTGGGACAGAAACCTCTGTCAACAGTTTGTGGCATTTAAAAATTCTTGAATTCTCTGATGAAGCTTATGATCATTCTTTTTAAGTTCTGTGTCCTGGTGTTCATTTACATAATTCTCATTGTCAAACATTTTGATAGGACTGTAAGGCTGAGGAGAGAAGATACTGGTGGTTTTGTGATGAGCATATAGACTTGTAAGTTTGATGAACAGAGCAGGTTGGGGAAGAAGAGCAGACATACAGGTAGGTTGAGCCAGAGGCTGGAAATGGCTTGAGTAAAAAGTGGTCAGGTGGAGAGAAGGGACTGGAATGGTGTGACTGGAATGGTGTTTAGGATGTACCTCCTGGTCCAGCCTAGAGTGTAGAGGTAGCTCTGGATGGGGGGAAAGGCAGGATGTGGCGTTGGCCTTGGGTAGGGGGTTAGGTAGATAAAGTCCTGGCAGAAGACTAGAGATTGGTTATGGCACAGACAGGGGTGGCCAGACTAGGCTGGGGCACTGGACCCAAACTAGATCTGACAGGTTTGGCATGTAGCATGGGTAGGAAGGCTCAGGGAGACTTACCAGGCTAGACCCTTGGAGAAGGTTGGGTAGAGAGGTTCTATCTTTTTATTTCCTTCCTACTTGCACTCTGGTTTTAATTCTAATATTTTGAAAACTATTTTAATATAACCTTGTTCCCCTGTGCTATACTATCAGACAGACAGACAGACACACAGCTAAATAGTACTCCCAAACATCTTGTTTTATGCCATTGCCAATGATAAAATAAGCACAAAAGCAAAAAAACAAAACAAAACAAAAAAAAAACAAGAGAAAGAAGTGTGGCATTTTTTGTGAAAATATTTCCTGTTTTTAAGAGTCTAACCTTGGAATAAATTAATAAACCTTAGTTATTATATAATTAAGTTTAAACTAATAGGTTTACTGGGCAAAGCATTTACCACTTTTAACACCCTAATACACACTACAAAGTTGCTTTCCAAAAGTGTCTCCACAAATCCACATCATATACTTATTTTACTTATCCTGAGGCTCTCTTGCAAACCCTTTCATCTTCCCTCCTACTGCACCCTGCCTGGCTAATGCTATATTCTCTCTCTCTTACTTCCATGTGTCTTCCAAGAGGATGCTGCCTGCTTTCCCGAGGAGACCTGGCCTCTGTAGGAAACTCTTAATCCAAGAGCTCTCTAACCTTCTCAGAAAGGTTACCATGTTTCTGTTGGTTATTAGTGTGGCTATGCACACACCCCTGCCACAAGAGGAGGTCAGAGGACAACTTTGTGGAGTCACTTCCCTCCCCACACATTTACATGGGGTGAGGGCTGAACTTAGCTTACATGGCAAGTGCCTTTACCACAGGGCTATCCCACTGGCCCAATTACCATAATTTGTGCAGAGGTATGATGGTATACTGCCATGTGTGTTGAAAATTTAAAGTTTTTAGACATTTGAAAACCTGACATTTTCATTATTTTGAAGCAGATGTAAGACAACAAAATGTCACTTACCACGCAGTGCCACTCAGCACATGTGGCTACTAGGCACTTAGAATGTGGTCAGTCCTGAAACCAAGGATTGACTCTGTGTAGTTTCACTGTATGAAATAGCCTCTCATGCCACAGGTTTAAACTAGGGTCCCTGGGTACCGCCCCATGCCCCAGCCCACCACCACTTTTGTGTTATACGACTCAAACACAGTTTTGTTGTTGTTTTAAGGAAACTTGGATTCACAGCTGTTTCCCAGCAGGTTTCTTTCTGGAATTACATCACTCCCCTTGATTCTTGGTCCTGAGCTTGCTAGCTCTGTGTCTTGGTATCACCATGTGGCTCTGTGGACTTGACAGGTAGAACTGTATTTTTCACATTGTATCCTTTCATGTATGAATATTTAAACAAACAATTTCTGGTTGTGTAAGTGGCTGAGATTTCCACATCTTCTTTCTCATATTCCATCTGGCTGCCCCTTCCCCTGCTTCCTGAGGTAGCTATGCCCTTTTAGGAAGTGGTGACAAGAAGTTCTCCCTTCTTCTTGACCTGAAGCTTCTATTGCTCTTGATTTCTCTTCCTGCGTTAGGTCTTGGGCTGTTCTGATGAGCTCAGAAACTAACCAGAGAACTTCCTACTGCCCTGTCCGCTTCTCCCTGCCCTGCCCAGCATTCCTAAACTGTTGGACTTACTCCAGTCATACTCAACTATTTCCGGCCTTGAAATCACACATGCTCCTCTCCTTCAACCCCCACCGTCAGTGTCTCACACAGGTAGAATGTTCCACTCCACCAAGTTTCCAGCTCTTCCTACTTCATACCTTTCAAGAACCCCACCCAAGCCCTGCATTCTGGGGAGATCCTGGACTCTCCTACCTCACACGCAGAGGGGCCCCGTTACACAGGGCACTTTGCTCTCTTGGAATGCCTGGCTTCTTTTCTAGGCAATACAGAACCACAGTTTAGATGATGGTTTGGAGCTTAGCTCTGCTGTCATCAAGGTGGAAGACCTGGGGTACCTGAATGACATTTGCTTCTGTGGCTCATCTTTCAATGGGAAAACTAAAAGCATCACTCTCTAAAAGCTAAAAGCACTGTCCACACAGGACATGTCACCAGGGAACATGGCTCCCGACCCATCCACTTGCTGGGCTATGAAATACCAGGGCCATTTACCGCTGCAGCTTGCTGAAGGCAGGGCCTGGCATACAATAGGTCTGAACACACTGGGTGCTCAGTTGCATTTTCTGAAGATGAGGGAACGCTTTATCTGGAACCAAATGGCCACCTCATACATCTCAGAGTCACCATCACACATACAGAGTGAGCAGAGAGGGAAGGAGTGCAGAGGGCAAAGTGAACTACCTTGCTTCTAAGTCCTTTCCCTCCTTCACTTATATGGTGATTGTGGAAAAACAGTTGTCATGAATCTCAGCAGTTTCTAATCCTGACCCAACGAGGGACTGACTTTTAAGCATCATCATCATCATCATCATCAAAAATCAGTTTTAGCTCACAAGGTCAGGAAGCAATCAGTTTAGATCGCTAGTTTCTGTTCTTTCTCACTGGGAACAAAGATGCATGTGGTTCTGTCTTCAGCACCTTCAGGTGAACTAGAGCTACAGACCCTGAAGAGAACGCTAAAGCCCTTCAGCATGCTTACAACTATTCCAGGAAACAGTATCCCACAGGGTAGAGAGAGCATCATCCAGGACCCGGTGGCAGCATCTAACGGGACAAAAATGAAGTTTCCACCTGACCTAGTCCGTTGGAAGAAGTGGTATTCCAGAGAAAGTGCTAAGAAGACTTAAAGGGGAAGCAGGTGTAAGCAAAGGAAAGAAAACACGATGGCGGATGCTTTATGATGACCTCTGTGACCATGCCTTTAAGCTCAGAGACCCCCAAGAAGGTGGAGGAGCTGCTGCACAGAGCTGCACCTACAGGGGTCAGATGATCCACCGCTGTGCTGAACGCACGACGGACTGCGTAGGTTCTGTGCCGGGAAACAAGACGCCCCTACTGGATTTAATTTCCATTTCTACTTAGAAGTGTCACGTTAATTGGAGACTGGGTTGGGACAGGGTGATATAATGTGGGGGTGAAGGAGATCTATGCACAATCCTGATGAGAAAGGGGTTTCCTTGCCACAGAGTGGAACAGTGGCTCCGTGGAAAGAAGCGAAGAAAAAGGACAGCTGGTCAGCAGAGGAGAAATCCAGAAGCTCAAGCGACTGGTCACATCACAGGTGAGGGCAAAGGTGCCAAGCACGATCTGTAGTTTTCCTGCATGGCACTTCTAGGCTGCAGGGCCATTTCCAGATGTGTCAGGACATTACATGGAGAATGCACATATGTGTCGAAGCCTCGTGAATGACGATGACCATGGGGGTGGGGGTGGGGTTATGAGTTTCCTTTTAGCTATCCTTTTCAGACTTATTTTATAATTTGCGGCGAGGGGAGTCACAGGATGCATTCTACAGATCTCTTTTGATTGGAGTAATGTTCTCAGAGAACACTGCAAACAGCCTTACACTGGTCCTGGGGCACTAAATAAGAACTCAGTAGAAGCCAGGATGTTGAACCTGTGTATGTGACCTAGCAGCATGCAGCCCTGAGGAAAGAAGGGAAGTTTAGGCAATCTCTGTGGGAAAGAGCAGTGATATTGTGCAGCGATCTCTTGCCATGCACAAATGCCAATTATGGGCAGGTTGGTAACCCAAGTGCTACAAAATCCCGAGAAGAAAATATAGGCAAATAATGACCCTGTAGTATGGAGGATTTACTAACCAAGAACAAAGAGACACAATCCAGGCAAAAGCGAAATAAAACATGCCCAATTTAGAGTGAGGACAATAGGAACGTGGAATCGCTACAAACGAAGAGGACACCTGAACAAGCCAAAAGTGAGCAGAAGAGGGACAAGCTTGGGCCTGCCAGTTTGATACTCGCATGCCATCTTGGGAGGGGGTAAGCACGTCACACAAGGAAGAGCCAGCCGTCTGGCAATGCGCGGCTGGGTGAAGTGTCCCACCCACTCAGGGAGGGCACAGGCAACTGCAGGCTCTTTGGAGGGCAATGTGTCAGCATCCATAAAATACTGTTTGACTTGGCAAGGACTTCTAGAAATTAAAAAAAAAAAAAACAAAACTCTAACAAAGGTTAAAAAAAAGAACACTTCCTGCAATATTGGCCCTAGAAGAAAAATTCAAACAATTTCAAATGCCCCATAACTTAAAGTGCAATTCAATTGTACCCAGACAGTGGAATCTGAAGCTGACCTGGGTTCCGACAGGGAACCTTCATGGTGAAGCTATTCTGTAACGAAAGTCAAGGTACTGAACAGAACATTAAGAAGAGTTGTGGTATAGAAGAAGAGGCTGAAAACCTTTAAGCTAGGGGCACAGGCTATTTCTGCAGCCGCACCAGGAGCCAGTGAAAGCCATGGCTTCTGGAAGGAGGGTCAGGTAGTAAAGAGCGGCTAGTGGCCACCACCCTGCACAGCCCAAAGAATGTCAACCTGGGTTTTAAGCAGTTCTAATATGCACTACCTTCTCAAAAGTCTGCTGAGAATGTTTCATGCTTGCTAAAGAAACTAAACGGAACAAAGTTGAAAGAATAACCAAATGGAAGCGTATTAATATAAATAATGTACTCAAAGGAACAAGGTAAGTCTAACTGTCTTACTAACAGAATCACCGAAGTTTCTTTCTGTAGATGTAACAGTTACTTTAGAAGTTAATTGTGGGGCTGGACACCCAATTCTACAAATACACTAAAATGCACTACACTCTGCAGTGTGGGTTCATGAATTGCGGTTTGTCACACACACAAGCATGCACACACACACACATGTCTACATACACAGATATGTGTGCATGCACACACCCACTTTTCTTTTACTGCAGTGGTAGGGCTTGAACACTAGGCTTCAAATATACTAGATTTACACTCCATTGCACAACCACCCTCAGCCCTGCAAGTTATCATCCGTGGGGTGGAGGAGAGGGAGATGCTTAGGAGCTGTAGCCCACAAGTTAAACCTGGCCCATATTAGCTTTTCCTTTCCGCCCTTATCACTCATTGACTTATATAAAAAGTCCAACTGGAAGCCAGCCGGAGAGCTATGACATGCTTTCTGTGTCATATCACATTCACACATTACAAGAGCAGACCCCAGAGAGTTAAGGAAAAAATACAATGCTCCATGAGGTTCAGTGAAAAACAACTGTGGCAGAGAAGGAAGCCAGTACGCTCTTTAGTTTAAAATCTACCTGAAACACAATTTCTACAAGTGTGTGAGGAAGGAGTAAGAGGGCTAAGCACCCAGAGTCACCCAAGTCAGGGGCACTTTTGAGTAGTGGCAGGCAGGCGCTGGGCAGGCCGTGTAGGGTTTGGCTTCTGTGCGGAGTGTGTGAGGGTGTGCCTTGTTTAAAGGAGATGCTGTCCATGCGTTGCTATGTGGACATGCTCCTTATTGAGTGAGGCTGAGGAGCTGAAAGGCACCTAGACTAGGTGAAATAAGCAAACGTGAGTCACAGCCTTAATTTTAGCCTTAATTTTTAATTCATTAATTCAGCCTTACTTTTACCAAGTTACGGGCAGAATTCATTCTGATCCCTTTTCCTGACATTCCACGCCCGTACCCTTCATTAACTGCAGAACTGAGGTCTGTAAGTTAGAGGGTAAAATGACACGGAAGACAGCCACCAGTGGGTACAGGCTGGGGAACAATGTGGGGCTTATAAATCCCATTTTGGGCCGCTGGGGCATATGGTCACTCCGGGGCTTAGGTTTAGCTTTCTCCTGGGGCCAGCCTATCATTAGCATCCATACAGTCACTAATTTACATGGCCTGCAGGAAAGCTGTGGAACTTCTAACTTTTCTGTACTTCAGAAGGCAAGCAAGTCTGGCCAGTCTTTTTACCAGCACACGTCTCGGGGGCACTCTCGGAATGAAACAAAACCACTGCTGATGAATGATCCGGGCCCTAAAACAGTCCAGAAAAGTTGTTTCACACCCTAATAATATAGACAATGTAGACATAAATAATATCTAAAACAGACAAACACACACATCACCGCCTCCTATCTTCAAGGTAAGAGTGAAGTTGAAATTCACTGGAGAGAGGAGTCAATTGAGAAGAAGCCTTATAGAAACGGCCAGTGCAGTCACTGGCCACGTCCGTCTGTCTACAGACTCAGACCGCAGACAAGCACCCTCTGTGGCATGCCTACACACCCTGTAAGTTCTGGAAAAGGAAAGAGCTCTAGAAGAACAAGAGAAACCATCCAATCGGAAAGGGAGGCAAATCCACAATCTAAGGGATGGGGAGGACCAAGATGCTTAAAGGGACCTGTGCTAGGGTCCTCTGCTTGAGCAATTTCCAAAAGGGGAAACCTGGGTAACTCCCCAGTGGTAGATGCCACCACTTCTGCTTCTGAAACCCAAGTGGCTGCCAGCCCCAATAAAGGCTCTGAGTAGAAGACCTGGGAGAGCTTGAGTCCCTGTAGAAATTACACATGCCAGGTAAAGCCCACTCAGTAATCTGGTTTGAAACAAAACTCAGTGTTTAGTTCACAAAAATCTTTGCAAAGAGGAAAAGATGACACTGAACATTAAGGCAAGTGAAGCATTAAAAATCACATGCAAATGTGTATGAGTGCATTTTCGACTCAACACCATTGCAAGTTTCTCCTTGCATCTAGTAAACTCACCTCCATGTTCTAGAAACACCCGAACACATCTCTCCTTTCCTCTTGCTGCAGAGAAATGGAGCAAGGTCCAGCCATTGGCATCTCGGCCATTTGGGGAATAGCCTTGCTCCAGCATCTTCCGTACTGTGTGAACATCTCCGGCAGCTACCGCAGCCTGAATCTGCAATTCTTCCTGGAGCTCAGGGTTCCTCCGACAGTGGTGGTGTAACATCCTAGCAGAGTCCGCTTTTCACCAACCAGTCATTAGGTCAAAGGAATCAGCCTTTCGGGGAAGGTAGAACACATGAAATTTAGAAAATGTCTCTTCGCACTGTGGCCACTGACTACCACAGAACTGTCTACTTCCTAGATCAGCACAGCAAAAATTAACAGCACTTCAATACTACTGGCTAAATGCATATGCTAAGACCAAAACTTTCAATAGTTGCATTAAGGCTACAAATTAATTGAATTAATTGAAAGCCAGATAGAGATTCCTGAATTAACAGAAAACTCTCTTCTGCATCCCTTTGAAAACTTGAAACTACATTTCCCCATCACGGCTCTATTTTAGACACAATGAGGAGTGGCAGCAAGAAGCCAAGATGCGGTACCAGAGGGGCCAGAGTGGTATTGGTCTTGGGAAGTCTGATTTATATGATGCGCCATCAAGATTTAAGTCACAAACTACTCGAAGATTCTCTCACAAGTCAGAGCCAATCAATATGGAGTACTAGAAAACAGCTTGCTGTTTTATGCAGACTAAAGAAAGCCTGTGATGAGGAAAACACTTCAGGCCGAGTGTCCGAAGTGGTCCAGGTATTTTATTTTTAATGCAAGGTAACAAAGCTTGGGGGAAGCAGGCTGAGCAAACTAAGCTGGAGTAAAGTAGATTTACGTATATAGGTGTATATAGGTGTGTGTGTCTTTCTTTTTCTTGGTTTTCCCACTTCAGACTATTTGATCGTGGTGTTTCATCTTCTCTTTTGCTGTCACATCCTTTTAAAACATTTTTTTTTTCTAACTCTGTACCAGTTTTCCTTCAGAAAACACTCAAAGCAGCATAAAGAACCTGCTGGTTAGTCACAGGATGAATGGCTTCAGTGAACAATACCGCTGAGGGTTGCACAGCCTCTGCAGGTCACGGAGAAGTGTATCCTCAAACCCAGCAGCAAATGAGCTCATTTACACACAAAGGAAATCCAAAGTAAAATGGCTATTCTCAACTTCTCATGTGGGGGTATAAGCTGTCTGTGTGCTTTTAAGCATTGAAATATACACAGAAACCTAGCCGACAAGTTCCGGGGAAGACATTCCAACGGAAAGAAGCAGTTAGACTAATCTAACTTCCATTTCTATAAGTAAATTTGATTGAAAGGAAAAAAAAAAGGTGGTAAAGCCCTTTGAAAATATTCTGTTCTCATATGTAGGTTAGACATCTCAGGATAATTTTGCTATCAATAATTTTTCTTGTAAAATTTCTCACCATGGACTATACACAAATAAAGTAAGCCTAGCTTGGCAGAACCAACACAGGTTAGGATCACAAACATCTCATGTGCTTTTGTACATAAAAATGACATTATTACAGTCTTAGCAATATCACTAAGTGATGTAATTAAAAATGTCAAGCCATTGCCTCAAATAGCTCTTTCCTCCGAGAAAATTGGGAAAGGGGAAATTTATCGATAATTTGTTCTCTTAATAAGCAAGTTTCCTTTTGTTTCTTCACTTCACTACTCCCTTGAAATTCAGTCTCTTGGCTTAGAAATTTAACATAGAAAATCCCTTTCAGAATAGTTTCAGTGCTTTAAGAGACAGTATGGAAATTCATCAGACTAGATTAATGGAAGCTCTTACTGTCTATTATTCAGACCACCATCGTTAAAGACCACCATGCTTTTGAAATTTTTATTTACTTTACTATTATTTTTGAGTCAGCCTCTCTTAGCTCAGGTTGACCTGCCACCTTGCTAAGTAGCCTCGACTTGCCCTGAGCTCCTGATCCTCCCATCTCTACCTCCCAAACAATGACGCTACAGGTGTGTGGCACCACACTGGCTCCCAGTGAGCTTTGAGGGTGTCTGTGTATACGCATACACTTAGGGTCTCTTCTCCACCTTGTCTTTTGAGACAGGGTCCATCACTGAACCTGCACTGCACCATTCCTGCTAGACTGGCTGGCTCTCTAGCCCCCCATGATCCTCTCTGCTCTGCACTCTGGTGCTGGGGTTACAGGTGTCCATTTCCATGCTCAGCTTTTACATGAGTAAAAGAAGATCCAAACTTCAGTCTTCACACTTACACTCAAGCATAAGTTACCTACTAAGTCCCTGTCCTAGCCCCCAAAGAGTGTTTTCAGACAGATTACCTTGGCACTTGAAAGGTCAACCTTGCAGGAAAAAGACTGAAACAACAAACTTAGGTTTTCCTTTCAAGTGCCTGCTGCACTGTGGATATATTAGTTTATTCTTAAATCACAATTTCACTCATTCATTTCTGCTCAACTCTATTCTACTCCTGCTAGAGACTGAGCCCAGAGCCTATACTCTAAGCACATACTCTATTACTGAAGCAGCAGCCTCAACCAACTCATTAGCAGTTTTCAAGAGGAATAGTAAAAGTTAAGTGTCATTTTCCTTAAAACGGCATCGACGACTGATGGCCCAGAGTTACCTTACAGAAGAATGACTCTTCTCTTGGTAGACAGGTCGCCTAATGACCATCGTGCACAAGGAGCATCGTGGGGAAGGGGTTCCCAGCGTGTCCAGGCCTCGGAGCAAGAGTTTTCTTCACCTAAAAACAAATCAAACAACCATCATGGGAGTCTCCGAAACTAACCAAGGACCACGGCTGTTCGCAAATTCTACTTTTTGAAGACTTTAGGTTTCAGGAATTTATAACAAACTGATAGAACTCAGAGACAGTTTAGGAAAAAATGATCTTGCTGCTTACAACAATCTCCAAGATGCAATCAAATAAGATTTATTTTTGGCATTCTGTGCCCTTCTATTCCCGCTCCCCATTCTCCAGCTTCTTGAAAAAAAGTAAATAAGGAAAATAACAAGTCACACATTTGGAATTTGGATACAAGCTGAGATTCTTTTTTTTCTACTGAGATTGTATCTTCAGGCCTGCTTCTTTGAGTTACTTTTTTAAGGACACGATCGGTCACCTGCTTTTTAAAAACAGGACTACAAAGAAAAAAACAGTGTGCATTCAATACAGCAGCTGCCCAAGGCCAATGTAAACTATGGTAAGTAAAAGGAGATTATGCCATTGAATGGTAGCTCTTCATATGCCTTAAAGGCATCCAGTCAATAACATTTACATGCATACAATGGAGCAACTTAAAACATTAACTAGCCAGAGTTTTTGCTAGCTTCTCCTGATGAATTCTTAAACAACAAAACACTAAAAACCCAACCTCTTTCTCTCTATATAGCTAAAAGGACTCCCCATTCCCACTGAATCCCAGTTCTGTACATTCCATTCAGGTTAAGGACAGCAGTAACCCTCCCCTCCCCCCAATATCACAAGGAGATCACTCTAGGAATTAGCCTATTGCTAGACCTGCCACCCCTTCAAGTTGGGGGAAGGAGTGCAGAGCCTTTATCACTTAAACTTTCAGACAAGAAGAGGGACAGGCCATCTGCCAAGCAGACATGTGCAGGGGACGAGTGGCAGTTGTAGAGGCTTGCTGGCTGTGCAAGGGGATACTCAACTCAAATGAGAATCATCCATGCGTCCCTTTTGTTCTCTTCATGTTTTATTTTCCCTTGTCTTAAGTCTTTAAGAACAGCAAAATGCTTGTATGCACACGGAACTAAATTCTGAGTGCGACCTGTGCCTATTATTTCCCAATAAAAGAAGTAGGCACGGTCAGAACAACTCCTTCAAAGCAAAGTACAAATACCATGGAACAATCCTTGCAGAAATGGATGGAGACCAGAGCAGGAAGGCTGCAAGGTGAGCCAGGAGCATCTTACAGTGCCTGAAGGCAAGAAAGTGCTCAAAGAAAACAAGCCTGTAAAGCCACCACCGCCTGGACAAAGGAACCAGCGTAAGGGCTCTCCGCCAGCAGAGACCACTGACCACTGAGCCATTTCTCCAAGACCACAGACTTTAAACTGGAAAGCTACTCCATACACGAGCTGCATTACAGGGGACACACGCACACGGTGTACCATGTACACATGATCTCTGTTGTTTGCATTATCAAAGTGGCCCCCAAAGTCCGAGGTGTCCGACTAGTAGCTAATTTCCTCTTGGTGTTAACTTGATGGGCACTTGAGGGAAAAAAGCACCACGGACCTTAAGAACGAATACAACTTCAGCAGTACAGGTGCCTATAAAAAAAAAAGTCATCAAGAAAAGGCACGGGTGGGAATGGAAAAGCCAGGCTTTCTGTAGGGAATACAAGTTCAAAATCCTGATGGCTCTCAGAAATCACCTATAAAATAGGAGTCATGACAAAGGGCAATTTTTTAAATAATATACATTCAACGGAAGGTTTTCTTAAATTAATGATGGCTGCAGACTCCAGCAACCACTGAAATCAGATTCACTGCTAGAAATGACATTCTGGGTTTCAGGAAATAAAGTAAATAAATAATAAACAAACATGGAAGACCTTGGAAGTGTCAAAATGAATCTTTTTCCCCGATGCATTGCATATCATTTTCTAAAGTAGTCCTACTACTTAATGTTAATGCTATGCTTACATTTGGCAAACTCATCTTTTCTACTATAAAAAAAGCCAAAAGATAACAAGGTCTCCAAGCTTTTATAAGCTGACCACACTGAATACTACCATTTTTTTTTTTGCTGCCTAATTTCTTTCCAGGTGGACAAGTAAAATTCATTCAGTTAAAATCAGAATTACCTCCCACAGTTAAAAGAAAATCTACACTGAGATAACAGACCGAAGTAGAATATACACATTAATCAAGATATGGTAGAAATTTGCCCAAGAATACATAGCCTTCGACAAATCTGACGTCTCAACAATTTCCTTCGGCACAAGATTGGGTATTAATGACTCCTGCGTATTATTTTCTTCCACAGTTTTTTTGTTTGGTTTGGTTAAGATACCAAGCCCCCCTTGTAAGGGCAAGATGGCTAGCAACCTGGGACCCTCCTGCCTTAGCTCCCACATGTCAGGACTGCAGGCTTGCTGTCTGTTTCTGCAACATCTTATGAAGGGAGACACATGGGACCTCCATTTCCTGGTCTCAAACGAGCGCCTGACTTAGGACAGCACAGAGCATATCTCTGCAGAGTAAATCATAAGGAAAGAAATAAGTGACTTTCAAGACACTGGGTTGAGGACAAAAATTAAAAATCTACCAATGGCTCACAAGACCCCAGAGAGAAGCCAGTACGGAAATATACTCTGTCCGATCAAAGTACACAATACAGCCAACAGGCAGGCTGCCGGGCTCCACTTATACCATCAAGGGCCTGACGCCCAAATAAAGCAGGTGTTATTTTGGTATCACTCAACATACCATAGCGTTCATGTCCCTAAAGAAGGACAATGCATTTCCTCCAAAGGACTGGACCTCTATGTGACAAAAAGCTTGATTGTCATGCACAGCTTACCTATGACTCACATAACTATAGGAGAAAACCCAATGATTTCCACAAAATGCAGATGAAGTGACAGAGATCCGAGTGAAAGCTTAAACCACGGGTATGAGAAGTGCTTTGCCAATAGTGCCCTATTAATGCGGTCATGCCAAGTCAAACTTAGCCAGCGCCTCACAAGTTTGCCAGAAAGTTACACTGAGGGAGTGCGTTCACATGAAAATATCAGGTTTTAGATATCCAGATTATCTGACTTTATTTACCCATTTTAAGAAGGGAACCACTAAGGCTAAATGTGAGCAGAGACTACACATACACTAAATGTAAACAAGCTAAGGACACACACACACACATGAACAAAATAAGATATGATATATTTTATATATAATGTGTGCATATAATCTAATAGAATTAATTGTGAATGAATGACATCATTTTAGGTATAAAAGATAGAAGTGGTCGTAACATACTAAAGATGTAGCACATACTTAAGTAGCATCAATTACTCTCCTTTTGTGATATAAATCTGTATTTTGTTACCAAATGATCAGATTAGTGCCCCCCCCCATGTCACTCACAATAAAATTAACACCAAGTTGACTGTCAGATACAGAAATATAAATATCAAGATGGCCACGTTGTTAAGTAAATGTCCAAATTAAATAAATTTTAAATGTGTTGACATAACCTAAACCAAACATTCTCAACCATACTAATTATTACAACCTCCACTCCGTGTGTGTGTGTGTGTGTTTTGTGTGTGTGTGTGTGTGTGTGTTTTCTTAGGAAAACCATTGCTAGCTGAGCAGATTCACGCACTGTGATTTAAGTAGCAATAATGGCCTGGCTGGAAACCAGCACAGAGGAATATCCATCTTTACAAGTGTGACGAGTGCTCCTCATTTATAATCTCAGGTAAACATAGGCCTCACTTAGGAACCCTAGCAAATATATCCCAAGGCTAACTCTCAAGAGGAAAATAACCCCCCCCACTCCCACTAAAGAGGCTAGACCACAAAATATATACTGCTTTTTACCTTTGAAACATACTCCAAACATTTTATTACCATTTTTAAAAAAGGTATAAGGTACTCAGAAGGCAGCACACTGCTGAGATCTCCATTTAACTGCAGAACCTCTTCAGCCCTGAGTTCTGTATTTAAGTAGTATCAACTACCCTTTACCTTGACAGCTTGACAGACCTTTCCTTAATTCCGTGTGTGTGTGTGTGTGTGTGTGTGTGTGTGTGTGTGTGAACGCTACTCTAAATTTTCTCCATAGTACAGTCACTGACGAATATTAGGGGCTCCCCCCTCCTTTTGCTTTCTTTCACTCGGTTCTTTCAAAACTGTGTCTCGCTCTGCAAACAGCCCCACTTCAAATTCTCCATCCTGCGGCCTCAGCCCGGAAAGAACAGTAGTGGTGGTACACATCTCTAATCCCAGCACTCTCACCTCAGCACTCATGGCAAAGGTAAGCAGATCTCCGAGTTCAGAGCCAGTCCAGCCTACAAATGAGTTCCAGGACAGCCAGGGCTACACAGAGAAACCCTGTCTCCAAAAACAAACAAACAAAAAAAAACAACCAAAATAAGTAAGTATAGCAATTAGAGAGAGGGCTCTATCGCATGGAGCTAATATATACTACTTTTAAATTCCATTCAAAATACTCTTACTTTCGAATCTAATTTCAAGTTTTAAAAAATACACAATCCCTCAGAATCTTTTAAAATTATCTTTAAGTCTTAAGGATCAGTAGACTCAAAAGGTGTGTGTGTGTGTGTGTGTGTGTATGTGTGTGTGTGTGTGCACAAGGCACATGAAATCTAAAGGAACAAAGTAAAAAAGTCTACCATTTTAATTATTTCTTTGCACTGAAAATTCCAAAATCATTTGAGTTATTAAGATAAATGGGTCACTTTTTATTTGTGATAGCCAATGCTATAGAGTTCCTCATTAGGCAGTCTCTCTGCTGTCCTTTGTATAACTTCTCTCTATATGGTTAGTTTGTAGATAGCCTCTTTTTACCTTAACGTCTAAACTTACCTTGAGGGCATTTTTGGAGGCAGCAACAAAATAGGCCGCAGAAATGTGACCACATGAACTAGGTGCTTACATTTCAATCTAGCAAGTTCTCTGTAAGGGTTTTAAAATGAGAAAACAAGAATGACCACTGCCAAAACTAAGCCCCACATTGCTAAACATACCAAGACGCTACTTTGTTTTCAAATTCCTGACTGTGCCACTATTGTCAAGGAGGTATAAAGCAAATTTTTCTAAATTCACCTAGAACCCCAAAGATGTAACTAATATTTCTATCACTTTATAACAACTCTGCTGTCCATTCATTTTGTCATGCACAAAACCCCAAAGAGTAAACCAGATACTTTGTTTCAGGGGCTAATTGCTTTTATACAGCTCCTATGAAGTTAGCTACACACATTCGTTTTTCCCAGGAAAACTAAAGCAAATTATTTAATTATTTTCTTCAAAACCCTTAAGTTTCAGTCCTCCAGTTCACCTTCTGCTGCCAAGCCATTATCAGTTAGGTAACTCTGAAACTTTCCTGATGAAGGCAGAGAGAAAACCATACGGGGGGGGGGGGGGGGACGACAGTAAACTGTGGTTTAGTTAAAAGCAGCATCATTCAGAATTAACAAGCAATTAACATGGAATTGAGGAATTCCTATGAGAGTAAGGAAGGCGGGGAGCTACCGACAGGTCTCAAAGCCTCAGAGCAGAGAAAATGACACAGTGCACCAAAAGATAATGCAAAACACGGAAACGGTCTGAACGGGAACCAGAGGATGTTTCTGGGTTGGAGAAGTTATTGAGATGTTAAGGATCGGACATGGGCTGTGTTTCTCTTTTGGCTAGGAACCTAGGGTCTAGGAAAGCTTGCCTTCCCAGGCAACCACCCTGAAAATAAAGCACTGCTTAATGAGGTAGGGGCCAGGAATAAACAATGGGGGAGGGGCGGCCTGGTCTTTACCTTTAGAGAGGATGCCGGTCCAAAGCAGTCCCGCCGCCGCTTCTCCGGTGGGTGGGTGGGTAGGTCCCTGGGTGTGTGGGTAGGTCCCCTTCTGCTCACGAGTGTCCTCCAGCCAGCTCAAACCTGGAAAACAGAAACCAATGAGAGGTGCAGTGAGTCCAGGGGCGAGGAGAGGGCTCTGAGGATGGGGGAGCTAAGAAAGGCTGGAGAGTGGCAAGGGCAGGCAGGCAAAAGCAGGGCTTCTCTTCTCCTTCCTCCCACTCCCAGTCAGCCCCTTCCCCTCGAGGGGGGCAGTGGGGAGGAAGAAACTGACTTTACCTGTCCCTTCAGCTGCAGCTCCTCTCTCTCCTTTCAGCCTCCTCCACATTCACCAACTTCTCCATTGAAGAAACACCCCAGGCAGGGCCGGACACCGTGTTCCTGATCCTCCTCGGTGCTTCACGGCCCCAACCCGGAGAGCATCCAGATAGCCGATCCGGTTGGAGGTGGCGGTCTTGGCCTCAGGGGCAGCCTCCGGGAAGGGGTGCAGGGAGGAAGTGCCGGCTCGGGTTGGGGTGGGGGGGCAGTCCCAGTCCAGGGGCTCAGACCAGGGGTCTGCCGCGCGCCGGGCCGGAGGCTTCCAGCTACCGAGGGACTCAAGAGGTCTGGGGACAGGGAGACCCCCAAATCGTACCAGGTCCGAAGTGTCAGCAGCGGGGTGTCCCGACAGGGGGCTTTCGGGATGCACTTTGCACTGGGCCACCCCCGCCCCCTCCTTCCAGCACTTTGGGGTCACTGGGATGGGACCAAGCCTTCGGCAACCAATCAGCGGCCGCACTGGAACCTGCGCTCCAAGCCGTAAACCAGATCCGCGGTGGGTGGAGGTGGGGGTAGGGGGTGGGGGCGACTTGGTTGGTTGGTTGCTTCCTTCTCTTCACCCAGAGGCCCCCACCCCCTGGCTGCCGTAAAGCCGCCTGCGGATTCGCGACAGTCAGAGGAGGCGGGCCGGTAGGGACTGGAACTCGTCTCCGATTGGTCGTTCTCGCTTCGTCCCTCCGCTTCCCCACGGTGGTTTCCGAGGCTCCACCCCCGGCCTGGAGACTCGAAGCGGTTGCTAAGAAACACTGTACTACGAATGGGGCTGGTACGAACGCTGAGGGAGGGGCCGGCGAGGCCTTCTGTGGAGTACGGTGGCCCGGAGCGGGCAGCGGCGGACGCCAGTGGCGGGGTGATGGCAGCGCGGCCCGGCCGGCTGGCAGCCAGGTCACCCGGAGCCCGGACTGAGCTGGGCTCGACAGCGGCGTGTAAGCGGTAGGTTGAGCTACTGGCGCGGCGACAGAGCCGAGGACAAGCGAGGAGGGCCCTGACTCCCCGCCGCTCCGCCGCGCTTCTGGGAAGCGAACGGCAGGTCCTTGGTGCATCTGTCGGTCTCTGAGACCCGGTTAGCTTCCAGGCTGTGGACGCCTTGCCCAGCCTGCAAGGGAGCACGCTCTTTGGGTTCGCGATGAGGGTTCGAGGGCTTTCCTGCGAGGATAGCGGTCCTCGCGATTTCCTGTGAATGAAACGAGCGGGGGTGGGGGTGGGGAGAGATTCAGAGTGGGCATATTGATGTGTGTTTAAGTGCTTTATTCGTTTAGCAAGTGTTTACTGGTTGCTTGGTACTGCTCTAGTTGTTGGAGAGACTTTGTAAACCATCTTTTGCTTTTATCTTAACAAGAAAAGATGAAACCGCAAAATGACTAGGGAAAAAAACACACACAAAGTAATGGAATTCAGTTTGACTAGGTTGTGATGGGCT
The DNA here is from genome assembly GCF_000317375.1 of Microtus ochrogaster. Lineage (NCBI taxonomy): Eukaryota > Metazoa > Chordata > Mammalia > Rodentia > Cricetidae > Microtus > Microtus ochrogaster. Next base: position 26,320,653 of record NC_022023.1, on the reverse strand, counting down.
CTTTCAGATTGGCAGAAGATGTCTCCCAAAGAATGACATTTGTGCAACTTGAACGGGGGAAAAAAAAAACTAGTCCAATAAAAACCTGAGGGAAGTCCTTTGCAGGCAGAGCTAACCAGAAGCACAAAGCCTTTGGAACTAGAATAAGCTTTGCTGTTTAGAAGTATGGAAAGAAAGCCTGTGGCCGAAAGCAGAGTAAAGGGGAGAAAGACGGAAATGGGATTAGGGGGTGTGGACAGGCTGCAAATTTTGCAGGACTTTGTAGGTCATGCCGGAAGGATTATGGTCTCTTTATGTTTTGCAACGATCACTCCATAGAGAAAGCTGTTATGGGGAACTGGATTACTGCAGACGTTGTTGCATTTATTGAGATATTTTGCAGCAGGTGGGAGTCAAAGTGTTCAATTTGCCTTTGGTTCTTTTCTTCTAGGCTGTTACTCATTTATTCAAAACCCCTATGTCTTCCATAGGAGTTACCTATGAACTAGATTCATTCATTCCCAGCAAAGGTCATAGGCAGGGATGGGGAGTGGGGGGACGGACCAAAACTGAAAACATCAGAGGACAATACGGTGAAGTAAATACTGTGGTTTTGACAAGGAGCCTTGACTTGAGTATATACAATGTTTCTAGGGACGGAGAGTAGATGAGAGACTGCAGAAGATGCTTTCATCAGAAAGGGGGTTAGTGAAAGCCTGGGTATTTTCCAATTGTAGAGTCTTTGGGGACCTCAGGAAAACCTTACAAATTAGTTTGTGGGCACAGAAGTAAAGAGACCCAAGTAGGCAGGTCTTAAGGGCCCTGCTAGGCCATGCGTTTTTGGAGTTTGGGACATTATCCTAAGCAAATCGATTCTTCAGTGTGTGGATGGATGCCGGGGGAGCCAAGATAAAACATCTTAGGAACGAATCCACGGGCTGTGTAGGGTAGAAGTGGTTGACTGAAGCAGTGGTAGTGTGGACAGGGGAAGTGGAGTAAGGAAGGCTTCCAGCCTCCGTACGTAGCTGCTGCGGACTCCATACACCCAGCTGAGGAGGAGTAGAGAGAAAAGTGAGCGTGAAGGGCATGGAATGAGTCGCGTCTGTGGTCAGAGTACCTGTGGCATCTCCAAGTGGAGTTCTGCAGGAGGCGTGTGAGCACGTAAACACAGGCTCACTGTTAGCAGTCAATGGAAACCTAACTTCACATTTTGTAAATTTTTTCTTGGAGTAAAGATAGCCAGTCCGATAAGATGCTGGGCAGTGTGGCTAGCCATGGCTCCCAGGCAGCTGCACTGTCACCAGGGAAAACTGCCAATGCTCTAGAGTTTCCTGTATTTGTTGGTTATTGTGTTTTCACATCCCCTCATATCTGTAGTAGGCTTCCCTAAGCATCCTATACACAGACAGCTATGGTTTCTCCCGTGGCACACCACTTAAAGGACTCCATTATAAAGTGCTTTGTATTAGATGAAGTTGGCCCATCTGAGTATGCTAGACATGGTCAGTAAGTTAGGTTGTAAGTGGGTTTTCTGCTTCTGGTGTGTTTGCTGGAATGCAGCCCCATGGTACGTCAAGGAGTTTCTGTGCACAGCCCAGAAAGGCTCTAACCTCTCACTTGCAGAAGTAAAAATGAAGACATAGAAGTTCATGGAATTATTCTGAGAGAGGGGGTGGGGAGGGCTGTGCTCTGAGGGGTCCTGACAGGAGACCAGGAGAGGAAGAGGATCCGGAGAGGGTGATGGAGAAGGAGCTCCTTTACAGACTGCCTTACCAAAAGCCAGTGTGCTTTTAGAAAAGGCAGCCTTTTTTTATTTATTTTTTAATGGAAAAATGGACAGTTGTTACCTATGTGAACGCAGGCCTACATTCTTTTTAGAGAATCTGCCCCCTTGGCCAGGAGACCTATTGATAAAATTTTAAGTTTGTATGAAAATAATAGGGACGAGTAGTAGAGGCCTTTGTTTTGAAGGTTGTGTCCCAGGCATCAGGGCATATGACCAGTATGTGCTAACGATTAAGTTACTGTTGCCCTTAGTGAGCCCCACAGATTTCTTTCCCTCCTTCAATATAAAGCTTCTCAGAGAATACGAGTTCTCAGAACATCTTTAGTTATTTTTTACACTTATTTTATTGTGTGTGTTTGTGTGGGATGTACATGTACCACAGTGTTATGTGTGGAGGATGTTCTCCCTGTGCCCTGTGTGGGTTCCAAGGATCACACTCAGGTTATCAGGCTTGGCAGCAAGCTCTTTTGTCCGCCGAGCCGTCTTGCCAGCCCAGAAGGGGACATCTTTAATAACTGCTTAATTAGATTAGAAAATGTGTCATTTTGTTTCCGTAAGAACCAGGTTGTCAGACGGGACATTTTCAATCTCTTTCTGGCTATTAATTTAGACCAAATGTCTGTAGAGCCCACAGCTGTGCAGCAGCTATGTGCCACTCTGCAAGCAGCTTCAGAATCCCAGCAACAAACAAACAGCAGCAGCAGCAGGGACACAAACTATTTCGAAGGATTCCACATATTTTCCAAAGCCTGTTAATCCTCAATTTTATCCTTGGTGCTCCCTGCCAATCAGTCAGCTTGCTGTAATTTCAAACACTGACATTTCTGCTTAAAATGGATGCCTGACATATAAATAGAAACCAGTTCTATCAAAGACTGTTTGGTGGCATGCCATCTTTTTGCCCTGCAATGATGTACTGTAAAAGCAAAGGAGTGTCTCAGACAGTTTGGAGACCGGAACACTTTGGCTTTAGCCAAACTCCTTTACCTTTCAGTGCATTTAAAACACGAACAAACTTACAAATTAGCCTAGGCTTTGTCTGAAAGTGATTGTAAAGGGAGTAGTTCCCCATAAGGCCCTGTGTGAAGTCTCCAGTGCTCTCTGGGTTACGGGGTTTGAGAATTACAAGAAATAATCTAGCCCAGAGCTTTTAAGATTTACTGACAATGGCTTGCTACTATTTTATGGTCATGTGAAAGAAACCTGCTGGAGGCCTTTGCTTTTCACCAGGCCTAACCAGCCCGCTAGACCAAACCATACGAGTCTTTGGCACTAAGTACAGGTAACTAAAGTGAACTTTGAAATAAGCCAGTTTTTTTTTTAAATAATGATAAAAATAAAAAGTTCAAGGTGTACAACAGGGACTCACTGGAATCCACTGTACTTGAGCCAGCTTGGAAGAAAGAAAGTGGCTCAGAAGTGAGCATCTTTTGTACTTTGCTTTTTTTCTTCCTGTGGAGCACAGGTCCTTAGAATGCCTGTTCTATATGTTTATATGATGTTTTGAGTTTGACTCGGGGTAGAGTACTTACCTAGCATGTGCAAGGCACTGGGCTTAATCCTGAGCATTACAGGGGGAAAAGAAGGAAGAAAGAGAAGAAGAGAACAATCAGTAAATGAATTGTTACCTAATTTGTGAATCATGGGTAAAAATCTATTAGATCTCCACATTTGTTAAAGTTTTTATAGTTCGGATGTACTTTCCAAGTTAGTTTTTAGAACATTTGCTAAGGATAGCATCAGGCAGGAGAGGAGGAGAGAAGTGGATTCGGTGTGTGAGGTAGGGAGAAGACACTACCGTACAGAGCACAGTGGCAGAGCTCGGGCCAGATGCCGCTGCTGCTTCGGAGACAGGGAGGTCTGGCAGCAGCCTGTGAGGGTCACTGTGCTCTCTCTGCTTGGCTTGTTCAGCCATCTTCCTGTTAAAATCCCACAGCTGAGTTGCAACAATTTTTACAAACGATATAGAGATAACAGGAAGAACATCAGATAGCCAGAATTTTGCAGGTTATGCTAGTGGAGAACCCAGAGTTCGTTATTGACCTTGGCTATCAGATTTTCTAATTCTTAAATTATAATTCTGTGACTTGAAGGCAGCTCAGCTCACACAGCTTTGGAGCAGGTGGAGCTTGCTTTCTCTTTGGTTGCTTTTATTGCAGTGTTGGGGATCCAACCCAGGGACCACACCTGCTAGGCAGCCTTACACTATTGTTTGTTTTAGAAATAGTTAGAAGATGACAGAGGGTTAACTGTTACAAAATGGAAAATATTAGTACTCTATACAAGAAGTGAATTTAAATTAGCCAACTCCATGCATATTCCCAGTTAAGCAGCTATACAAATACCTGTGTGCCATTCTGTTTATTTGAAGATAGGGCAGTGATTGCATATAAATACAATACAAAGATTCTTACCCCTAAAATCAGACAACAAATATTCTCAAAATATAAACATAGTAAGTGTATTTCAACAAGAAATCCTGATTTAATTTCATGATTTTATCTTACTATAGCATGATTGTTTTTAATTTAAAAACTTTACATTTATTTTGTGTGTATATATGATTGCATATGGAGATCAGAGTCTGACTTAATGTTGATTATTTACTATGTTTTAAAACTTCCAAGATTTTTTTCGACATTATACAATAACTGCATGTATTTATTTCAAAATAAAACTTAATGATTGGTCTTTCTAGCTCCTAGTAGTAAGCCCTACCTTTTTTTTTTAAGTGTAATATCCTTATACGGGATCATGTTAGGCCCAGTTCTTAAATAATGCTACCAAAGTAACTGAATGGGTCCTGAATGCAGCAAGGCAGACATCCTTCCTGGGTGCACTTTGACCTCCCTGCTGTGGAAGCCACTCCTCTGGGGTGTTTTTTCACTTTGATGTGAAGTAGGCAGTTAGGGGTTTCAGTGTTGCTCTTTTCCTTTTAAGATGTATTTCTTTCTGTTTTATGGGAATGATTGTTTGCCTGCGTGTCTGTGCACCACATGTGTGCTGGTGCTGAGGAGGCCAGAAGAGGGTGTCAGATCCCCTGGAACTGCAGCTACAGAGGGCGGTGAGTGAGCCACTGTGAGTTCTGGGGACGGAACTCAGGTCCTCTGCAAAGCACCGAGTGTGTCTACCTTTGAGCCCACGCCCCAGCCTAGACTATTATATGGCTTTTCACAGGAGGAAGCAGTTTTGTTCCTTCTGTCATCCACAGTTGTCAGAAGACACCTGCTCTTAAGAACCTTGCAGTCCAGGGACGTGTGAGGAGCGACGCTCCTTCCTTTGTAGGTAGCATCTCTTGATGCAGGTGTGGTAGCCAGGCCTCTACACCCTTAGTAATAAACTGGTTTTCCTGTTTCTCTGGTTCATTTAGTTGTTGCCTTAAAACCTTGTTTCTTGATTGTTCTGACCCTGCCTGTCTGTTACTACTGAAAGCCACTTTAAACAAGGTTACATATTCTTAATTTGTTTTTAAGCAATGACTTCACTGAGGGCAGCACTTGGATGCTGCAGCCAAGTCAGACATTGTTCTTCCTGCGAACTATTGGCTAGAGAAGAGAGACAACCCCAGGGTCTTCTTTCACCAGATAAGCCACGAGTCCACTGAAGTTCACAGTTCCTGCTGAAGGAAACCTGGGCTGTTCTTCCTTGTCCTGAGAAACCTCAGGAAAAACCTCACCCTTATCTTAATGATGGGCTTTCTGGGCTTTCTGTCCTTGAAGAAGCAGTCACAGGAATTATCCAGATTCGTTTGACTGCTCCCTGGCCTGAAGAAGCCGGTTTGTTGGTGTGTGTGTGTTGGGGGGGGGGTGTGGGTTTATACATGTGCTTGTTTGGATGGATGCCACAGAACAACCTTGGGTGTCAGAAACACCATCAGCCTCATTTGAGTCAAGATCCTTAATGGCTTGGAGCTCACCAGTTTGGCTGGCTGGCCAATGCACCTCAGAAATCCGACTTCTCAAGTGCATACAGTGCTTGGCAAAGGGCCTGAGTTCAGTTTCTCACCCACTTTAGATGCTTTACAACCACCTGTAATGCCAGCTTCATGAGATCTGATGTTCTCTTCTGGCCTCTGCGGGCTCCTGAACATGTGGCACACACACATGAATCTTTGTGTGTGCACACCTATGTGTGTGTAGTGTTTGGTTCATCATAAAAGAATATTAACTAGTGGATCTTTTATAAAACAACATGTTTTTGCTTATTTTTTTGTTTTCAGTGGTTAGATACTCAATTCTTAAACAGTGATTTATTGGAGGAATTTCCAACCCCAAATGTAGCAACTATAATTTGGTTACTCTCTAGAATCTAGGGCTTGGAAATTTTTCCTAATAATTTATGTTGTCTATGTAGGACACTGCCCCTTAAGCCATGTATAGTAGTCTCTAAAGCAGTTGGTAGTAGAGAAAAATAGTAGCTTGTGCTCTGAATGATGGGTACCATTCTGGATGGAACTGTGTAGGGATCTGGCAATTATGAATAGGACCACAGTGGACCAGATGTCACCCAGTGACATCCTTGTAGCCATAATCCAGCTATACCTGGTAGAAAGAGGGGTGGGGGTGAGTGGAGAAATCACACTGGCCCAGCAAACAGGATGCTGAAATGAGGGACAGTTAAGAAGATGTGGGGTGAGAAAGAACGGTGAATCTTTCCCATGGAAGATTGATTTTTGAAGCTTAATCATGAGTAACTAAGAGTAGAAAACCATCACTTTTAATTTTAATAAGATGTTCCATTTTTAGAAAATGCTTAGCACAGTTTGATATGAAACCAGGGAACTCAGCTTTTTCATCAATAAATTAAAGCTTGAGCATAAAATTTTAGTGTCATCTTTGATCCAATTCTTGAACCTTCCCAGACCCACAAAATCAGAATCTGGGGTCGAGGGTGAGCATGTTGCCCATGTTCTAGCTAGTCTTCTGGGGAATTCTGATGCTCGAATTTGAGAATATTGCCTATATCATATTTGAGATTCTTCTAGTACTAAATTGAGAGGCAGTGGTGGTGGTTCTGGACTAGAACCCAGGAGCTCACACATACTAGACGCATGCCCCACAACTGAGCTGTATTCCGGCTCAAAACTTTTCTAATGCCAGTCTAAGTCTGTGGTGCGTTAGAAACAGATAGCTCTTGGACAATTGCAATGACAGAGCTAGCCAGGAAGGATCAAGTTTATATTAGATGCTGCCATCCCCCTGGTTGCAGCTCCTAAGAACAAAACTGTTGTTCAAGGCTCTTCCATAGAGATGGGAAATCTTGGGAGTCTGTACAGCCTCTGGGCTCTTAGCGGTCAAGCTGAAGATGGCTCCTTTCCACATTGGCCTTATAACAAAGAAACAGAATCAAAAGTCACTGTCAGTCCTTCTGGCCATAGAGCCCTGTGGCCTTCTGTTGTTGAGATGGGCCCCCTCCAGAGCCAGGCAGGGGCAACCCCTTTCTCAGTGTCCTACAGTTCCAGTTATGGGCAAGGTGGTGGGCACATGGATTTTGACAGTGAATGACGTGTCCTACTTGGCAGCAGTTGTAACAACCCAGTGAGGGTTCTTGTAAATTAGGAAAGTTTTAATCAACTTGGGCTTTAGCATACAGGATGGGACCATATGGGGAAGGTACCTAGGGCTGCTCTGGCATAGGCGTGGTCTATGACTGCTCTTATGTGCTGGGCCTGTTGATTGTCACACTGCCTTTTCTTCTTGGTCCTTGAGGCCTCCCCCCATCCGTGAATATCTTAAAGAGCTATATCTTATAAAGTGGGTCAAGGGAATTTGGGTCTGTCTAGATTCTAAAGTTTTGTCTGATATTTAAGGAAGTTTGGCTGATGAAATGGGCCTTGAGACTGGCAAAGCCTGTGGGATTTCCTCCATCCAGGTTAGTGTGTGTGTACTCATGGCCGCTCCGGAATGAAGCGAAGCTGGTTCCTCACTGGGCCTCTTTCACTTCTCTCAATTTGATTTAATTTGTAGGTTTCCTTGTGGTCCTTTTCATCTCTTCTGCCAACCATGGGCACAGGTGATTATGACTCCCCCATCTAGAGCCTTATCTGGGTAAGTTAACCCAGGGTCTGTTGGAAACTGTGTCTTTCCCAGGAGGGGCTTCCATGGCATCTTAGTCTGGTTCCTATGGCTGTGATAAACACCATGACCATAAGCAGGTTGGGGAGGAAAGTTTATTTTAGACTTGTATCTGGTAGTCTTTCAGGACAGGATCCTGGAGGTAGGAATTGAAGCAGAGACCTCAGAGGAATGCATTTCCTGGCTTACTTTCCATGGGCAGCTAAACTGCTTTCTTTTTTACCTCCGGCTTACTTTCCCAGGATGACATCACCCACACTGGACTGGGCCCTCCCACAGCAATCATTAATCAAGATAATACCCTGTAGACTTGGTACAGGCCTTCTTTATAGAGGCATGACACTAATTGAAATTCCCTTTTTCTACATGACTCTAGCCTGTGTAGAGTTGACAGAAAAATCTAACCAGTGCACAGGGGTTATAGGCATGAGCCTCACTGACCCATTTCTTGGCTTGTAACCAAATTACTCATGTCTAGGAGTGTGATCGTTTGAATGTATTTGGCCTCCATAGTAATGGTCTGTCCTTATCCCTTTTGGGGGAGCCTAGGCAGTTTGGATGCTCACCTTACTAGACCTTGATGGAGGTGGGTGGTCCTTGGACTTCCCACACGTCAGGGAACCCTGATTGCTCTTCGAGCTGATGAGGGAGGAGGACTTGCGGGGGAGGGGGAGGGAAATGGGAGGCAGTGGCGGGGAAGAGGCAGAAATCTTTAATAAATAAATAAAGTAATTAAAAAAAAGAAACAAGCCCCGCCTACTCCCCCACCTCCCCTCCACTGGGGCAAGCAGATCTTTCTTCTGCGTCCAGCCTGAGTTCTTTTCCTTTCCTTCTCTGTCTCTGTAGTTGTTACTGTGGCTCCTCTCCTCTCCCCACCTCTCTCTTTGCCTCTCTCTCTGCTCTCCCCCCTTTTCCTCTCACCCCCTTTCCCTTCCATAACACACTAAATAAATACTCACTTTCTTGGCGTGGCATAACTAATAGGTTTCTGTCTCTTACCTACTGAGTGGCTTTCAACTGCCATGTGGCTCCCTGCCACTTTTGGCCCATGGGCCACTCGGGGAATGGCGCCATTTTACTTTGACCATAACACCCATAAACTCATAAGGAGTGGCACTATTGGGAAGTATAGCCTTGTTGAAGAAGGTGTGGCCTTGTTGGAGGAAGTGTGTCACTGAGGGTGGGCTTTGAAGTCTCTTTTGTTTAAGCTTTTCTCAGTATCACAACCACTTTTTGTTGCCTTCTGATCAAGATGTAGCCAGCACCATGTCCGCCTGCACACTGCCATGCTCCCCAACATGATGATACTGAACTGAACCTCTGAAACTATAAGTGAGCTGTCCTAATTAAATGCTTTCTTTTTAAAAGTTGCTGTGGTCATGGTATCTTTTCATAGCAATAGAAACCCTAACTAAGTCAAGGAGACAGTTTATATATGTTATGAAGTTCTTTAATGAATGAAGGGGTCTTGATTAAAAGAGCTGTTCAGTTTCTATGTGAGTAGAGACAGGTATGGGAAAGAGAACATGGACTCTGATAGTTTCCAGTTCTCTGTTGGCCCCTCACCGAAGGGATATTAGGCCTATTCTGTCCAGCAGGAGGTATTTGTTCCCTGGAGGTTTTCTGCAAACAGGTGAGGGAGAGGGTGGCAAGGCCTCAGGATGTGGGGGAGCTCTATTGAGAAGGTGGGTGTGGATAGTGATTGGTTAGATGAGGTGGGACAACTCCTGCCCTCCTGAAGACCTGAAGAACCTGGCCAACACCCACAGTAGGTTCCTTGCAGATTTGGAGCTGGGGGAAGGGGACATGATAGCATGGCTCTGGTGAACATGAAATCATTTTCAAATGTTGTTAAGAGAACAGAGCAAACTGGAGATTAGATTGCAGTTGAGGGTACTGATTAGGAGCCATGCCTCTGTCTCAGGGCCAAGCCATGAGACAATTGTACACACCATCCCCAATGGTGAGTCTGGTTTGAAGAAGGTGACTGTCTCATGACTAGATGTAATGGTCTGTCCTGTCTCTTTAAGAGACAAGCCACACCCACACCCTCCCCTGTCCTCTGAGGCAAGCTGTTCTTCAGCTTCCTGCCTGAGTCCCTTCCCCCCCTTCTCTCTCTCTCAGAGGCAACTTCTGTCTCTCCCTTCTCCCCACCTTTCCCTTTCCCCCCTCTTTGTTTCTTTGTCCCTCTCCCACTCTCCCTCTCTCTCCGCTTTTCCCCTTCTCCCCTTTCCCTTCCATTACCCACTAAATAAATATCTAACTTCACTTTAATGGTGTGCCTATTCATCTCAATCTCTCACCCACCATGCGGCTCCCTGCCTGGGACCTGGCTGCCTTCGTGGCTTGCTGTGGTCTCAGGACCCACTCGCTTGGGGACCTGCCGCATGGTCTCATGTCCCGCTGCCCACTGCCACCACTTGGGAACCTGCAGCTTTTTACTTAAACCATTACACTGGGGAGATCAGTTCCCCACACTAACAAGGGATAGCTCGCCTTATTTTAGGACTTCCTGAGAAGATGTCTACAAGAGACTTGAGGTACAGATGTCAAAGAGGGCATTTAATGTAGTAAAAGAATGTCTTGGCACTGCCAGCAGTTAAAAGGTCAGAGACATGGGTTCACAGTCCAGGTTCTACAGTCTGATGTCATGGGGAATCATCGGATGAATGGAGTCATTCTCAGGAAAGACAGCCAGAAAGGAAGGAAAGAGAAGCCATAGGGCCTGAGAAGTATTGCCCACAGTGTATGTGGATTCACTCAGGGAGAGCTGCCGTGGTCTGCTGCACTGAGCACTGGGCACACAGGGAGGAGGAGCAGAAAACAGTCCTTTCTTCCTTACAGACCAGGCAGATGACCCCAAGCCTTCAGATCCCACCAGAGTTGTCCTTAGTGGGGGCTGTCAGATACCACGGCAGGTGGGCCCTTCTGTTGAAAAGTGTAAGAAAACTCTGGTATCTTGCCACTGGAGGACTGGAGAGAAGGGAAACCTTTGTTCCACAAGGGCCTGGTCCTACCTAGCCAGGAATCTTTTATCTCTCCTCATTTTTAGTGGAATTGTTCAAGCGTCCTGAGACAGAGAAACTCCCAGAGGACAAAGATGAACATGCCTTGGAGCATGGAAACCTGGTCCTACTGGGGAGCTGCCCCAGGTAGAGGCTGTCAGTTGTCTCCAAGCACGTATGTAGCTTACCTAGGATCATGAAGAACGGAAGCAGGCATTTGATGTACCCCAGAATCCATGCAGACAAAATATGATATGGGTCAGATTCCTTTGTGGTAAAAAGAATTCACCAATCCATATCAGAGTAGAAACGATAACCTTACAAATCCTTCAAGGGAGCAGTGGACTGGACAAGGACAGAACTGTCTGCCCCAAGATGGTAAAGTGTGGTATGCAAATGAGGGCAGTTCCGATTGGTTGATGTTCACTCTTGGCTGGGCCTGCTTAATTTTGATAAGTCATTCCTATGTGCCACTCAGCCTTCTTGTTCCCCCACAGTTTATAATGTCTCAATGGGGACAGAACCAGAATCCTGGAGGACAGCCTTTGCTCTGATTGCTTCAGCGTCTGTGTTGAGTGTCATAGACAGTATCTGAACTCTGTAGCTACTTGGGCTGTGGTTAAAATTGGGCCATTGTTGACTTAAGCTGAGGTGTAATCCTGAATTGCTTGGCAAACTAGTAAATTTGTAAAAGGAGAGTCAATGTTTTACTTTTAGTAATATTGGCCATGGAACTAGAAATAGGGGCAGTTTTGATCATTCTGAAGTTAAGTGATGAGAAATCACATTTTCTAACAAAGACTTCAAAGTTTTATCTATATCCTAAAAATTTTGGAAGGGGTTTATTTTGTTTGCTTGCACTGTTATGCCTAGATCGTGCCCCCCCCCCAAAACCAAATAGGAGACCGAGTCCTGTATGTAAAAGCAATTTATTTTTACACAAGTTTGCAAACTCAGACTCAACATGTGTCTAATGTATTGGAATAATCAGAGAGTGCTGAGCTCAGTTAAGAGTTGGGTTTTTATAGTAATAAAGGTGGGTGTGAGGGATTTCTAAGGTTCAGGACCCCTGATTGACTGACATTTGTCTAGGGGTGTCTTGGTGAAAAGCAATTGGTGTGTGTTGGCAGCTGATCCTATCTACAGTGGTTGGAACATTAGGAATTTCCTTTGGATGGTCTGTTCCTGAATGGTACCTGGGTGGTCTCAGTTTATGATCTTTATCGGAACCAGGTATTGCCTCAGGATAAACTACTGAGACTCAGGCCTCTTTTGAGCTTGTCAGGGCTGGGTCCTACATTACCTGGCTAAATATACTTCTTATGCTTTGTGGTCATTGTAGAATCCCAAGCAGTTTGAAGAAAATGCAGTGAGACAGTGTAACCTTTTTCCTGAAATCCTCCAGCATCTTGCTCAACACAGCCAAGTATCTTGATTGACACGGTCTTGCCAGGATCTTGACACAGCACATCAGCCTCCCCCAGACTCTTCTCTTTTATCTGTATGCATTTATTTGAATGTGTGCTTAGTTCTGGGTGATTTTGTCACATAGAGTTTCTTCTTCCCCTGTCCATTTTTTAGCACTGCACTCCTGTTGTCCATCATAGCCCTGCCTACCAAGGAGATGGGGCCCTCAGCCAGCGGCAGGCAGACTTCCTTCTGTATTAAGTTGCCGTTTGCTCTTCAGGAACAGAAATAATGTGCAGCCTCTAGGATTGCCTTTCCCCCTCAGCACAGTCCCACAGTCCCTTTGAGAGTCATCTGAGTCATCTCATGTAGCATAGGGTTTTTGTTGTTGATGATGAAAAGTATTTATTTCATGGTGTGTTGGCAGCACTTTATTTAACCACGCACCCCATGAAGGACATCTTGTACAAGATTTTGTGTGAATGGTTTATTTTTCTGGCATGAGTGCCAGTTTCCCAGTTGCTGGGTCATCTGGTGACTAGATGTTCAGCTTTTTAAGAAACTGCCAGATTAATTTGCAGAGTAGCTGTTTGACCGAGATCTCATTTCTGCACATCTTTGCCAGCATTTGGTGTCTCTGGGTGTTACTGCAGCTATTCTGAGAGCTGGCGTTCTTTATAGTTATTTTTGTTGTTCTTTTATGTTTTTGTTTCCTGTTGTGTAGCTGAGCAGAAAGGACACTTAAAAATGACAGCACTAGCTTATATAGGGCTCAGCTATTTTTGGAGACACTACCTCACCTTGGATGTCGTTTTTCTGTAATTATTGACCTAAATGCAGTTGGGAGATGCGTACCAAAGCCAAAGTTTTTAATCCATTTAATGCACGCTTTCAGTGACTCATTTAAGAGGTGAAATGGCTATGGGTGACACCCATGCTGGTCAGGAAAGAGGGATTGGTGTGCTGCTGTCCTCCAGGGAGCTTCTTCAATGCTTCCTGAAACTGCTTGCTCAGAGATAATCCCCTTTTCTGGTCAGCTTGCACCCTTGCTTTTTAAATATGCAGAATAAGCCTATTTGACACCTACATGGCATTCCCTGGGATTGTCTTCAACATTAAAATCAGCCATCTGCCTTGCTCTTCTCTTCTGCATCACAGTTGGCTTGTTTTTCTGTTCTGTCCTCCAGAGCCCAGCACAAGGGAGTCAGTGAGGGGATTCCAGGGTGACTGCTGTGGACACAGAAAGGACAGTGCCCTCCATGGTGATCTTCAGGCAGTTCCCTAGCAAGGCAGCAAATCCCAGCTCTACACTCATGATTAGACAACACCTCAAGGGCAGCCTCCACGGGGGACCCTTCTGTGCCTTGCAACTGCTCTGTGCAGTGTCGTCTTCAGCTACAAAATCAGCCTGCTTCTGTGGCCTCCTTTCTGTGTCTAAACCAATTTGTTCCTCTAGCTTCTGCAAATTCCAAGACAGGTAAGCACCAGCAAATGTCTGATCCCATTTGCGGGGGAGGCGAGGCTGCTAGGGGATCTGGTTCTGGTTCTACAGATCTGCTAACAGCCAGTGTCAGTGTCTTTGAGTCAGTCTGCAGTTGTCAAAACCATCTGGTTGCATTTGAAGAACTGACTTTCCAAGAAGAGCCGTGTACAACATTCATGATTGTTGAGAGTTTTGATGTTACTAACTCTTTGTAACTTACCTTTTCTTTCTCTCTCTCTCTCTCTCTCTCTCTCTCTCTCTCTCTCTCTCTCTCTCTCT
>NC_022023.1:26303328-26306540 GCF_000317375.1 Microtus ochrogaster | reverse complement strand
CTTTCTTTCTTTCTCTTCTCCTCCCTCTACTGGGATTGAATCTCTAATCATACGCGTGTTGACTAAGGACTCTATCACTCAGCCCTGTCCCTCAGCAATCTTTCAGCTTCTACATAGAATATTTTAGAGAGCAAATGTTTTAATTTTGTTGGAGTCTAGCATATCAGTTTTTGCTTTATGTACCTTGCTTTTGGAAGAGGCCAAGGTCTTTGATCCCAAATATTTTTTATTACATCCTTTTCTAAAAGGATAATTTTTTTTTTACATCAGAAAAATTTAACAGCTGTCAGTCAACATCATCTAAGGAATAATTTCTTTATGATCATGTCCCACTTAAACATCTTCAAATATTTCTTTTCCATGGTAGTGGCTTCACTTTTAGACTCTGTATAGGTGTTTCAAAGCATCACCACATACAGAGGGCCCCATCATAGTAGACAGCCGGCTGTGACCACATTTTACCAGGCATGGTTTTCAATGGCACATGTCTTTCCAGGCCAGCATGGCATTTCAGTTTGCAGTGAACCATCCCATGGGCAATCACTTGAGGGACATAGTACAGCCAGTTGATTCCTTAGTCTGCTTTTTCAGATTTTTCTTTAATACTTTTTTTTTATGGGGTGGAGTTTAACAGGCAGCCTACAAACATTTATTGTGGAGCGTGTGTGTATTTGGTTACTGTGAATCAAAAGTGCAGTTGAAGGTTTGTGCCAGCCCCAGTAGAAGCATCCCAGCACTTAACTGTTCTCAGTCGGTTGTTTCTTGCCTGTCCCCTGAGTATTTGATGTCTGTGTTTTGTTTTGTTTTGTTTTGTTATTTTCAGCTGTAAAACGACCATCTGAATATTTATTTATAAATACTTATTTTTTTATTTGTAAGTAAAATTATAAATAAAAAATATAAACATTTATAATATTTATTATTATGTTGCTGAGGATTGAACCCAGGACCTCACCCATACGTAGTAAATGCCCTACTCCCAAGCTTCATTGCCTAACCAGATATGTATTAGTATTGTAGTATTTGTTTGTGTGTATGCATGCATCCATTGATGTCAGAGAACAGTTTGTGGGAGTCAGTTCTCTCCTTCCACCCATAGGACCCAGGAACTGAATTCTACCTTAAGGTTTGGCAGTAGGCACCTGTAGCAAACACCAGTGGTGCTTTGGATGAGTTGAGTCCACCATTCAATCAGATACTCAGATACTTGGTCCACAGTTTGGGTAGGTTTAGGAGGCATAGTTTTGTTGAAGGAAGTATGTCACTGGGAGTGAGCTCTGAGAGTTTAAAGACTCGTGCTGTTTTGAGTTTGCTCTTTCTGCTTCCTGCTTGGGGTTCAAGATGTGAGCCCTTCTGCTCCCACTGTCATGTCTGCTGCCTGCTGCCAAGCTTTCTTGCCATGAAGGGCTGTTACCCTCCTGGAACTATAAACCCAAATGAAGGCTATCGTAAGTCTTCTTTATCGTGGTGTGTTATCACAGCAATAGAAAAAGTAACTAGGACTGTTCCTTTACCCTCCAGGCTATCTGTAGCCATATAACTATGTAACTGTCCCTGAGTATGTATTTCTTAATTTAAAATGGACAAACTTTTAGTCTTATTTCTTGGATCCATTTCTGCCAAGGAACCTGTGTCTTACCGTACCAGGAAACAGGCGGTGCCACCCCCTCTACTGTTACTCACTGGCATTGACTTCACCCTGGTGTGAGGTGATGGCAGTGAAGAATGACCAAGTTGGGGTTTTACTCTTGCTTAGGAAATCTGAGGTGACAGAAATATTGTTTTAAGTATTTTTATTGCTATAAATAATTGGAATGAAAATACATTCGTTGCTGAGGATTTTAGTGACAAGAGATGAGCATATGATAATAACTAAAGCCTTAAATATTCTAAGTATTAGTCATACTAAGAAAGGAAACCTGTTCTGAAAAGAGATTTCAACTTTAAAGTAGAATGTGGAAGTCAATTTCTGACATATAACTGGGAAACTGTGCCAATAGCTGATTTTATTCTGGCCATTGCAATTGGGAGAGTGTTCTCTAATAGGAAACCTCTCGGTAGGGATGGCCATAGAAAGAAGGGATGATATAACCCTGTCATCCCAGCTATTTTCTGGCTAGCTGTGTGTTAGCATACCGAAGTTACAGAACTTCTTCACCGTTGCTGCTTGTGTGAGTACAGGAAAGCTCAGCATTGTCCCATGGAAGGGAGCTAGGAAGTCTGGATTATTGAGTTGTATGAAATGCACCTTACAGCTTGCAAGTAGTGTTCAGAGGCTGGGAAGGTGCCTAGGGAGTGAAGAATGCTTGCTACTCTTGCAGTAGACCTGAGTTCAGTTCCCATTCCCTATGCTGGTCACTCATAACTACACTCCAGAGGAGCTGATGCCCTCTTCTAGAGGCTGTTGTTTTTGTGGTGCAAATTTCCACATGCAGACACTAACATGCACATAAATAAAGATAAAATAAATAAATCTTAAAATAGCATTCAGAGAAGACTTAACCAAAAGTTTTGTTCATACATTTAAAATCCATAGGTTTGTTAATACTTAGCTGCTCTATTTTAGTTCTCTACAACCAAACTGTGTCTGTGAGGTGGCCACGGTTGAGACTCTGTAAGTGCTGAAGGGAAGAAATAAGTGGTAGAAGGCTGAGCTGGTGGTGGCACATACCTCAAATGCCAGCTCTCCGGAGGAAAGGCAGCCGTGTCTCTGTGAGTGCGAGACTAGCCTGAGCTAATAGCAAGTTCCACACCAGCCAGGGTCACACAGTGAGACTGCTGCAGAGCAATCAGTCAAGCCAACTAGAAAGAAAGGAAAACAAAAGAGCAAAAATATCATGTGCTGCAGAGACATACCTGCAGGCAAAATACCCACACATGTCAGATTTCATAAAAGATGAGAAAGTCAGGACCTATGCGTGGGCCACGCTGTAGAAGGGAGGCACAGAGTGAGTGGTCACCCTCATAAGCTCTGCTGTGAGGAGGGAAGTTCAGCGTGTTGGGGCAGTTGGACCTGAGTTATGTAGGGAAGGGGAGTCCGTGGGTTTTGTTAACTAGTATATTTTACTAAGACAAAGTCAAGGGCTGCAGAGGTGGCTCAACAGGGCCTGGAGAAATGGCTCAGTGGTAACGAGCACCAGCTGCTCACCCAGAAGATCTGGGTTTGAGTCCCAGCATCCATGCGGCAGGTGTCTTAGTTACTTTTTTTTTTT
>NC_022023.1:26283340-26303228 GCF_000317375.1 Microtus ochrogaster | reverse complement strand
AGAAGGGGGCAGAGAGAGGGAGAGAGAGAGAGAGAGAGAGAGAGAAGAGGAGAAAGAGACAGAGAAGGGGGGAAGCAGAAAAGTGGGGAGAGAGGCAGAAGCGAAGCTGCCTCTCCGAGAGGAAGATGAAAAAGAGCTTAGTTACTTTTCTGTTGCTGTGAAGAGACACTATGACCAGGGCAACTTATAAACAAACATTTAGTTTGGGTGCTCATGATTCCCAAGGGTTAGAGCCGTGGCTGTCATGATGAAGAGTATGGCAGCAGGCATGGTGCTGGAGCAATGGCTGAGACTTTATATTCCATCCGCAAGCGGGAGGAGGGGGGAGGCTGTAACTGACAACGGCGTGGACTTTGAAACCTCAGAGATCACCCCTAACAACACACCCCTTCCAGTAAGTCCATGCCTCCTAATTCTTCCCAGACAATTCCAGCAACTGCTGACCAAGCATACAAGTAAAGTAGAAGAGTCTTTAGATTCCGTCCTCATTCAGGCCGCCGTAGCAGCCGCGTCCATTGTAACTTCAGTTTCAGGGATCTGGCATTCTCTTCTGACCGCTCTGAGCACCAGGCATGCACATGGCACCTAGATATACATGCAGGCAAAGCACCCACATACATAAATTAAAGTAAAATTTTACAGAGGACAGTCAGGATCCATGGAAAATGCCTATGTGAGTAAAACTGTTGTGGTTTTAAAGAACTTAGGAATTGATGAGGGAATCAGGCAGCTGTCACAGCCCATTTAATGTAAGAGAACTCTGAATTTATGTGGAGGATGTGAGCATTCAAGTGAGTTCACAGAAAGAAGCACAAAGCTTCTTTTTCCCCAGCAGGAGAGGAATCTTTGCTTGTCCAAACAAAGGAGTCGGTGTGTGGCTTTAAGCTCTATATTTAGGAGGAGTAAGGTGGTCCAGGAGAGTCCCAGGGGCTCTAGCATTTCACTGGAAGAAGGTCGAGTCCTCTGTTTTGCTTATACCAGTGACGACAGCATGCTTCCTCCGACATTGACTGGCTGCCCCTATTTTCTGCTTTAAAAGCCATGTCTGTTCCTGAATGTGTCATGTGTATCTCACCCCTGGTCTCCATCATGCCAGAGAACTCTAGAACAACCCGAATGTGTACATTTCTGTTCAGTTACAAGTACAGTCTGCTCTGTTTGGGTTGCTTTTCCTTCCCTTCTTGACTTTCTTGGGATAGCACTTAAAAAAAAATGTTTTTACTTAGTTACAGAGGAGATGACTTAGGAGCCTAATATCATTGTTATTTAATGCGATATATAATTTTAAGTTGGAATTTAATAGTTAATAGCCGTATAGCAAGTAACTTCAGGTTTTAATCTATAAATCAGAGTGAAGTTTAAAAATTTTGATTTATCCCTGTGGTTTTGAACTGGGGCATCTGACAGTGTCTGCAGACATTTCTGGTCAACAGAATCTGGTGGATGATGCTGGGAGCATTTGGCTGGGAGACGGTAGGGGTTTGGGCAGGGTAGGGTGGGGATGGGGTGGGGGTTGCTTAACAGATTAAAGAGTGGTGCTGCTCCCCGTACAAAGGAGTCTGGCTCCACTTTCAGTGTTGCCAAGAGTGAGAAATGAGGCAGCCACCTAGAACTGTTAGAAGAAAGCTGGTGGTGCCGGCTCATGATCCTAGAGACTCGCTTGTCTGAGGCAGGAGGATCACAAGTTCAAGGTCTCCCTAGGCTACTGAGTGAGATCAAGGTGAGCCTACTACTGTGGGCAGCTTACAGACCCTATCTCAAAACAAGTGATAGACAGGGATAGGGATGAAGCTCAGAGGTTGAGCTCAGCAACTAGCATTATCTCTAACTTGAGACTAAGTGAACACAGTTTTCTTTCACTTGTAATACAGCTTAATACTTACAATCACGTTACTTTTTCTATTTCAGGCTTCAGTGAGGGGACATCTTAGAGAGTCATTGTATTTCTAAGTCTTCAATATTTACCCCTCGGGACTTTTAACCCTCTTACCATATACATTTTAGAAATCAAAATGGAAGATGTTGAAGAAATTTTGGACCAGTTATATAAGAAAGTACTTCTTGGAGCCACCCTTGAGGATGACATCCATGGTTACATCTTTTATCTCAACCCAAACCTCTCAGAGAAAGTTGGCTATACAGTAACCCCCTCTTTAGCACAGTCAGATGTTAATGATGCTCTGGATGGTGTGCCAGGCCAGCATAGACCATCTTCCAGTGAGTCCACCACCCTTCCTGAAGCACGGGAGTGTGCGAAGAGACACTTCCAGATGAGCAGGGCCCAGGAGGTGGCACTCCTTCAGTTAACAGTGATTGACCTGCTCCTGAGCCGAGTGCTGTCTACTGAAACCGAGGCCCACGCGAAGAAGGGGTACAGAGAGCTGACTAAAGCCCTTCTGCACTCAGCTGGAGTCGATTCCAAATTGGTAAGCCGCGTTTTCAGTGACTTGGATACGGTGTCTAGGCTTTTAGGCGTCAGCTAAACTGTGCCTGTCTGGCTGCAGGTCTGCATGCTCCAGAACGCGGATAAGTTGTTGTCTCACATGGCCGCCAAGTGCCTCTCTTCACTCCTCTATTTCCAGCTGAGAGAGAAGGTCGGTAAATCAGAGCAGAGTGATTTCTCTTTCAGTTTTCAAGTTGCTCGTTAGCATTGACTTTACTCCTTCAAACAGTTGAATTAGTAAGCTATTTGCACCCACCATAATGTGCAAATTCAAAAGTTGCCACACCAGAGTGGCCTGGATAGCCAAGATTGGTGGCGGGGTGTGTGCGCGTGTGTGTGTCTGCGTGCGCATGATTGAGACTTCTTTTCAGGTGGAAGAACAGCAACCTTTATTTTTCCCTGACTTAAAGCCTTTTATACCTCTACTGCTTCTGTGGAAAACCTCCGGCCAGAAAGAACACAAACATTCTTGCCAATTACAGACCACAAGGAAGTTCCACTGTCAGTCTGGGGAGTGAGGGCAGGTGGATCACAAAAACTCCCCCCATTTTATTTTATTGTTACTTTGGGTGGAATATCTTGTCTGTTGTGGGGAATAGCCCTCTAATATTCCCTATCTTAGGTGGCATCCTGCCCCCAAAGTATTGCCTGTCTGTGGCTACCCACACACATAGCCCTAAACCAAGTATCTCCAGGACTGACAGTGCCAACGAGCCAGACCAGCGCTGCAACCATCTAGCATGCACTAACTGGGTGGTAAAATTAACAAAAGCAGTATTCCAAACCCCTCTCATATGACGGTTGAGTTCCATAACAGTAGTAGAAGCATGCAATACAGTGCCATAAGTAACGTACATAACATGATAAGAGCTAGCCATTGAAAAGTCCAAAGATCAGTCTTGCTTCTAAACCAGAGCCACTTGTTGGTTTAAGGTCAATATCCAAAGCATTGCTGACTCTTTCAGCTACCTAGTTGACAGTCTCAGCTGTCTGCACAGTCTGGGAAAGAGCAACTCTGACAGCAGTATCTGCCGTGGCAGAGATAGCAATAATGGCAATCACAGCTGCAGTGATTCCAAGGTCTCTCTTCTGCCGATCTTTTATGGTCCAGCACTTTTTGCCATATTTGCTGATACTCCTGACACCGCCATGGTGTCCCCCAGGCTGGGCACCAACTGGGCCAGGGCAACATGCCTAGCAAAGCTCTGCTCCAGCTGCCTTCTGGCCCCAGATGCACTCTTTCTGGGTCCAAACTGCTGTACGAAGAGGAGCCGAACTCAGGGAAGCAGGCTAGCTGCTCCTGCTCCAGAACCATTGAAGGGGCCCGACCTTAACAGTCTTTTAGGGAATTTGGGCATCGTCAACCTGTTTGGCTATTTCCTGCTGAGTGGGGGGTGCTGCATTCTTGGGGGTATTTTACGTCAACATTTCAGGAGGTCTTGGTGAATCAAACTGCATAAATTTGCAAGAATCTATAGGTTCTCATCCTCTGTGGAGACAAAAGCAAAACCTCTTTTCCAAAGCATCAAATCATTAGGTCCATATTTTAAAGTCTTAGTTCCCAGAATCAAATGTCTTTCTCCAGTCCAGAACACAAAAGACAACACAATCAACACAATAACATACATCTGTACACATTCTATCTTTTGAGGGTCTCAATTCACCGTCCTGCCTCCTCTTTATTACTTCCCTACTGGCCAGTCACTGGAGGGCATCCCTCAGAGCATCTCTGGGGATGAAGAAACAAATACTCTGACTTGGCTTATTAACATTTAAGCCCCCTCCCGTAATAAATTAGGGGCTAACTTGAGCTGTTGTTTGTACAAAATCTTTGGCTGTCTTCCTTGTTACTTCGGTGCCTTGTTGCTTTAAGAGTTTCAGTTACTTTTTGAGGCCTACAATTCACCCTCACGCCTCTTTATACTTGCTAGTCTTTTGGAGGGTGTCTCTCAGAGTATCTCTGGGGATGAAAAAAACTTACCTTCCCAATGCACTCCTCGATTTAGCCAGCAGACGGAGCAATCTTGTTCACAAATCCCACTTTCCAGATCTCGATAGGACCTCCTCCACTTTGGCGCCAGCACAGCCTGGATAGCCAAGACTGCCAGGGGTGCCAGGATTGAGACAGGGAGGCTTCCTTTCAGGTGGAAGAATAGCAACCTTAATTTTTCTCTGACCTAAAGCCTTTTATACCTCTACTGCTTCTGTGGAAAACCTCCAGCCAGAAAGAACACAAACATTCTTGTCAATTACAGACCACAAGGAAGTTCCGCTGTCAGTCAGGGGGAGTGAGGGCAGCTGGATCACAACAAAAAATGAGAATAAAATAAGATCCTGTCTCAATAAGGAGAAAAGTGATTGAGCAGGACACCTGGCATCAGCCTCTGGCTGCCTGGTGTACTTCCACACACGTGGTTACACAGGGGCTTGCGAATGCACACAGATCCAGGACCTATTAACTTTGCACTCTCACTGCTTGTTTTTAAAGTAGTTCTTTGAATGTGAATACTGTTTATGGTAGAACATTTGGAAAGTAGGATAGTGTTAAAGAAAGGCGTACACATTCCTACACCATTATAAACAATGTGGATCTTTTCATGGTCTTTTTGATCCTTCGCTTACATGGTGTGTTACTTTCCTGCCTGAAAGAATATTAGAATATTTTTTCCTTGTTTTGTCAAGTATTTTCATGCTTTTTTTCACATAAACAAGTAAACAACATTTTGTGGTATTGTGTTGTGTAATAAGTAATTTTTAATCTTATAAGCAAAACAATTATAACAACCCTTTTGTTTTCTCATTTGTAGATGATGTTAAGTGATCCCTGGGTCACTTTTTGCCAGAAGCATCTCTCTGAATGCTCTGAGAGTGGAGAAGCAGTGCACTGCCTTTGGATTCTCACAGTTGTAATAAAAGAAGCCTTTAAAGATGCACAGTCCCAGCAAGCAGGTAGAGATGGCACTGTCCTAATGCTCATCCCCTCTCTCGGCAGCAGTGTGTTTAAAGTGAAGAATAAAATGTATGCTATTCCTCTTCTCTCTGGAAGTATGGAAGAATGTGAGAATTGCTCCCCTGAATTTTTTAATTGGACATAACCTTGGTGTGTGTGGTGTACGTATTTAGTGTGTTGTGTGTGTGTGTGTGTGTGTGTGTGTGTGTGTGTGTGTGTGTGTGTGCTTGTGCGGGAGGCCAGAAGGCAATGTCAGGAGTCTTCCTCAACTGCTTTCCACCTTGTTTGCTGAGATAAGATCCCTCACTGACTCTAGAGCTCATCAACTGGGCAAGACTGAGCTCCGTCTCCACCTCCCCAGATGTGGTTACTGATGTGTGTCACCTTGTCTGGCTTCTGCATGGGTGCCAGGGATTCTAATCCAGGACCTCGTGCTTATGCAGCAAGCACTTTACCAAATAAACTATCTCCCCAGCACTGAAGATTATCTTTTTAGAAAAAAATTAAAACTTAGTCATTAAATATTTCTTATATAGTCTGATACTATCCATATTTATAAAGCAAACATTAACTTTTTGTGATTAGCTGTTAATCTGTGTACCTTCATGTGGTCTTATTAGAAGTAATTGTTCTTAAACCTATTTTTTTATCTTACAAAGTGATGTACATGCCAATTGAATTGTAAAATTGTGTTTAGAGAAAACTTTTGTGTTTCCTGTTTCTTCTAACTACTATTTTTCTAATTTCAGAAATCCTAGAACAGCTCTTGGCTCCTTTTGACATTACTTTTGAAGTGTTCTACAATTCCTTATTTTCTCAGCATTTTGGAAACTTCCAGAATCTCGCTAATGTGGTCAACATCCTGGTGTGCTTCCTGGAGCTGCTGGAACTTCTCACAGCCTCCAGAATCCACCTGAAACTGCACTTTCGAAGCCAAAAGATACTATTTTTGAAACCCCGTGCTCTAGATATTCTTGCCTGGCCTATTCCAGCTTTTGTTAAGAGGAAATTGGTTATAGTCATCAAAAAGTGCCTTCTTGGTAAAATGGGAGAGGACCTCTGCCGTGGATCAGTGCCTGCCCTGGTGTCACCAGACTATCTTCTGGACAGTGACGTGCTGGCCTTAGCTGAGGCACTTCTGTACAGGGTACATCTGGGGTTGTGGAAGGAGTTGTCTGTTCCTGGAAAGCCTTCCTGCTTTGGAGGAGACGAAGTTCAACCTGGATGCCGACCCAGGCCTGGCCCTGATCACGTCACCCTGAGAGCAGCAAGCTTAATTACTTTGAAATCCTTGGAAATCAAGTTCCAGAATTGTACCTCAGCAACTGAAATGGAAGGTAATTCTCCAGACTCATTTTTAGTCAGAGCACTATGCAATTAATTGTTCACTTAAGAAAAGTGACTCGTGATTATTGAGTTTAAGGCGAGTGCCATTTCCTTAATATATTTATATTTTCCTGATTAAATTTACTAAATACTTTTTCAAAGGGAACAGGGTTGTGGGGTACTGGAATTTTAAGAAGCTTCTTAGCTTTTTTGTATAATTAATATGCATAGAATAATGAATACAAAAATAGTTGCTTTTGAGTCACTACCAAGCAAGTAGAAGTCAGTTGACATTTAATAGTATTATTCATAAAAGCTCTATGACTATGTTCGTTAGTGATAATGAGGAGTTGTGTTGAAGCTAGTACGGAAAGTTCTGTTGGTAAAGAACTTGTTGCACATAACTTGAGGGTGACAAGCTCAGCATTGACTGGAGGAACGGCTTCCAGTGTGGGTGTTGTAGAGGATATGTCTTCCATCTCTAGAGGAAAGCAGACAGTGGCTGTCTCCAGCTAGCTGCCTTGACCTCTGGGGCTCTCCTAGACATCATTTTTAAGGATGTTCTCATTAGCGCAATTACAGTTTATGACACTAGGTGGCATCTGTTACATAATTCAGAGGTTTGCATTGCAGTTAAACTCCCAGGTCCTGTCTGGGTTTTTGCCATACTTTAGTTCTTTATCAAGCAAAAGGAAGATTTTTCTGTTGTGTTTGAAGCCATTTCTTTTTATGGTTTAGCGGTCTGTAGTTAGCAGAAAGCTGGGCTTGCCAATGAAGAGATTGTTGTTGTCCACTCAGTTAACATGCTTTCGTATTGAAATCACATATTTTTTTTCGTAGACAAACTGTGACTAGTTTTTGGCAGATGGACACCCTGACTATATGTCTTGAACAAGTGTTCCGCCATGAGTCACCTTGCTATTCTCAGATCTTCATTTGTGAAAAAGCTAATCCCGACTCTAGGACCCGAAGGTGTGGATTGCGATAGTGCACTGACAGATTTGCATACAGATGAGATGTTATTTGTGTTTGTAAACATTACCTGCCCTTTGAAATCGCTGTTGTTTGAAGTTGACTTGCAGAAGTTCATGTCCGAGTTACTGACCTTCTTAAAGCCTCACCTTCAGCCCCCTCTACAATTCCTCAACCCGTGTGAATGGCTGTCCAGGGTCTTCATAGAGCAGGACGATGACATGCTGGAGGCTGCCAAAGCATCCCTGAGCATCTACCTCCAGTTGACCAGGTTTGTGTATTTCAAGTACGTTTGACTGCCTACAAGCCAGAGAATCAGGAGACATGCACGTCAGAAAATGTGTTTCTGCCTGGTGCATTATTTTTGTTTTCTACTTGGATAGAACTATTTATGGTTTCCTCCCGTTTAACTCCACCTTACATGAAAATGGATGCTATGTGTATTATCCTTAGAAGCAAGCAGCACAGGGATAGTAAAGCAAGATCAGAACCCCTGAGTTCTGGTGTTGCCTATGGGGGTCAAGGTAAGCCAGTGCCCTCTCTGAACCGCAGCTCCTGGTTAAGAACCATGTTCTTAAAGCCTCTAAGACTTGCTTGTTTGAATTAAGCTTCTAGCTGGTGACCCTTGCCTTGGTCAAGAGAATACAAATGGAAGTAGCCAGCGGAGCCTCTCCAGGCTTGCACTTCCAGCTCCACTGCTCCAGGCTGCTCCCTCTGGAGGCGCATTGCTACGATGCTCCATTCCTCCAGGCTGCTCCCTCTGGAGGCGCATTGCTGCAATGCTGCTGTCCCAGGTCTGTTTCTGCTTTACACCTGCAGCAGTGTCTGGAATGGCTTCTGAAGCTGACAGCCAATGACCCCTTCCATGCTGTCTGCTCGGCTTCATTTCCCTCTCCCCTTGCCTGGGAGAAGGGCTGTCTCACTGATGACTGGCGACACAGCCTTCCTTGTGCTTGCTACATTAGGACCCAGCTGGCAATGGCTTAGTGTTTGGGGCCAGTTTTCAAAAGGTTCTATTCGAGAAACAGAATTCCTACATGTGATTTCAGTTAGGCTCAAAGATAGTGAAATTTTCCTATCATATTTAGATTACATATTCAAGAGTATGTGTTGATTTCACTCAGCACTGCCTTCTTATGCCTGTTCTACATGAGCCTCACTGCCTTCAGGTCACTGTGTCCAGAGTGGTAGATTTTTATGCCATGAGTTCAAAATAAAAAATAAAACAATAAAAAAAAGCCATCCTGTTAAGGTTTTCTTGTTTGTAAATGACAGAAACCATTTCAAACTATTTTAAGCAAAAATAGAATGTTTTGAGGCCTGGTTGAAAGTTTTTTGTTTTGTTTTGTAAGACAGGGTTTCTTTGTGTGTCCCTGGCTGTCCTGGAATTTACTCTGTAGTCCAGGCTGGCCACGAACTCAGAGATCCACCTGCCTCTGCCTCCTGAGTGCTGGGATTAAAGGTGTGCACCACCACCCAGCCAGTTGAGAATTTCAAGGGCATCAAACTGACATCAGATATAGCACTGTGTGTATGTGTGCATTTGTGTGTTTCTGTTTGTCTATATCTTTTTGTGTTTGTGTGTGTGTGTGTGTGTGTGTGTGTGTTGTGTATTCCATGTATTCAAATCATGCCAGCCATTATTTCCCCTGCTTATGATCTCACAGCCTGATTCCTTCTCAGGCCTGGCCATGAGAACACGAGAAGCTTCACCCTTCCTTTTCATCAATCTTAAAGTCGAAATTTTCCTTAGCCATAGAGATTTCTCGGAGAAGATAAGATTGTGAAGCCATGTTCTGATTGGTCAGTTGGGGTCACATGTCTACCCTGATATGGCAGTCTTGAGCCCCACCTTAAACATGGAATAAATTGACCTCATGAAGAGGGGCTGCTGATATTAAGGAAAGGACCCTTGTGCAGACAAAATCTGAAACTGGTTGGTCGTGAGCAGATTTGGTTTTGATTTCCTCTTAAAGTGATTTGGCGGGTGAGTGCTAGTGTCTGTGAAGCCCTGTCATCCTGAGCTCTCCCTTGTCTGTGTTTGCAGAGGCAGGGACCACACCTCTGGAAGCCTGACTCAAGAAGATGAAGCATGGACCCACTCCACTCATAGCAATGGCTGTAATCCACACTGTATTTTCTTGTTCTTATTAAAGAACATAGTGTTCGACTCTACAGTTCTTCTAGACTTCTTGATTTCCTCCGAAACCTGTTTCCTTGAATATTTTGTTAAATATTTGAAATTGCTGCAGAAAGACTGGCATCACTTTCTGTCCGTCTGCAAGTTCTTTGATGCAGCTGAATCACAGTGTGGAGCAAATACTCGTGATCCTGTCCCCTCACTTGTCCACGACAGAAGCACCAGCCACACAGTACCTCATGCTCTGGCTTCTTCTGTTGGCCACAGAAATGCTTGCCCATGGGTCCCCTGGACTTCTAATGCCCGCTCTGAGCCCCAGAATCAGGTGGTGATGCCCAAGGAAACTCACACAGTGCCAGCTCATGGCCCACCTTCCCAGACACCACGGAGTCTGGTAGATTATGACAGCTCGGAAGATTCTGATGAGGAAGCCACAAGTCAGCATTTAGCAAACAGCAAACAGACTTCTTTATGTCCAGAAATGAGCAGAGAAACTCAAGGCCTGCCTAGGACATGTAAGGACCAAAAAGAACTTAGCCTGGAGCCTCAGCTGAGGCCTCTGCTTCCTCAAGAGTCTGGTCCTCCCTTCTGTGCTGCTGGGGAAGTTGCTCCCAATGGGGCTGTCTGGGAAGTGGGACTGTTTTCTAGAGCAGTGAAATGCCTGGAGGAGCTACAGAGTGCTATTTACCGTTTGCAAGAGAAAAATCTCTTTCCTTACAACCCAGCCGCGCTTCTGAAGTTGTTGAAAGGGGTGGAGGCGAAGTGCGATAAAGCGTGAGCTCTGGGTGACAGCGGCAGTTGGTCCTCGGGTTTGCTTTTTTTTTTATATAAACTGCATATCTGAGTTAAATAAAACCAAATCAAAGCTGCAGAAATGGTTTCCTGAGTCTCTGCTTTACGGAGCAGCCCAAGAAAGGTCCATTCCATGGCAGGTCACGTGGTGCAGCTGGGCAACAACTGAAGTATGCTAGTTCAGACTACACAGAAATGGCCGTGACAGGTGACTGCGTATGTGTAGCCTAAAACGAGTGAGCTGTACCATCTTAGCTCTAGATGCCAGAAGCCTAAACCGAGATGCCTTCCCTGCTGTTGCTGCTGGTCACCACAGCACTGAATGTCCCTTGTAACTGTGTCTCTCCAGCCAGCGCTTCACGTGGCATAGTCCCTGTGTGCATGTCTGTCCACTCCATGTCTGAATCCTGTATGACCTCATCTTTACACCTGCAAAGATCTTACATCCCAGTAAGGCCACATTCATGGGTTCTAGATGGATATGAATTTGGGGGAGACACTAGCCCAGTTCAGTTTTATTTCTCTGAAGTATTTACATACAGCAATGACTAAAAGATAAACTTTGTGAGTCAGGGTCTTTATATGTATCCCAGGCTGGCCGTGAACTTGCTATGTAGTCCAGGTTGGTCCTGAGCTTACCCTCCTTCTGCCTTGGCCTCCCCAGTGCATGATTAATAAAAACCTCATTGACAGCCTCCCATCCACTGTTACCCACTCAGCTGCTTGCCCTTATTTTTGTTTTGTTTGTTTGTTTGTTTTGGCAAGGGCCTTCCAGGTTTCAGGTCCGGGAAGCTGTCCCAGTTGGTTCCGGACCATTAGTTCTGACTGGCCCTGTGTTCTCTGCACTTGATTCTGTCTCTAGCATAGCATCTGTCATGTTACACTTGAGTCAGCGGTCGGCGGTCTTTCCATCCGTCAGGTTCTTTTTATATTGTCCCCAGTGTCCAGCAGGTGTCATGCCACAGACACCACAAACGAGAGGAGATTCGTCTCCGGGAGCTGGAGAGTGTCCTGGAGAAGGCAGATGTGCAGAGAACTAGAACTTGAAGCTTATACGCACTCCCTGGATGCAGCTCCTTGTCAAGCTGTTCTTCAACTCCCATAAGGGATGGTAGCACTGTGACTATCCCTGTTTTGCCAGTGACGTCACTTGCAAGATCACCAGCTGGAAAAGCAATAGGCTGAGCCAAGTGGAGGCATCCAGGTATTCTGGCCCCAACATCCTTCCATACCTCTCTGTGATTTGTTTCCTGTTCTTCATGGATATGGGGAAAATGGAAATTGGTACAGCTGTTAGTGTGGGGGTGGAATAAGTGTAGTGGGAGGGTGGGATAAGGTCTAGAAGAGCAGTCAGGTCAGATGACCCAGATGACCCAGGTCAGATGACTGTGGAATTTGAGTCCTCTCTGTAGGCAGTGGAGAGCTGACAGGGCTTTTGATCTAATGCAAGTAAATTCCATGACAGTCATTCCATGAACCTAAGACACTGTTCTAACCAATGCTAGCAGAATAGAGGTTTATGTTCCACAGGGAGTGTCTTTGAACTGGTCGACACCAAGTATGATGGATGTTAGGAGCAACACTTGCACGGAACGACACTAAATGTTGAAAAACACTCCCTTCCTCCCCATATTCTGCTCTATGTGCATTCCCAGGACACCCAAACTCCAAGCAGGAAGCTAGAAGAGACTTTTCTGGAGTAATCCAAGGCAAGAGGAACATCTGAAGAGATTGGCAGTGGAGGCTCAGTGGAAGAAATGCCTCAACCAAGTCCTGCCCAGTGAAGCCCACAGTGGCAAGCCTCCCTGTGTGCACAGATATCAATGGGCATGCAAGCATGAACCGTCCGATCGTCAGGCCCTGGGAAGAGTGATGGGAAAGTGGAAGCCAGAGCCTACACAACATATTAAACGAGGAAGGAGTTGATCCAATAGCATCCGAGATAAGAGTATAAGCAACATGACACTAAAAGGTAGTAAGCAGGAAACAAATCCTTTTAAAACAATAACAGAAACTGAAAGATTCAAGAGAAATGTATAGGGTCCTGATTTGAAACCTAGAAAGTTTAGCAGAAGGGCAAAGAAATTGGAAAACGGGACAGAGACATGACTAAAGACTAGTTCACAAGGTTCAGTAGTTGAATTAAAAGGAGTACAACGTTGGAAGGGTGAGAAAGCAGAGTGAGCAGGTATGAAGGGGTTAGGGTAAAAATATGCTACACAGATGTACAAAATGTCTTCACGAAACCCAGTGTGATGGACCATGAGTCTGTGCCAGCAAAAAGCACAAAGTGAGCCCTCTGGGCATAGAAGAAAGGGGAATAAAAAAACTGGGAAAGAAAAGTGTGAAAGAATTAGAGAAAAATGTGTTAGGACTGAGAGATGAAGTCTAAACAATGGGCAAGTGTAACTGAAAGGGGAATCTACCTGCAAAAAGTTTATACTCAACACTGCTGCTGCTGGTGATGGTGGTGGTGGTGATGATGATGATGATGGTGATGGCAATGATGGTGGTGGTGGTGGTGATGATGATGGTTATGATGGTGGTGGTGGTGATGATTATGGTTATGATGATGATGATGATGGTGATGGCGATGATGGTGATGGCGATCATAGTGATGGCGGTGATGGTGGTGGTGGTGGTGATGATGATGGCGATGATGGTGATGATGGTGATGGCGGTGGTGATGGTGGTTATGATGGTGGTGGTGGTGATGATTATGGTTATGATGATGATGGTGGTGGTGGTGGGTGATGACCACCAAATAAATGAAGAACGAGTCTTGTGAGGAAAATAGTGAACCGCATTTTCACCTAGTGACTTTCAACACTGTCATCAGCTCAAGATGAGGGCCATCAGACAGAAAATCTCTGCCGAAAATCAGAAGGTCACCATTAGTAAAAGGCACAGGAGCTGTTTACATGCAGATATGGCAGTTGTTGAAGATCTGCTTGCTCTGAAGACAGAGACAACAGGAAAAGATGGGTATCGAGGGTCTGAGTAGAATGGAAGTGAAGGAGAAACAACAGGAGCTGGGAAGAAAACTACCCCTGGAGTTCAGGAGCAAGGATGAGCAGTCTGTGAAGGGGCTGCCTGTTAGACATCTAGATCACTAGGAAGCTACTGGGACACCAGAGAGACAGTTCAGTAAAGTGCTTGCCATGTAAGCATGCAAACCTGAGGCCAGTTCCCAGCACTCACTGAAAAGTTAGGCCCTATGGTTCAAGCCTGTAAACCTAGTGCTTGGGAGACAGAGGTAGAAGGATCTCTGAGCTTTACTGGCCAGCCAGTCTAGCTAGATTGATAAGCTCCAGGTTCAGTGAGAAACCATGTCTCAAAAGGTATGGTGGTAAACTGATAAGAATGATGTCTGAGGGGGCTAGAGAGATGGCTCAGTGGTTAAGAGCACTGGCTGCTCTTCCAGAGGTCCTGAGTTCAATTCCCAGCAACCACATGGTGGCTCACAACCATCTCCAGTGAGATCTGATGCCCTCTTCTGGCATGCAGGCATATATGGAGGCAGAACACTATATACATAATAAAGAAATAAAATCTTAAAAAAAATTATGTCTGAGGCTGGCCTCTGTCTTCCACATTTGCAGGAGCATTCAAGTACACATCCACTCAATATACAAATGTTCTTCGTCTAATGTTTATGAGGAGGAGGCTTACAAGATCCCTTCTCCAAGGATCAGTAGCAGGTTATTAGCCTCTGGGGGAAAGGAAGACTATCTTCTTTCGGTAGTATGGTCACTGATAAGCTACTAAGTAAAGCTAATTAAATTTGTTGGTCACATACATACACACCCAAAGGCATGAAAGTCTTTAGAAGAGGGACTAAATGGAAGATTACAGCAGTAGGGGTGGAAAAACAGGATTAAAATTAATTCAAAATGATTTAGTGGTTGGTACATTTGGGGAAGCCAATTTGGTCAGACCCAAATACACAGGGAAAGGGAGAAGGCGGTCCACACAAGGACAGTGTTTTTCAACCTCTTTGTGTTTTCTGTGTCATCTGAATACTGGAATCTTGGGTGGCCACCCTAATATAACAGGGTAGTAACATGCCATCCAAATCAGAAACAGTTTAACTCTGTCATTGAAAGGGAAATTCCATTCCACTGACACCACTCTGGCCACCCACGATACCTGCCGCCCATCTTCCCACCTCTTCCTCTAATGTGTGGGACCCATACCCCATCCTGTGACACAACCCACTGAGGTGCCATTCAGCAGACCTGCGAGGCACAGGTATTTGGAAATGTGACCTACATATTGAGCTATGACCAGCCTCATTCATGACAGCATCCTAAGTCACCTTGCTTTACTGAAATGGCTATTTGCAAACTGAGCTGAGGGGGAAAATACCTTTCTTAACTCTACTGTCATAGATTAGAATCACAAACTAATTTTATTTTATTTTGATTTACTTATCTATTTATTTAATTTTGGTTTTTCAAAATAGGGTTTCTCTCTGTAACAGCCCTGCCTGTCTTGAAACTCGCTTTTTAGACCAGGCTGGCCTCGAACTCACAGAGGTTCTCTTGCCTCTGCCTTCCAAAGTGCTGGAATTAAAGTTGTATATCACCATGCCATATACTGGGCTTTTTAAAAATATATATACATATTTTATAAATTTAGGCTTTCTCCTAAGTGCTGGTATTAAAAGCATATACTTCCACACCCAGTGAATGCTTATTTATTGGTTCATTTGTTTTTTTTTTGTTTCCCTTTCATAGATTACATCCCAACCACAATTTTCCTTCCCTTCTCTCTTCTCGACCCATTTTCTCCTCCCAACTCCCTTTCCCCCCAGATCCACTCCTCTTCTGTTGCCCTTCAGAAAAGGGCCTAGCTCCCAGGGATATCAACCAGACATGGCATATCATATTGCAACAAGACTAGGTACCTCCCCTCATATTAAGGCTGTGCGAGGCAACCCAGTAAGAGGAAAAGGATCACAAAAGCTGACAAAAGAGTCAGAAACAGCCCCTGCTCTCACTGTTAGGGTTCCACAGGAACTCCAAGCAAGCACGACCACAACATATATGCAGAGGGCCCATACAGACTCTCTGATTGTCAGTTCAGTCTCTGTGAGCCCCTATGAGCCCTGTTTGGTTGTTTCTGTGGGTTTCTTGTGGTGTCCTTGACCTCTCTGGCTCCTAAAACCCTTCCTTCTCCTCTTCTTCTGGTGGGAGGGGTAGGGGAAATGCCTTTCTCAACTCTATTGTCATAGATGAGAATAGCAAACTAATTTTGAATGTTCTGATTATTCTCAGAATGATGGAGTTGAAACTCAGGCCAAGGCCTTTAGGTTAAAGCCATGTATTCCCCCATCTAATGGCATCATGGGTGTATTTAGTGTTTAAGCACAGTAGAAGCCCCTCTTGATACTGAGTTTTATGAAGTTAATTGGACTTAACTGTTACCTGGTCTCCATATGTGGTGAAATGGCTGTTTATGAAGATCTACATTGTGTGTTTCTCCTTTTCAGGAATTCGGCTTTATTTTTACGCTTTAGGTCTCTGGTTTAAACAGAAGCATTGAAAACTGTGCGCTCTTTGTTCCACTTCATTTCCATCATGAAAAGCTCAAGTTTGTTTTATGATGTATTTTTATTGGTGTGTGTGTGTGTGTGTGTGTGTGTGTGTGTGTGTGTGTGTGTGAATACCATATAAGTGCCTGTTTCCGGAGGCCAAAAGAGGGTATCATATCCCCTGGAGCTGGAGTTACTAGAGCTTGTGAGCCACCCAACTGGCAACTGAACTCAGGTCCTCTGTAAGAGCAGTAAGTACATGCTTTTAGTCCCTGAGCCATCTCTTCATTCCAAAGCTTAGTGTGTAAGCTAGGAGCTTAGTTGCTGAAGGAGGTAGGTTTTCAAGCACGAGTTACGTGAAGAACACTGGAAGGTAAGACTGCTGATAGGCTTATATGTGTCTCACTTTTTTGGTTGGTTTAATTTGAGTTTTTTGAGACAGATCTTGCCTCACTGTGTAGTCTAGGCTGGCCTGGAGCCCGTCGTCCTCCCGTCTGGGACTCCTAAGTGCTGGGATTACAGGCATGTAGCACCAAGCCAACAAAGATATGTATGTATGTCTGTCTGTCTGTCTGTCTGTCTGTCTGTCTGTCAGTCTGTCTGTATGTATGTATGTATGCATGTATGTGTGTACATATCTTTACTGTCAGAGGGGTGTGCGTTTAAATGTTTTAATCCCTGTTGAAGCACAGCACGTTTGTGATTGCTAGTGACATTGTTAAAAAGTTATCCAATAAATTGCAAGAAAGGGCAGGTTTCTCCATCTCTGAATCTCTGGATATTTTTGTTGTTTAATTGCTTCTATAAACCACAAATGAATGCCTGTATAGAACATTCTTCTTAATTTTTTTCTCATTTTGCTACTTTTCTGCATAATATTACAGATTTTTTTTTTAGTAAATGTTGGCAGGTAGTAGTCCTTGCTTGGATGTGGCATATAGTATTTTTTTTTCTTGGGATGGACATGCTAGATGTTGAATCCAAGGATTTGCACCTTGAAAACAAGTACTCCCCTTAAGTCATACCTCAAGTCTTGGCATGTGTCCTCCAGTGTTACACTTTTATATGTGCAGCAGATGGTGTGGTGTATGTGCAGGCAGGAAGCTGAGCATAAAGTCTTTCTCCCCTTCACTTGGTGATGTCTATCACAGATTAATAATTGAATCAGGAGGATGTCTGGAGGTGGTCACAACAACCCAAGTCTCTCAAGAGTCTATGTGAGCCAAACAGCTTGCCTTTTGTTTTAGGTTAGGAAACAGATCTGAAAGGAGCACTGAGTTCCTATGGGTCACCAGGATTCCACGTCCAAAGCAAACACACATTATTGCTTATTTCATTTGTTAATAGTCTGCTATGGTGGCCAAGGGCCACCCCCAGAGACAGTGGGTCATCACAGTTGTTACAAATGAGCCGGGTGACACACCTACTGTGGGAGGCTGTCTTCGTAAGTACTCCAGCATGCCATTTGAAATAGTGACATGCAAAAGCAGTTGGTGCTGGAAACCCAGCCTAATGTAATAGATGGATACAGGCTATACGGCTTGGGTTGTGAGCCATCTTCGGGCTTGGGGTGGGGGGGACACAACACCATGGTATCTAGAGAAGGTGTTGAGATAATCCGGGACAAGGCTTTGAGATTCTGTAGTACGTTACATCACAGTTGTCCACTTAATGAATTTATAGCACTAGAGATGGAACCTCTGGCCCTAGGCATGCTAAGCAAGTACTCTAACACTGAACTACGTCCCTTGCATATCACCTTCAGGCTAAGTGTCTTGATATGATTTCTTTGGTCTGATCATTTAGAAGAAATAGCTGATAAACCCATTTTATATAATTAACCCATTGTATATTATAAGCACAATCGAAAAATTTCATTGAATTATTTTCTATCTTTACCTATGTTTAAACTGTTAATTTTTTTTCTTGTGAATTTCACACTTGCTCCCATAGAGCTAATCTTATTTTGACTTTTCTCTTGAGCGATGTTTTCAGAGAGTATTCCCTACTTGATTTCCCAGGAAAAAAGAATAGGTTTCCTCAGCTTTTCTACATCTGATTGTATGTTTGTTTTACCATTTATTTTGTTTTTCTCAGTGACAAAGTTGTCTGAAGACTGTGTGTGTGTGTGTGTATACATAGTTAAATATGTTCACAAGAGGAAGCCAGGATTTGATGTCAGATGTCCTCCTCTATCACTTTCCACCCTAATTTTTGAGCAAACAGGACACTCCTGCTTTTCCTCTCCAGTGTTGAGATGACAGGTGTGTGCCTATCTGTCTTTATGTGGGTGCTGGGGATCCGAGCTGGCACCCTCCTGCTTACACACTGTGCCATCTTCCCAACCCTGGGATTAGTTTTGTGGGTTTTTTTGTTTTGTTTTGTTTTCTCTAGCAGCTGCCATTTTGCTGCATTGTTTCTGGACTTTACTATCTTTAAAAAGATTGAAGCCAGCTTCCTGTGGGCATTTTAAGTTTACTGAGCATTTCTGCTTCCTAGTTTCTTGTCTCTGAAATTCAGATTGTCCTGAGGTTATATCTAGACCAGATTCTCTTTTGAGAGCTCATCCCTTTCATCAGTGGTTCTCAACCTTCCTAACGCTGCAACCCTTTAACACAGTTCCTCATGTTGTTGTGACCCCAACCATAAAATTAATCCATTTCTACTTCATAACTGTCATTTCGCTAGTTATCAATTGCGATGTAAATATCTGATAGACAGGATGTCTGTTATGCTATCCCTGTGAGAGGGTTGTTTGACCCAAAGGGGTCATGACCCACAGGTTGAGAACCACTACATAGCATGTCAAGCACTGTATATGCCATGCCAGAGATTGTTTGTCAGTGCTTTTCCCTTTCAGCAGTATTTTCATTTCATTGCTCAGAGTTGTTCTGGCTGGAGTGAGATAAAACTCCAGTTATTGTTTGTAGGTTGTTTCTGCTTTTTAACCCCAGCCTTTAAAACTCACCTTCATCGCTGGTCTCCCTCCTGGGTTCGGGGAGGCTGTCTCAGCTCCACACCTTCATCGTTGGTCTCCCTCCTGGGTTTGGGGAGGCTGTCTCAGCTCCACACCCTCATCCTAGTTTCATCTTCAGTGCCAACCCATTGTCATTGATCGCGCTCTACCTTTTGTCCCCTCCTGAGCAGGTTATTCTTGCATTTTTGTTCTTTTGGTTTTTGTTTGTTTGTTTGTTTGTTTGAGATAGGTCTCTGTGTAGCCCAGGCTGACCTTGAACTCACTATGCACATAATGATGACTTTAAATTCTCCGATCCTCTCACTTATATCGACCAAGCACTGGGGTTCCTAGCTTGCGCTGCCACAGCCCATTTGATGGGGTGTTGAGGATGGAACTTCCGACTTCATGCCCCCTAGACAAGCACTCTATCAACTGCTCTGCACCCCCCAGCCCAGCTAGTTTTAAATCCATGATTTTTCTACTTCCTTATAATTTCTTTTCAGACATGTCTGTCCAGTTATCCAGCTTCTTATCTTTTTATCTCCTCCATGGTAAACTTACGATGAGATTTAACAAGACTTCATAATTCGGCTGCTTATTAACATAGAAAACAGATATGTTTTATATACTCATAATCTCTAAAGTAACTATCTCCTGAGTGCTCAATTTCACCAAATATTCTTCTTCTTCTTCTTCTTCTTCTTCTTCTTCTTCTTCTTCTTCTTCTTCTTCTTCTTCTTCTTCTTCTTCTTCTTCTTCTTCTTCTTCTT
>NC_022023.1:26278727-26283240 GCF_000317375.1 Microtus ochrogaster | reverse complement strand
TGTCCTGGAACTAGCTCTTGTAGATCAGACTGGCCTAGAACACAGATCCACCTGCCTCTGCCTCCCGAGTGCTGGAATTAAAAGCGTGCACCACCACTGCCCGGCACCAAATATTAAATAATATTCTTAAGGCTTTCTAACCATTATTTAGCCCTCCCGACCTACAAAGCTAGTTGCTGTCATTTTACTGAGGAAGTCGTCATTTTAAAAGGACATTATGAAGCTGGAGGTCAGCACAGTCTAGAGTTAGTGAAGTCAGAATTTAGATGTTCTAACCCTGATTTTCCCTTATACTTTCTATCTCTTGAATAAATAGCTTGGGATTTTCATTTTAACCAAATATTGTGGAAAATAAGACTCTCCTTTGCAGCAGCCGTTTCTATTTATCCCCGTCTCTGTTAATTCAACCTTGCAATCAGAGATTTTCGGGTTTGTCAGGTAAGAGAGCACACAGATGCTTATGGAATTATTCTAGAATGTCTTCTCTTCCTCTCCTCACCAGCTTGCCAGAGGTCTAGACCACTGACAGTGTTATTTGCCCTCTAATAGGTTACTTAGCGGCACTGCGTTAAACCCAGCTGCTTCCTTTCCTCCACAGGTAGCTTGAGCAAGAACTTTCACTCATGACGCCTCTGTCAGCCAATCAGGTTCCCATTGGCATAAACCCACAAACCAAGCTATTCCTCTTTAAACTCGGTGCAGACACTTCCCTTCCAAGCCGAGGGCTCGGTGGCCTTCCCAGAATGCACTGCTGCACAGCCCGCCTCGCGGCTTTCAAGTCGCATCTTCTCAGGGCCCAGGAGAGAGGTGAGGAGGCCGAGGGGTTTAGAGCAGGTGAGATGTTCCCACGGGCCACCGCGGGCCCTCCCACTTGTATTTGTGCAGCTCAGACCCACACTAGAGTTGATGCTTCCCATTTCCCATACCGGGCCGGGCCAGGGGTCCATGTTCCCTAGAGGACCGGAAGTCTTTGGGGCCTATACTGGCCAGGCAGCTTTCAGACCCCCAATCCGCAGGATTCCTGTCCTTAAAAAGGCCCAGATGACCTTGGATCCATGGTGATGAGGCGGATTCCTGTCCTCGCACAAGCCAACATTGTGTATTTAGTCCTTAGAGGCCCAGGAATTACTGGGACCACACACACCACACAGGGTCTCTGTCCCCTAAATGTCTAGGCTCTGTGTCCATGTTGGCCAGGGCCCCTGTTCCCTAAACAGCTAGAGGCTGTGCCCCAGCCCTTCGCAAACTAAATTACGCCGGCAACACATACACTCTAAGACTAAAAGCCCTTGTGACTGCACAGAGGGAGCTGGGGTTCAGTTCGAAGCCCCAAGTATGGGCACGGACAGTATAGCCTGCCCTCCTGCTCTGTGTAGCCACTGCGCATGCAACCTTGTGAAAGTCCTTGGGACGTCTCAGGCTATTGTGCCTGGGGATTTGTATTTTTGGCTGTACCTGCTGTGGTTCTTGTGACATGAAATGTTACTGAGTTGTGTCTTCATCTAGGTTAGCAGATCTAACCCAGATTTCTTCTGATTGCTAAAAAAAAAAAAAAAAAAAAAGTGGAATTTATTGGGAAGCCCTGACACTGACTGAGGTGGACTGAATTTAGACTTTACATGAATTTCCCTGGCACCAATGGCCTTTTCTTCCAGCCCCGAAACCTCTTTTCGGTGTGCTTTGATTTCCTTGCTTCAGCTTCCCTATGCCACAGCTCCACACACCACTACACATACCCCTTCATTCAAAATGCATCAAGACCCGGGATGTTCCTAGGACATACTGCAATCCTAGGTGCTGGGACCTTTGAGATAAAGGAGACATTGTGCCTGTTTGCTTGTAGTCCCAGTGCAAAGGACTAAATCATCCCCAAACTTGAGCTGTTTACCCACTTCTTTCTTTCACCTTTTCAGAAAATGGAAAATGGCTTGCGAATGGGAGGTGTGGCTCGGGGAAGCCCCAGATACGATCCCCAGGGCCCCATCCTCTCTAGCCCCCAAAGAGAAAGAAAACAAAATGTTTTATTCTCAACTGGAATCAGTGAGGAAAAGTCTAGTTGGTTTATAGAATTGGGGAGATGGTAAATTAATCCCCTCTAAATCACCTCTCATCAACAGTGGGTAAACTTAATAGCTTTAAACCTTTTTTGAAGAAATTAAGGCATCCAGCATTAAGTCATTTGCTTTGACCAGAATAAATACATTACACGTGCAGAAAGTACCTCTACAGTAGTAATCCTCTTCCTTGTTTACTTGATTGAAACTGAGGTAGAGTGTTTTTGTCTCCAGCTGACCCCAGGCTTTATACTGACACTTCATAGCGTTGGCATGCACGGTTTTGGTTATCTGACCCATTACCATCAGTACAGACCATTTCGGACGTGTGAGGAATGAATGGCAGAACTGCTTGAGTGTGTGAGTCACTGAGCTGGTTGGCAACTCCAGAAGCTGTGAGCCATCTTTGTTACCGTGGAAGTATGCATGACCTGCACACTGCCTCTTTTGTTGCCATGTATGGCCACACAGCCTCCTTGCTCTGTTTTGTCTCCACTGAAACCCAGTAAAGACATTCAGTACTCCAAGAATTTTGCTTTCCAGTTATTACTTTCACAGGACGCTTTGAGGGATTTCACTGGTGACAGTCTAATTTTTGGTCGGTTTGCTTTGATGCTAAGAATTGAACTCAGGGGTGGAGCCTGCACATATTAGGCAAGAACTCTACTATTGACAACCCCGCCTGCACCCCCTTTATTTCAGTTTGTTGTTTTGTTTCATTTTATTTTTGAAACAAAGCCTTAGCAGGTAACCCAGGCTACCCTTGAACTCACTGAACTCACGATCTTTCTGTGTGCCCCTTCCAAGTGTCTGATTCACATCAGTGTGAATGAAAGATGGCTCTAATTTTTACTAAAGTTTAATGTACTTAAGGCTTTGGCTCCAGTTATTTTCATATACTATATTTTTATTTACTAATGGACTCATCGATCAATTTTGATGTTAAGGATTTTAAATAACTTAAACTTTGTACCATATATCTAGAAGATAATTGTCTAGTGTATTTACTTATTCTCTGTTCAATCTGAACTTTATTTATCAATAGCTAGTATCTTGTGATGTAATATCTTGTGATGTACAAGGGTCTTACAGACAATTTAACATACAAACTATTTTTATATTTCCCTTTTTACTAATTTCATAACTGTTGTGGCAGGAGTGGAATAAGTGTATAAATGAGTAAATATTCTAATTTATTGAACTAAGTTAGGAACATTCACTTTCCATAAACTTTGTTTTTGCATCTGGTTTCTTTTATGAAGAGCTATCATTTGGCAACATTATTTCATGGAAGCTGAGAATCATCCATCTAAAAAAAGATAAGTGAAGCTATAGCATCCTATTCCACAGAACACTTTCTATCACTGCTCAGAGGGAAACAGGCGAGATGATGTCAGAAGTTCTTTGTCAAAACTAGTCTCATGGGACAGATTTCCTTACTTAAGGTCTTCATGAAAGGCAATAAGGAAGCCCTCATAATCAACTTGGTATGTAGAGTTCTGTTCTTATACTTTAGCTCCTTCCAAGGCTTTCACTTGGCCTGTTGATAGGCTCAACAAGGCAATTCCATTTAAGAAACTCAACTGCCTTTCATTGGCAGAGGCAAAGCTGTAGCTCGAAGCAGGTAGAAAGCAGGGACTTTAAATGTATGGTCTGTAGGGTTTGCCTGCTTTCAGACACGGGAAGCATTCAATAAACAGTTCTCAAAAGGATGAAAATATACTGAGAAGAGGAAGCGGAAAAAGAATATAAAGCTTCAAATGGGAGGAATGTATGGGTTACCATGAAATAAAATAACAGATGACGCTGTCTTATGTAGAAGTCTGTTTTCATACTCTTGATATATGTCGAGTGTTTCTTACAAATCCTGTAATATTTCTTGGGGAAGACTTCTTGAGTTCAGTAATGACAGCCTGGTAGAGACAGGGCACATGCCTACATATTTATGCACACACATCCCCTCTGATCGAGTTGTGTTGCAACAGTAGTTCTTGCTGTAGTACTCAGGATGATTTAAAATGCATTGTATCTATGGTAAGACATAGTCAAGGAAGGGGAGACGTGATTCAAGAGACACTGTCCTAGAAGAAATGGTAGGGTCTTGGCTAAGGACCCCTTATGGGAGATATTCCAGGTCAGAATGAGTACTGCCCCTGAATCAACTAAAGGGGAGATTAGTATTGGTATCTCATCGCGAATAAGGTGGAAATCACATAAAGTGGTAAGAAGTAAGCAATCCTAGAAGTTTAGATTTAATGCAACTGACATAGAGAATCAGTAACTTTGGGGCTGGGATATAGTTCAGTGATAGAGCATATTCCAGCATGTGCAAGAGTCTGGGTTCTCACCCCAGCACCATAGATAGGTAGATAGATAGATAGATAGATAGATAGATAGATAGATAGATAGATGGATGGATGGATGGATGGATGGATGGATGGATGGATGGATGGATGGAT
>NC_022023.1:26261525-26278517 GCF_000317375.1 Microtus ochrogaster | reverse complement strand
AAGAAAGAAAGAAAAAGAGAGATGCCTAACTTGTACAGCAGTAAGCAATGTGCTAGAAGCTGTTTTTTAAGTGTGGGCAGCTTTACGAAGGAACAACTCTGTGTATTGGAATCTATCTCAGCATCACTTCCATTCACCTTAGAATGTCCAGGTCACTATGAATATATATAAAAATATATATTTAAAAGCTATAGCGTGCCCAATGAGGGAAAAGGTTTGAATGAGATCTCTCCCCTGAAAGTTTGGAGATCATCAAAAAGTGAGAGAAGGCACTGAACAGCCCCTGTCCTCAAGCTGAATCTGAAGCTCTCTTGGGGCCTCTGGGATAACCACAGCCTTTGTGAGAAGTCAACAGATATTGGTGCCATGTTCTTGGGAATAGATCCTGGATGGCTTTAATCATGACACATGATGTTATTTGTGTTTTTCATAGGCTCTCCACGGTTTTTGTTTGTTTTTTCTCATTAGAGAATCCATAGGCTAGAGAGACGTATCTGTTCTTAGGGATCTTTGGTTTCTCAAGCAGGTTGTTTTGGGGTTGTTTTTGGTTTGTGTGTGTAGGGGGTGTGGGTGCACGTAGGTGACATAATAGGACACTAGATAGGAAGTAGAATGAGAAGACCAGGGAGGAGATCGATCATATCTCCTCAAGGTCAAAGTCATTGCGTTGATCTCTGTCTGTATTAAAGGCCTCCTGTACATTGTGCTGCATGAAAATGGGTCAGTAAATACAATGAATACAATGTATTTTGTTTCTTCATCTTGTTCACCCATGACATGGCATTGAGTATCCAAAAATATTTACTCGAGTGCTAATCCTTGCTTAGCACCCATTTCACCTACTGGCTAGTGCTTATGCAGTTCTCTTGAGTCCATCCAAAGCACAAGGAACATTTCCTGGGATGATTCAGCACAAGTCAGGGAGAAAGACCACAGATGCTCACCCTAACCAGTTCCATCTACATACTGAGATGGTCATGGAATTAGTTATTTGAGGTGGTGAAACTTTATCTGCCCTCTTCCATCTGTTTCTTGATTCCATATTGTATAGTCCTAGTTCTTTATTTAAAGTCCATGGCTCATAAAGCATGCTTTTCAGTTGGGATTTGAAGGTGACAAATGTTGGAGAGTCCATCTTCGCAGCTGTGTTGGAGCATAAAAATATATGCACCCCACAAATACATATGAACATTTTCTTCTACACCTCTGTATAAAATATCTGTGAATGTTTTTGCTCATCTATGGAACTGTGTGTCTGTCTAGTTTGGTAGTCATACTTTATTTTTATTCTTGAGATCTATAACTCCTTCAAAACAGATGATGTGTCTGGCACATAGTATGAACCTAATAACTATTAGCCAAGGGAATTAGCTAGTGAACGTGACATTCAGAGACCAGAAGTGGTTGCAACATGGAGACTTTACACAGTTGTCACACTCAAGATTTAACTGGATAAACTAATTCTTGATGCACAAACTAAAACCTGTTACAAAATAACATAAGACTAAAAGCCTATAAATTAAGAGTACCAATCATTATGATAGTTATAATCACAGCTTCCATTCATACAGTACCGTTTGGGAGCTTATTTTATATAGACTGACTGCTGTTTCACAGCACTAGTGCTGCTGCTGCTGTTGATACTGGTTTCCTGTTGGGAAACATGAATGTATGAGGAACTAAGAGGTTCATCTTTAGTCACACACTTAATAAAAATAAGACTTTTTTTTGTATCAAGTGGGCCT
Organism: Microtus ochrogaster; assembly: GCF_000317375.1. Lineage (NCBI taxonomy): Eukaryota > Metazoa > Chordata > Mammalia > Rodentia > Cricetidae > Microtus > Microtus ochrogaster. Next base: position 26,276,772 of record NC_022023.1, on the reverse strand, counting down.
TAGCAGCCAAAATTTTCTAGAGGAACCTAATTAAACCATGTCTTCTTTAGTCATGATGGCCACATATGAGTGCACAAGTGACTGTGACCATCTGGCCAAACACTGGCCTTTAAGAGATGCTCGTATTGACAGGCTGTATACAGGAGGATGTGAAGAGCAATGCTAAAAATTATTTCTCTCAAGTCCTCAGTATGTGATAGATTTAATTCTTTGAGGATAAAATCTCCCCACCTCCTAAGAAACCTACAGCAGAACTGGCCCTCTTCACGATGTGCAATACTCTCTTCAGGTTTTGAAAGAGACCAGTGGCTACCTCTGAAAGAGCAAATACGTTTGTGGTAGAGAGGAAGGGGTAGAATGGAAATACCCAGACAAATACACTACTCTGTTGACGTGCACGCTAGGGCCGCCAGGAATAGCTCTTATTCCTCCCTCCCCAGGAATTCAGCCATAGGCAGGCCAGCCAGAAATCCCAGCCCTCCTGGAGTTTACATGGGGAGTGTACGAATAAACTTGGAAGAGGGTAAGTTAGGATGGGGCTAGGTAACTTAGGGGGAAATGGTGCCAGATAGTGGGTGGGCTTTGTGCTGAGGGACTGAGGGACGGGGAGGGTGCCCTAGGGAGGATGAGTGAGTTAGAGCCTTCTCTCCTGTGGCTCATTGACTGTAGGTAATGTGCCTCAAAGAGTGAGCTCTTGGATTATATGCTAGGGAGCCTTCCACCACCAGGCCAGGAAAGTGCTGGAACAGGGTACAGTGGGAAGAGAAAGACAAAATTCAGGTTTTGTAATCCTGTAATCTGCTTGAGGATTTGTGTGAGTCATGATGCGAGAGGTGGCTGGTCTGTACCAATACCATGTAACCTTTCTATTCTTTGGTCTAGATGTTGATCCAAGGGTTGAGTGTCTAAGCATGTCATTTAGGAAATCCTGTGGTCAGGTGAGATGCTTCAGTGAGGAAAGGTGCTTGCCAGCCATCTTAATGGCCTGAGCTTTGTCCCTGAACCCATGTGGTAGAAAGGAAAAAGAACTGACTTGTGCTTGTTGTCTTCTGATTTGCACACATAAATCATGGCACACACACAGAGAGAGAGACAGAGAGAGAGAGAGAGAGAGAGAGACAGAGACAGAGAGAGACAGAGACAGAGAGAGACAGAGAGAGATAAAACGAAAAATATATTTTTAAATCTTAATGGTAAGAGTGTTCATTTCATTGTGTCTTGCAGGAACCACACACATGTGTGCACTGCAGGATACAGGGGCTCCTGTCATTTTGATTTAAAGTCTTGTCTATGCACAAACCTTAGCATTTGAAAAGTGTGAAAACACGACAAGATTAAACATTGTATGAAGATCAAGTTTGTTGATGGTGACAGCTGAGAACATGTGCCCAGTTAGATTAAGAGCATGGTGAAAGCTGCCTCCGTGGAGTGTCTTGGCAGGGAAACAAGGATGCCTTCACCTGGCATATTCTCCTCTGGTTCAGAGTGTGACCTGCAGCTAGCAGGCATGCTCCTCTGCTTTCTCCTGTGCTCACTCCTGAAGCTGTTGCTCTTCGCTCCTGCACAGAGCCTTTGGTGCATTTTCTTGTCCTCTTCCTGCTGGATCCCAGAGTCATCTGTATCCTGTTCTTCAGAGTTCACAAGTGGCCCGCCAGAAACTTAATTGGGTTTGCCTCTGGTTGGCCTATTTCGTTCCCTACTTCACTATGTAAATGGACTAGATAGGTACTTATCACACGAGTAACTAAGTTACCATTTGACCATTGGCTTGTTCTCTGTGTAAGAACTAGGCAGTTTTGTAATGTGTCTCCTTTTGCTCCTATAAAATTGACCCACTAGAACCCTGCTTCATTGTTTACATTTCATTTGTCAGAGGTATGATAGCTGCCTCTAAAGTGTGCTCTAAAATCATTAATATTCTCCTTGACTTCATGACTTAATATCTGTCACTGAAAATTCAAAATAGAACCTGGATTTAATGGCTCCACTCTTAAAGTTCACTCATAAAATGAGAGAGTTGAGTATCACTTAAGTCACAGTTCCCCCATGGGCACCTTGTTCTGTCTGTCTTTGTTTGGAGGTTCTCTCTTCTATTAACAGTCAACTAACCACTGAATACACTATAGTAGGGCACAAGTGGGAAATTAAACAAAGAAAGGAATTCACATGAGATACTTTTAGAGGCTCCCATTCCTTTTTGCACCCCTGCAAAGCAGAGTCTCCTCATTCATTTCCTGGCTGCCCAGACCCCAATAATCACACAGAAACTATATCAATTACAACACTGCTTGGTTTGTTAGCTCGGGCTTCTTATTAACTAACTCTTGCATCTTAAATTAACCCATTTCTATTAATCTGTGTATTGTCACGAGGCTGTGGCCTACTGGTAAGGGTCCGGCATCTGTCTCCTTCGGCAGCTACATGGCATCTCTTTGACTTTGCCTACTCTCTCTTTCTAGCTCTGTTCTGATTTCCTGCCTGGCTTTACTCTGCTAAGTCATTGGCTGAAATAGCTTTGTTATCAACCAATGACAATTAACCATATTCACAGAATACAGAGGGGAATCCCACATCACACCACACTCCCCATGAGCCCTGAGGGCATCTTTCAGGAGGAGCTGCACAGCAAGGACCCTGACACTTAGATCTTCAGCCCCAGAAAGGTCAAATCCTCATGGTCCTCTTATCTCCTGTCTCTAGTGTGAAGTGTGCAATGTGTTCCTGCGGAAGACAGGACTGCTCCTTGACGGTGACTCAAAAGAGGCAGGAGTTGGTGCTGGGCCTGCGACTCTGGTAGACAACATATTTAGCATATGCAAGTCCCTGGGTTCAATCCCAAGCACCACTCCCAAAGTCAATAGCACTAATAAGATTCTTTTCATTATATAGGATGTACTGGAGCATGTGAAATAATTTCTGCTTGATGTGAGCATTATATTTCATTAGGAGATAATGTGAATTTTATTATAGAATAGACAAAAAATGTGATTCTCTTTTGGTTTGTTTAACTTGGGGGAGGATCCAGAAAAATATTTAGGAAAATTGTCATCCCCCAGATATCCTTGGTGTGAAGATGAGTGTGGCGTGGCTACTCCTGGGTATTTGACCAGCTGGGCACTGTTCTCAGCCTCGGAAATAGAAGAGCTGGAAGGCCTGCCACTTGAGGCTCCCTGATCTAATGGGAAGAAGTTAGGCAGGTCAGCTGGTCTGGAAATACAGGTCTAAGCACAGCAGGTCTGCTGGCTAGGAGGGCTTGAGAGAGGCACAGAGAGCAGCCCCAAGCATCCATTTTGCTTCTGCTCCCTGAGAGCAAAGGGCAGAGGGGTATCCTGGAGCAGGCTGCTCTTGATCCTCTAGACGGAAGGTCATGGCTATTAGCAAGAGTAAGGGATGAGAAAAAATACTTTAATTAGGAACGTGAACAAGGGAGCAATGAGAAGTTGGACTAGATCTGGAAAGGCATGCATGCCAGAGAGCCAGGCAAGACCACAGCAGTCTCCTGAGGACAGTTGAGGAAGACTTGAATTGACCATCTACCCTCCTAGTAACCTCCTGGTGTTCAGCCCTCCTATCTAAAGATGTTTGTTTGCTTTGGTCTTGTGAGACAGGGTCTCTGTAGCCCATCCTGACCTGAAACTCACTGTGTAACTCAGGCTGGCCTTGAACATAGTTGATCCCCTTGCCCTTAATATTCTGGGATTACAGGTATAAAACACATCCACCCCTAATATTTCGCTAAGTTCATTTACTTTTTAATAGCAAACGTCTGCACAGAGAAAGTCTAGGAAGAATTGCGTGAACTAAATCTGGTAGTAAAATTCAAGAAGCTGTTTATTTGAAACTGGCATCTCCTTTTCTCCACTTCTGGTCTTTTAAGTTTTCTCATCATTAAGCAGCTGACAGAAAAAAAGGGAAAGGCTTTCACCAGTTGGCAGCTGGTGAGGTGCTCTCGGGATCCCTGGCAGAGGGGGCGGTGCTGCAGAAGCACCTAGGATGCCCGTGCTGCTTTACAGGCTACGTGAATCAACTTGTTGAGCTTTCTTCCTGTCAGAGCACTTTAAATAACAACGCGAGCCCAGAGCTAGCTCCTCTTCCACCAGAGAAAGTGGAGCTGCCCCCACAGTAGCCACCTCAAATAAACCCTACCATGTGTGCACTTCTGGCATAGTGGCCATGTCCTGATCCCTGTTAATAGACTCCTGTTTCTCTATGGTGATTGCTCTAGGAGACAGAAACAAAAACAGGGCGAATTACATCTGACTGCTTAAAAAGAAAGCATTGCTAGACTGTTTTCTTTCTTATTTCCTTCCTTCCTTCCCTCCTTCCTTCCCTCCCTTCATCCCTCCCTCCTTCTATCCTTTGTTCCCTCTTTCTATTTATTTATTTTGGTTGCTGTATTTTTTCTTTAAATATTTATCTTTTGCTCCCATCACTGGAATATGAGAGAGAAACCATATTCTGTGTCTGGCACTCCTCCGTGGAAGAGTTTGAAGGTCAGTAGTAGTGTTAGTGGTGATGGTTTAGTTGTCTGAAAGCTCTGCTAGAATTTGCAGCTACTGGAGTGTTCTATAGTTGTCGAACCAGCTCCTAGCAGAGTGCAACCTGTCGGCGGTGTTTCAGGTTCCTCCGTGGCCAGCAGCCTAAGCTCCTTTCCTTCAGTGCAAACAGTGAAATCACCTTTTCCGCGGCTGACTAATGCCTGTGTACACCAGAGGCAGAGGCGATGAGGCAATGGATGCATTTGTAAGTCAGTGTCTGATTAGGCTCCGGGTTTTGCTTCTCCCGTTGGTGAAACAGGAAGCGACATCCCATCTGGAAGAACCTGACAGTGCCATCCAGTCACTTCGCCTCACGTGACTAACTGCCCTCAGTCAGAAATCTTGACTTGCAACTTTCGAGGGTGGGTCTCTGCAAGAATTTCAGGGCTCAAGTACAGATGAGGTGTGTTGCCCTCTGATGGGAACAGAGCTGGTTGGGACGGGAAGCCTCTCTGGTTTCTTCTCATAGGCGAGGAACATTTTCGCAGCTTGACGCTTTGGGAAGGTAGGTGTCAGCTCTGTGATGGTACTGGGACTCTGTGTGTGTGTGTGTGTGTGTGTGTGTGTGTGTGTGTGGTTGTAGGGTAGGGAGGGGAGAGAGAGAAAGAATGAAAATGCCTGGCTTTGCCATGATGTTCTGGGAGAGACTTGGGAAGGGGTTTGGAGCCTCCCGCTTGAAGACTGACTTCAGCTGTGCTTAGTGGAGAGGAAACTTGGAGTCCAGACCATGCTCCTGGCTCTCTCACTTTGCTGTAGGTTGAGTGGCAGCTGATCCCTTAAAGGGATGGGGAGAATGGCTAAGGCACTGAACTCACACACAGCTGGGTTTTAGGAAAACCTGACTCAAGATGACATGAACAGTGTGGCCACTGTGCTGACTGGGTGGCCTGTCAAATCCGTTTCAAACCATGTCACAGTGCCTTCAGCTGAGAGCAGAGATGACTTGCTCACCACAGTGACAAACTTTTCTAAGTTAGACCTGTCTTTAGGGATGTAATACTCCTTGTCAGGCTCCAAAGATTTAGCAGAGACTAAAGCAGTTAGCCTCATGCAACATAACAAAACAAAACTTTGTCTTTCCTAAATTGAACAAAACCTTAGGACAGAAGTTCTTGTAAAAAATTATCATTTCTGGAAAATCTTTACACAGCTTTAGGGAGTGAAACCTTTGGGACTGTCTAGGTGGTGATTATTAATTTATTCTTTAACCATTGATGCTCAATGTCCCCTTTCTCTACCTCAGGCCCTTTCTCTTTGTGTGCTCTGTCTGTCTATCTGTCTTGCTGGGGAAGGAACCCAAGCCCTTATGTAAGCAGGGTAAATGATCTACTGCCGAGCTACATCCCAGCCTTGTGTGTGCTTTCTCTACCATGCCCGAGAGTTCAAACTTTGAACTTTCTTACTTTTTGTCTTCCTAAAAACCTTTTTGTTTTTATTCTTCCAAAGGGAATTTCAGTTGTAACTTTATTCATAGGATTGCTGGCCAAAAGAAAAATACTTCAAGGAGATAGTAGACACAGATGGGTAATAACTATTTAAATATTTCTAAAATAGCAACCAAATCAAGTAACACATTTTTTTTATTTTATTTTATTTATTTATTTTTTTGAGTAACACAATTTTGAAGATGATTCTTGGTAATGTCTATGTTTACTGTTAATTAATAAATTAACTAATTTATTAATTCTAAACATTGGTTAGTTGCGTTGGCTACAATCTCTATTTGTTATTCAGTCCTTGCTATATGTATATGTATTTTCTCATTTAATTCAAGGAGATAGAGTTTATAATATATGCGCCTTCCACATGAGAAAGTTTAGCTTCAATGTGTTTTAGAATAGCATCACTCAGTGAGGAAAGCGAAGCATTTGTGCCTTTTTACATACCAAAAATTCAAGGATTTTCATTCGTTATTCCATTAGCCTCCCTGTGTCCTTAACATTGGAATTTTCAAAGCCCATGATAACATTTAAACATTCCAACTTGGAATCATTCAAAAAAAAATTTAAACTAGCATGAGAAGTAAAAGTTTTTCTTCTGGTGTTTTATGAATATTTAATTTGGGTTGGCTCCCGCTGCCATCTCCCTTCTCTCCTGAACTGTCCCTTTCTGCTCTCAGTAATTCTACCTTCCCCTTCATATCACGTATGCTCTCGTGTCTTTCTCCCACCGTTAGTCTGTCTCCTCTCCCATGCAGCTCTTTTAACTTTCTGACCCCTCTGTCTACACTCAGACGCACAAAATTACCTCTGTGCAAATAAGAAATGAAGCTAGGCTGTGCATCTAAAGGAACATGCAGTATTTGTCTTCCTGAGTCTGGGTCACCTTACTTTAATGTAATATTATCTGTGCATTTTTAGTGGGGTATTTTATTTCTACTATATTCATGTGCATACATCTGTATGAAGGTATGTTCATGTAGCTGTAGGAGCCCACAGAGCCCAGAAGGGGGTGTTGGATTACCTAGGTGGTTGTGATCCACCTGACATGGGTGCTAGGAAATATACTTGGGCCCTGTGCAAGAGCAGTCTGTGCTCTTAACCGTGGAGCCATCTTACTAGCTCTTCCTGCGAATTTTTTAATTTTACTTTTCTTTACCGCTGAATAAAATCCTGTTGTCTGTATGAATCAGTTTTTAGTATCCGTTCATACTGATGGACCTCAACTGGTTCCATTTCCCGGCTATTGTGGATAGAGCAATAATGAACGAGGATGCACAAGCGTCTCCGTGGCTGGACATAGCACCCTTTAGTGCATGCCCAGAAGCTGGGTCATGTGGTAATTCTGATTTTAGCCTTTTGAGACCCCTCCACTCTGATTTCCACAGTGGCGCACCAGTTTGCACTCCTACCAACAGTCAGTAAGCCTGGTGCTTTCCCACACCCTCACAGTGTTTGCTGTCCCTTGTTTTCCCACTGATAACCATTCTGGTTTGGTAAGAGGGAATCTCAGAGTAGTTTTAATTTTCACTTCCCTGATCAATAAGGATTAAGATTACTTTTAGGAAATATGTATTGGCAATTTGTAGTTCTTCTTATAAGAACTGTATGCTTAATTCCATAGCCCACTTATCGAGTGGTACATTTTTGTGGTATTTGACTTCCGCAGTTCTTTATATTTTCTAGACATTAGCCCTGCCAGAAATATAGCTTGCAAAGGTTTCTCACATTCTTCAGACTGCCTGTTCATTCTGCCTATAGTTTTCTTGCTGTGAAGAAGCTCTTTCAATTCTGGGAAATCTCATTTGTCAATTATTTGAGATATTGGAGTCTTATAAGAAAACATTCCAACTTGGTAACTTATTTAAAAAAAAGCTTAAACATCAACCCTATTTTGTTATAGATTGGGGTGAAGGTGTGGTGTGCTAGACAGAATGTAGACAAGAAAGATTTGAATGTGAGTCACTGTTTCCTGCTAGCTGTGACCTAGCTGGGCCAGTAAAATTCTTCAAACTTTGATTTCCTCATCTGTAAGCATACTATTTTAATGTCTGTCACGTAAGGTTGGGTGTTACAATGAATAGATAGGCAGATGTTACATGTCTTCTCCGTGGCGATTGTGGCTCTTGATAAACAATACCTGTTTCCCATTTTGTCATTATTGGTGAATGTTTTCCGTGTGCTCTAGCCTCAAGACCATCAGCACTCAGGAGTGGGAAAACCCTGCATTTTGTTCTTTGACCCCTCAGAGATGCACTGTGATGTATTTGAGAGTGTGTAACACACACACACACACACACACACACACACACACACACACGAGTAAGTAAATGTAATATGTTTTGAAGAATTGTACTTTTGGCAGTCTGTTCCTAACTTAACTCCTGAGGAGCTGCAGCAGGTATCATGCCAAAAAGACAAAGAGAGGAAGATGGGGAAACCCTCTCAGTGTCCCAACTTTGCTCTTCTCCCTTCTCCTTAAAGCTCCATAGTGTTACGTACCCCACGGCCCTCACAGAGGCCAAGTGTGAGGTTCACCTACTTCAGTCGTCTAGGGAAGTCTAGAGCTTTGTGCTGCTCTAGACAGGCTCACCGACATTTGACCACATGAGCAAGGGTCCTTGTGACAAGGAGGCTTCGTTCCCTAAGATCGGAAGCCATCACTTATTTTCCCGCCTTACTAAACTTGTCAACTTAAGCTATGCCCTTATAGCTGAACATTTTTAAACTGTGGCATATTAAACTAAGCTAAAACTTACTTAAAATAAGTAAATAGTGCTTATAATCCCCAGCTAGTGATGGGGTGGAGAAGTTAAGACTCTGACCTCTGCCGGGCCGTGGTGGCATATGTCTTTAATCCCAGCACTCAGGAGGCAGAGATAGGCAGATGTCTGTGAGCTGGAGACCACCCTGGTCTACAGAGGGAGTTCTAAGACTGGCTCCAAAGCTACACAGAAACCTTGTCTCAAAGAACGAAACAAAACACAAAAGATTCTTTGACCTCATAGAGAACCGGGGCTTTCTGCTGATGGCTGCCTCACCAGCTAGTGCGTACTCTCCAGAGTTTTCTATGATACCTGGGAGCACGAGAAAGACTGTCTGGTGAGGAATATAAGACAGCTGTGGGGAGAAAAGAGCCTGTCTTGGGGGACCTTCAAAAGATTTTACTTTTCCTAAGCGTAAGAAAGAAAATGTTTTTGTCTGGGCCTGCGTGCTCCTCAGAAGGTAAAGCTAAGGGGTGCGCTTTGTTCTCACAGCCGTTCACCTTTTTTTCTTTGACGTTCCTGCTGGAGGTGTGGAGAGAGAGGACTGCACTGCTGAGAGGGAAGCTTCCCTTGGGCTGGTCCCCGAATTCATTCATTCTTTTTGTCCTTTCCCCACTTTTTTCAAGGTGGAGATCAAACCCCAGGCCTGGTACATGCTAAGCATGACTTTGCCTCTGAACTTTACCTGTACTTCTGAGTTACACACATACACACACACACACACACGCACGCACGCACGCACGCATGCACATGCACACGCGCACACACGCACGCACATGCACAGATGTGTGTACACACACATACACATACAGGCTTCCTGAGGTGGACTCACCGTGTATCTAAGGTTGGCCTTGACCTCACTATGCCTGTTATTTATTGTAAGCCTCCTGCTTCAGCCTGTTGACTTCTTAAACTGCAGTATACAAACAAACAAACAAACAAATACCACTACTGCCAGCTAAGATTTTTTTTAACCAAAATCCTCAAATTTTTCTGCACAATATTGGTATATACAAGCCCAACCTGTGTGTATATATACAACTAGAAAAGGAACCCCAAAGATATGTATATTTCTCATTGATGAGAAGAATATAAAACCTACAAGCAGGGCTGCTACAAGGTTATTTGAAATAGTGTAATTATCTATTATACTGTTCTATTTTACTAAGGGGCTCGAGACATTATTTGCTGTATCTATATTCTAAAATGAAGTACTTTATGAGGAATGCTTTTGTGATAAACCATTTATTTCTCCGTGGCGTATTTGTCTGCTGGAACAAGGCCAATTTGTCTTATTTTGATTCTTTTGTCAGGCTTATTTTCTCAGACAGTCAATAAATACTTGTTGATTATATTGAGCCTGACACAGGCTAGCAGTAAACTAATCATTTCAAGATTCAAGCAAAAAAAACCTCAAAACATTTTTTTTTAATAATGAAGATCGCTCAAGTTTGATATCTAAATTGGCTTCAATTTCTTTTCTTCAAAGTTTGTTTTCTTGTTTGACCTGGGGATAAAACTATAAAAACATAAAATATGCTGATGCGAAGAAAACTGAAATTATGCTCATCTGTGATGCTGTGCACGTTACAGGACCCTTGCCATGTTCTACTTTGGGTCAAAGTTGTAGGATCCCCTAATGAGCTCCTCAGGTTCCATTAACTCCAACTGCCTTTACCTGGATGGTTTCCAAGAACTGTCTGCTGGAAGGGGAATTCTTGTCTGTGAACTGTGTGGGAACAAAACAGAGTAGCTCCCCGAAATGATGACTGAAAAATAACAGGCAAACATCTGTTTCATAGGATACACTGTTGCTGTCACTTTCAAATGTTTTTAAACATTATTGACAGTAAGAAATACTTTTCAGGCAGGCAGTACTTCAATTACTGACCAACCCACTGCCCCCCCCCCACTTTCCTGAAATTGTATCATAAAGGGGCACTTGATACATAGTGATCTTAACTTTCATCACTTGATACATAGTGATCTTCACTTTCACCTTCGTTTTCACTTTATAAAGTTGCTCAGCATAGAAATGGTTCTTAACACTAGAGAGGAAGGAGACATCTGCTGGGGTTAGAGGAGGTACAGCACAGCACCAGAGTGGACTCCGTGTTAGAGGGCCATCTCTGGATATTGGTGTTTGTGATCCATGACCTCAGCACCACTGGAAATTAGGAGCTGTTTGGATCTCCATGTGGAAAGAAAGATTGTTGTGCTAAAATGTATGCAGGTCTGTATATTGATCTAGATGTAGAAAAACAAACAGAATAACCTCTAGACCTATGTGGGTCTAACAGTGTGATTGGCCCAATAACAAAGAAATTGCTTAAATGTAAAAAGCACAACACAGATTTTATTTATTTATTTATTTTTGATTTTTCGAGACAGGGTTTCTCTGTAGCTTTTTGTTTCCTGTCCTGGAACTAGCTCTTGTAGACCAGGCTGGCCTCGAACTCACAGAGATCCGCTTGCCTCTGCCTCCCGAGTGCTGGGATTAAAGGCGTGCGCCACCACCGCCCGGCCTTCAACACAGATTTTATAAAGTTCCTGTAGAGAAAAAACATGGGACTGGCAAGATGGCTTAGTGATAAGACACTTTCTTAACAGGCCAATGACCAGAGTTTGATCCCTGGAATCTGTGGTGGAAGAAGAGAACCAATTCCTGAGTGTTGTTCTCTGACCTCCACAAACATATCACAGAATGATCATGCACATACATTATACATACCCATACTGGGAATAAAAATATATAATAATAAATGGATGAAAACACAAAGTAGCTCACTGATAATTTTTATGATTGCTCATAAAATGATAATGTATTTGAAGTATTGGGTTATATAAAATGTTAAATTTCAGTTTATTTTTACTTGGAAAAGATAGGTACTAGAAAATTTAAAACTCTATGTGTCCTCCATTTCTATCATCAGTTGAACAGCATTGCTCTGGATGACAAAAGTGGAGTATGTTCATGACCTTGGCATGGGCCATGGTTTGTTCAATAGGATCAAAATGGCCTGATGAAAAACCTTATACATTGGACTATGTTAGGATGAAGAAGGTCAGACCCTTGAAGCATACACTGAGAGGAAGCACCAAGTCGCAGAGGGAAAGGAGACGCATATCTTCCATACAACGATAGGCTGATGTCCTAGATTTGCAGACAACTCAAAACATTTGACTGTTTCCAGTTCCACCCACACTAGTAGACTGCATTATGACAGCTTCGTTCATACATGCTCATGCTGACATACCCCTTAAACAAGTCCGTTCTGAAAGGCCAACACAACAGGAAAGTAAGCAAGAGATTTAAACATACACCCCAGACAGGCAGCCGCATGCCTGAGAACTCGAAGCATTCTCAGTGTTGTCGTTGGGACTGAAAGTGAAGAGCATCATCCTATACTTCAGTACACCCACCAGAAAGGCTTGCATCTAAAAGTCCCACGGAGTTCTGGCAGAACTCTGGGACACTAAAGTGGCAGTATAAGTAACACTTGTGGATAAAGTTTTTGTTTAGACATATCTATTGGACCTTAATATATAAATGATTTATGTCCTGGTATTTCTGCTTCTAGAGCATAATGTCTTGTGGGCATGTCTACATATGTGTACCTAAAGAAACATTCAAGAATATTTATAGATACTGGCATTAATTGTTTTAGCCCAAATTCAGAGCAGTCCAAATTTGCACCAGTAACAGGTATGGGAAACCGTTTTTAATAAAGTTACATAGTGAGATAGTAAACACCAATGAAACGGACCAACTGTTGTATGTGATTACATGGATATATCTCAATCCTCCCAGCTGAGATATGGATTCAGTAGGATTTTATTGTTAGCGTGTTCAGCACAGTCAGCACCACAGTGATGCTGGGAGTTGGGCTAGATGAGGAGGGGGATGGGGTAGTATGAGACAGGGGCACAGAAGGGAATGACAGGATGTTGGCAACACTATCGTCTCTGCTTTCCAACAGTTATGTTGCTGATGCTGGGACTATACAGTCAGAAACCCTGACCTCATTGGTCTAGATTAGGGAAGAGCATAGTTCTAAAATGTCTGCCAGCAATTCACACGTGGAGCTGAGACTGAGAACCAGTCTTTTGAAAGCCCACTGCTGGGACGAATCCCTCACTGTTATACCTGGGCGTGCAAGACCCTGTTACTCAAGTTCTGGCTTTCAGGACTCCGTCCATAGGGAGAAATTCTGCAATGTAAGGATTCAATCCTTGGAAAACTGCAGGTCCCGAGTCAGCAGTGGATCAGCTTAGGAAAGCGTGCCTGCCCTATTTAGCCTAGTTGGCTGTTTCCTGCAGTTCTGGGTTTCCGTGAAAATCCCTGAGCTTGAAATGTCGGCTCACATCAAGTTCTGCCATCAGTTTGGAATTCTGACTTAAAAATTTAAAGCTAGGAGGCAACTTATGGATATCTTTGTATAACATAACGTATTACATTTTTCTCTTTCTGTTTCTATGGGTATGAATTTAAACAGGACATCTAAAGCATGCACACATACATATGTATAACACACACACATACACACACTGCTCACATGCTTTGGTAGAATGTTATCACATACCCTCAAGGTAACTATAATCATTTGCATTTTTATTTTGCCTCTTTTGTATCTATTTGGAGGTACTCTTGGAGGTTACATGTGTGACTCAAAAGTTGATTATATTAGCATTACTTTTCAGATCCTGGAGAGGAGGGATATTTGGGCAAGGCAACTACCCAAAATTGTCTCTGAGGTTCTGGAGGTTTGTGGTCTTTTTAAAAGGGGAGATGTCAGGTAGACATTTGACTGCTCTGAGCTCTCCCCCTCCCCACCCGCCACACTAATGGCAATACTCCATTAGACCTTCTTGAACTTGTGGCAGAAAGGGGGTTTTGTGCTCAGGGAGCCTCTGACTTTCAGTTTTTAATCTGTCAAGAAGATCATTCAAAACCACTTTCTTCAAAAACCATACAATGTGGTAATGAAAACGGATCTTCTGAGCTGGGTATGATGATGCCTGCCTATAATCCCAGCATTGCTGAGGCTAAAGCAGGAGGACTGTGAGTTTCTGGCTAGTGCTGCCTACATATTTGCTGTCACCAAATAATAGTAATAGTAATAATACAAAGCAAAACAAACAAGCCAAGCAAAGAAAAACAAAACAGTCTTTTGTGCAGTATAAAGCCATGCAGATGTTTGTTTTAATGAAAGGAAAAATTGGGTAATGTACAAAGAGGTCATGTTTTGACCCCTAATGCCTAAATATGAAATTTGCTCAGATTTCCAAATTTGATCTGTGCCGTGAGCATGTCCCTTCTATGCTCTAAGCTTTATTCTCTCCTTCAAATGGTAGGAATAATTCTTACTGGAGGATGTAATGCATGAACACTGTGGGGAACTGGTATCTGCGATGTGCTGTACCCTCCTTATCATGTAATGATCATCTAGCAGTTTGTTAGATGTAGAAAGGCAGTTTGTTATTCCAGATTCTCAGCTGCAAAACTGGCTTGGATGGCATTGGAGAGCTGAATCACGTCTTGTACTTTCTCCTCTGCCTGCTGTCCCAGGTTTACATGAGCAAGGTCTTCCCTCCCACTGCCCAGTCATAACTAACCCTTAAGAGAGTCAGTAAAGAACTCAGACAGAAGGGGCCTGCACCTAATACACTGCCTCCTGAGCCTCTTGTCTCCCTGCCTGCTTTCTGGTGGGAGTGAGAGTAATGGTGAGGGGGTGGATGCTGGAGAAGATCTGGGAGGCACCAGGAAGCCACAGAGCGAGCAGTGGACTCCCGATGACCTGGTGGAACTTTCTCTGGGAAGTGGTAGTTTAGCTGGCTTATCAGAGAGTCTGAGGGTTTGGAGCATAGCACTGATCTTTGATCCCAAGTTCCTGGAACTTCTGGAGTTGCAGACCAATTTGGGGGCCCTCTATGTAGGCCCACCATAAAAACTACTGAGAGCTCAGGGCCAGAGCACTGATGTCAGCTTAAAGCCTTTAGCCCAGCCCTGTGCTTTCCCCCAGCTACTGTTTCCGGCTTGATACACAGTGTGTGCGCTCTGTTCTTCTCTTCCCCAGCCATTTTCTTATGGCTGTCCCTCGGCCTGGGAATATGGGATGATGTAACTGCCGGGAGGGAGAGCAGCCCTAAAGGGTTTCACGCAGGTCCCTTCTCTGCAAAACTGACAGTAGTCCTTTGTAGTCGCTCTCCTGCCAACTCTTTATTTGGGCAGAAAAAGAAATTCAAGGACACTCAGTCAGTTTGTGATTTTATTTATTTATTCATCTATTATATTTTGGTTTTTTGAGATAGAGTTTCTCTGTATAACAGTCTTGGCTGTCCTGGAACTCGCTTTCTAGACCAGGCTGGCCTCCAACGCACTGATATCTGCCTACTTCTGCCTTCCAATTGCTGGGATTAAAGGTGTGCACCACCACCGCCTGGCCTTACTTTATTTTTAATGGTGTGTGTGTGTGTGTGTGTGTGTGTGTGTGTGTGTGTGTGT
>NC_022023.1:26252738-26261425 GCF_000317375.1 Microtus ochrogaster | reverse complement strand
ACCAAAAGCTTAAAACAAAATTCATAATTGTATGTATTTTTAGTTTGTCCACTGTCAGTTTAATTATTTAATTTATTTACTTAGTATGCTAATTTATTTACTAATTAGTATGCTAATTTATTTAATTATTATATTTTGGTTTTTTGAGACAGAGTTTCTCTGTATAACAGTCTTGGCTGTCCTGGAACTCGCTTTCTAGACCAGGCTGGCCTCCAACTCACTAATATCTGCCTACTTCTGCCTTCCAATTGCTGGGATTAAAGGTGTGCACCACCACCGCCTGGCCTTACTTTATTTTTAATGGTGTATGTGTGTGTGTGTGTGTGTGTGTGTGTGTTCACACAAGGCCATCAAGGCCAGAAGAGAGCACTGGATTCTTGCAGGTGGTTGTGAGTTGCCTGCTGGGAGTGCTGGGAATGGACTTGCGGTTCTCTCTGAGTGTGAGCATTCTTTCACATTGGGCTGCTCCTCAAGTCCTAAGTGTTTGTTTAAAGAAGCACTTTTATTTTAGTAAATTCTTTTGAATTCTGGGGATGAAATTGAGGCCCTTACACATGCTAAGCACATGTGCTATCTATAAGCTATATACCTTCAGTCCAAAAATAAATTTTGAGAAGAAAACACGGGGAGCTCTAGACTCCAATCAGTATTGATGGAGTGGTGATGAGAACATCACAGTGCTGTGTTGCCTGCTTCCCCGGGGAAAGGGCCTTGGTAGAGTTCAGGATGTGCTGAACTGGGAATTCTCTTTGTTAGCCCAGCATTATCCCCATTTGTGCCAGCTGATTTTCATTAATAGGCAGACCACAGAGAGATGAAACAAATTATATTAATGTATGTTAATAAAATTGAAGGATTCCTTTTTTAAAAATAAGTGCGTACTTAGAAATTCTGGCAACCCAGAGAAACGTTTCTTTCTTAAGTAATAGGTTGTTTTTAAACAGAATACCCAGGCTTTTTTTTCCTTACACTTTTGTATGCAAAGTCTCTTTAAACTTAAAGCCATAGATCTGACCTTTCCCAAGAGTACTGAGCCAGGAAACACATCAACTATATGCCAGACTATTTAGAGCACCCTAACATTTATATCCTGTCCCTCTTTGCCTGTACCTTCTTAAAATCTGAGCATTTTCTCTTCCTTAAGTGAACTCTTGCATTAAAACTGGGTTGGGAGGGGAGGAATTCTTTCTAAGCATGCCTTCTTATTTTCACTTGGCAAAGAAATACTAATGGCCGGGGCCACTGATGGAGGTAGCCGCCGCCTGGCCCAGGGAGAGAAGTAAATGGCAGGTCCTCCCCTGTCCCAGCAGAAGCCCAGTCCCTTGGCCCAATGCCAGAGATTGGGGTCAGAAGAAAATCATGTTTTTCATTTTCTAACTTTATTATGATTTAGCAGTCCAAGAAGAAAACAGTTGAAACTGTGTATCTCCCCCCTCCACCCCCTTCTCTTTTTCCTGCCTTCCCTCTTGGGTTCACACTTCCCACATCATCCTCAGTCAGAGCTAACTAGAGTCTGCCATCTTGTTCCTTTCCAGGGGGGCCCTCGCTCTGCAGGGACAGCAGGCAGAACAGCAGGCTGTTCAGCAGGAAACCCTGCCTTTAAGCATTGCATAAGCCCATATTTTAAAATATTAAAACTGGGTCTTACTTCATCAGAGTGCCTCAGTAATCCAGTCCTTAAAAATGACTCAGCTTCTTACACAGGAAGAGGTCTGCCAGCAGATGCTGCTATTCCTGCTTGATCAAGGTGTGCCCCTACATCTGCCTCTGGGTCCTTGTCTCTTCTATAAAGGGATGCATTTGGTGACACTGTCCAAGACAGTTCCCATGATATGAAATGTCTTCTCATCATTGACAGCATGTGACTAGAAAGTCATTCAAAAGTTGTCCCCAGCAACACCTTATATGGTTGACTTAAACTCGGGCCTGGTTACTCCCCAGATCAGAGATGATGACTGGCCTTTGTGCCATTGGACGGGCCACAGTGCCATTGTTGAGGAAGGGTGGGAGTGACCACAATACTGACCCCTACAGTCTACTGGGCACTTAGTACATCAACCAGGTGCTACCCAGAGATAGGATGCTTACATGGCAGGCATTACACTAAGTGATTTAGGCAGGTGGCCTTGTCTGTAGTCCTGACCCACATCTTACAAAATAGACACAATTGCATTCATCTTACGGATGAGTAATTCAAAACTCAGGAAATGTCGCTTGGGTTAGGTTGTAGAGCAAGGAAGAGGTAAAAGTGGCCATCAGGTTTCCGTGTTCATGTTTCTAAGATGCTATTGGGCCTTGGTTCCTGACAAGTCTACTCCAGTTTGCTGGGTGAGAGTCTGAGCACCCGTCCTCAATAAGTCCACTGATTAGAAGGATCGAAACTTCATTACACTGTGATATGCAGTCTCTCCAGGACTTGAGCCCAGATTTTTTGCTTAACACAGCTGGTACCCATTATGTAGGCTTCCCTTACTGTAAGAAGAATGTAAAATCAGTCGGCCATTCCCAGCCTGGGAGATATGGAGAATTGGGGTGTCCCATCATTCTGCTTGAGAACCTTGCTAAACTTAGTGTCTACTCTTAGTATTTAACTAAACTTACAGCTAATTCTCTTTCATATTCAGTAGGTTAGAGGAGTCGGCTGCCAGTATAAGCCACATTTGTCTCGCACTTTAGTGTGTCTAGGCCTGTGTGCGTAGGTAATCCCCCGTGGTCCTACACTAGGCCTTTGCACTAGTAGAATTAGCCCCATTTAGCAAATGAGAGTTCAGAGAGATGGGGCGGCTCAGGTTTACTCAGTTATTCAATAACAGGCCTGGC
Source organism: Microtus ochrogaster (assembly GCF_000317375.1). Lineage (NCBI taxonomy): Eukaryota > Metazoa > Chordata > Mammalia > Rodentia > Cricetidae > Microtus > Microtus ochrogaster. Next base: position 26,258,605 of record NC_022023.1, on the reverse strand, counting down.
CCTAAAACTGTATTTCCCCTGGGGTGGGGGAATTCACATTTAGAGTTTAAATCTCTTTAATTTGTAGGTTCTGTGAAAGAAAGACAGTGAGTTGTTTGAGGCTGTGTGTCAAACAGTTTTATTATTGTTGCTTGTTTGCTACTTTTCATATTACCAACTTGCCTTTTATATGGTAGCCTTACTGCCTGAGTTCCTTCTCACCCAACAGAAGGGAAACACCCTTGGGCGTACACCGGGATCTCTGAGGACAAGACGTTAAGTAGATCTGGAGTCTCTCAGGTTGGAGAATGGAGGCAGAGCCGGGTGACTCACCTTTGGCCCCGTGTGAGTCACAGGCAGCAGGTTCCTGGTCCCTTGCGTTGCCTGACCTACTCTCTGTGCCAGAGCCTAATAACAGGATGATCTGCACAGTAGATATGACTCACGGAGCAAGGGAGGGCCTGTAGAGAGGGACGAGGTGTGGGAAAGAAAATGCTGACAAGATGTTGTTCTTTAGACTGGGATGTGCTAATGCCCTAACACCACCGTCCGGCTGCCCAGGTGCTAATCTACAGTTTAGGATCCTGGAGTTAGCAGGCAGAAGACAAGAAGAGCTATTAATGAAACTCTGCCCCGAAAGGAGAACTGCCAGCCCAGTGGGACTTGCTCAGAGTCACTCTGCTTGTCTTGTCTTTGAACTGTGGTATTTACGTCCTCCTGAGCCTGCTCTGCTCTGGAACTTGGCTTTGCCCACATCTGGTTCCTTTGTGCCTGTTTTCTGCAGATTTCTATTCCTGTCTTCAGTCTGTGGCTCACTTATCTCCCTCAGTCCTGACAGTTAGTGACAGGGCAGGAATGAGCCAGAGTGTCCAAGCAGGTAGGAGGAAGACCCGAGGAGGACTGTTTGGGAAAACAGCTCTTGAACTTCAGGTCTTCGTTATGACTTCAGTCGTTGGTTTGTAGGTAGATCCCGGGAGAGTGTTGTCCAGGTAGGAAGGAAACACACTTTACATTTTCTCTTGTTCTGGTCTCATCAGAACACAAGATTCCAGCGGTCATTAACTCTAAATGTATAAAAGGATGTGATACCTTTTTACATAGGTAACCAACATGGCTTATTCAAGTCAACCTTTCACTTCTGTAAATGAAACATTTACTTTAAAAGTTAGCATCTTGTAAAAATATTCATGAGAGACAGATCCTCTTAGTGGCTGCATTAGTCAGGGAACTGGATGCCTACGAAAGTCCCAGCTGCCTGGTTCCTCAGATGAAGCAATAAAACAAGACTTTCATTTGAACCCTTCAATAAACCAATGAGAAATAATTCAAATATTAAGCCAACAGCAACAAATGGAGACATTTTTGCATTATTTCACTGGGTAAAGAGACTCACCATATAAACCTGAAGACCTGAGTTTGAGCCCCAGAATTCCCATGATGGAAAGAGAGACTCTTGATTGAAGAATATCCTCTGGGCTCCACACATGCACAGTAGCACGCGTGGACATGTGTGTACACGCGTGCACACAGACATGTAAAATATAATTAATTTTCAAATTTGTTTAAAAAAACATTGTGTGTGTGTGTGTGTTTGTGATGCCAGGGTCTGTGTATGTGTATGTATGTATGTGTGATGCTAGGGTCTGTGTGTGTGTGTGTGTGTGTGTGTGTGTGTGTGTGTGTGTGTGTGTGGTGCCAGGGTTTGTGTGGGAACACACATTCCACTACAGCACTCATGTGGAGGTCAAACTCTGAATTTCAGGTGTTGATTCTCCTGCTACCCTGGGTTTCAGGAAAATCATTAGACTTACACAGAAAGCACTTTTATCATCTGAGCCATCTTGCCAACTAAATATTTTTTCTTTAAAAAGGCCTAATATTAGCCGGGTGGTGGTGGCGCATGCCTTTAATCCCAGCACTTGGGAGGCAGAGGCAGGCAGATCTCTGTGAGTTCGAGACCAGCCTGGTCTACAGAGCTAGTTCCAGGACAGGCTCCAAAGCCACAGACAAACCCTATCTTGAAAAAACAAAAAAGAAAAAAAAGGCCTAATATTATGTTGGGTGGTAGTGGTGCAGGCCTTTAATCCCAGCACTTGGGAGGCAGAGACAGATGGATCTCTGTGAGTTTGAGGCCAGCATGGTCTACAAAGCTAGTTCCAGGATAGGCTCCAAAGCTACAGAGACACACCTTATCATGACAAAATAAATCAAAACCAAAACAAACAAAAACAAAACAACAACAGCAACAAAAAGCCTAATATTATTAACACTGAAGTTATTTAGATATATAGTTTTAATAGTTTTTCTTTAAAGAAAAATTTTGGAGCTGGGTGTGGACGTCAGCCATATAAGTAAGACTTCTTAGTATGAAGAAGGTCATTGATTTGAACAACAGTAGGGGAAAAATAAGACAATTTTTATGTCTTATTTTTAATATTTTATGTAAGATCGATTCTTATGTATATTCCTAGGCAAGGCTTCAACATTTTAGAGGTTTAAAATTATTTAATTTCCAAGAAGGTGGTATAATTTATGTTTCACCACTAACAAATAAATATAAGAGTGTTACTGTATGAGAAGTAGCACAAATGTTTTTTTTAAATAATCTCTAATTTAACAGATACCAGTTATACACTTTAGGATGTGGAAGCTCACTTAGTTCCTCTTGTTCCCAGGATAACTTCATGGCATTTAATAATTGTTTTAGGCAGGGTTTCTATTGCTGCAATGAAACACCACAACCAAAAGGCAAGTTGGGAGAGAAGGGTTTATTTGGCATATAGTTCCACATTGCTGTTCATCACTTAAAGAAAAAGTCAGAATAGCAACTCAAACAAGGCAGGAACCTGGGAGCAGGAGCTGATGCAGAGGCCATGGAGAAGAGCTGCTTACTGGCTTGCTTCTCTGGCTTGCTCAGCCTGCTTTCTCATAGGACCAAGGACCACCAGCCAGCCCAGGGATGGCACCACCCACCATCTCAATATCTAATTGAGAAAGTGCCTTACAGCTGGGTCTCATGGAGGCCTTTCCTCAACTGCAGCTCCTTCTCTCTGATGACTCCAGCTTGTGTCAGGTTGACACAAATCCAGCCAGTACACTAACTGACTACAGTTTATAATTTCCCAGACCTGTAAACAGGGTCACAAGTGTTTGCCACTGACTGGTTCTCACAGCCCTACAGAGAGGTGCAATTCTACTCCCGTTTCATAGATGCAGACTGAGAGCAGGTCATCGTCCAGAGGCGCTTGGCTAGTGTACTGTCAAAACCAGGCTGTGTTCCCACTGGTTCTGAAGGCCACTCTGTTATTCTACTTTCCCTGATAAGTGATGGTCATTTGCTAGCTGTGTTTAAAGTTCTAGGTGCTACTGTGGGCCACTAGAAGATACCTTCTGCTCTTGCGACTCTTGGGACGTAGGAAGGCAGTTAGATTCAAACTCCAATCAGTGTACAAATAGGCAGTTACAAATTTGATAAGGGCTGTGGGTTGGAGGAAGCAGAGAACAATCACAGCATCTCATGGGCGTCCTTTATCTAGCTTTGGGCCAGCAGGGCAGAGGGTCCTGTAAATTTTGGATGGAGGCCTTCTTGAAACATAAGAGAGAGGTGATAGACAGGATGAGTGGAAGAAACGCAGGTGGGAAGAACATTCTAGGTAGAAGGGATGCATGTGTTCTTCACCGAAGGATGGGAGACCAGACACACCCTCTGTCACAGGATCCCAGAGTACCGAGGGCAGTGTAGTAGGAAGGGGCCGCTTGTTGGTTCCTGGCTGTTCAGCCTGGAAATAATCACACAGAAACTGTATTACTTAAATTACTGCTTGGACTATTAGCTCTAACTTCTTATCTGCTAGCTCTTACACATTAATTTAACCAATTTCTATTAATCTGTGTATCGGCATGTGGCTGTGGCTTACCAGGGCTAGATGGTTTCTCCTCCACTCGGCCTCCTTTCTCCCAGCATTCAGTTTAGTTTTCCTTGCCTACCTAAGTTCTGCCCTATCAACAGGCAAGGCAGTTTTTTTTACCAGTGGTGTTCACAGCATACAGAGGTGAATCCCACATCAGGGCAGGCACAAGACCAGAGAAGTAACAAAGCACTCATCATCCAGGAAAATCCTACAAGCATCTTAGTTGGCTTCAGGAGACTCAGCAGGGAAAAGTGGGGCTCCAGATAGGGTAACGGCATTGTGCGCAATAGGACACCTGGGCAAGTGGAGTCCTTCTTCACACAGCAGCAGACGGGAATTCTGCCCAGAGCCTTTCTAAGAAACAGAGTCGTTGCCAGGTATTTTATGACGTCATTTGACACAGCTTGAAGAAAAGAGCTCTAGAGAATCGCTCTCTCCTGGAAAGAACTTGACTCCACACAGACTCCAGGTACTAACTGAGGTTAGTTGAACACAAGGTTCAGTGGCTTGTGAGATTTTCTGGGGGAAAAAAATCACATGATAAATAATGATTCATAGAATGTCCCTGACAGAAAGTGGTAGCTGGCTCATGGGACATTAAGTTTTGGAATTTATGGGAACAACTTCAGTTTATTACCCGACTTGCAGCTACATGCCCCAGGTAATCTGGGCCGGGAATGGAAGTTTGGGATGAAGATGAAATGAATGCCTAATTGGGGACATCCCAATACCCATCAAAGACATCTTTAGGTGATACCACATTTTTGTCATATATATTCTGCAATTTGGCTTTGTATTGCACTGAAATTCCTTGAGGCTTTAAATAGGTATAATTGCCGATGTGTTCTAAGGAAATTGCTTTAAATTGTTTTTCCCTTTGCTTAAATTGTTTGCTTCTCTATAGGAAGTTTGGGAGGTCTTCCCTCCTTCTGTTTTTTTTTTTTAATTTTCTCCTATGTTTTTCAATAGCCATAAGCTAAAGCAGTTACAGTTGTGTTTTTTTGTTGGTATTGTGTGTGTGCATGTATATATGCCATGTTGTGTGTATGCTGTGTTGTGTGTGTTGTGTGTATGCAGTGGTGTGTGTGTGTGTGTGTGTGTGTGTGTGTGTCCCACATGCACATTAACAGTCACAGTCAGTGTCCTTTAGGGTTGAGTGCTTGTGTCATGTGCATATTCTTACTTGTTTGCTCGCAGCAGCCATGACTTCCGGTGCTTTGAGAGTTAGACTCTACAGTAGCTCCTCCAGGATGGTTCACAGGAAGCAAAGAGCTGCTAATGATTTCCTCTGTGCTTTATCGTAAAGGCATAACCACTTCCTAGGGCTGAGTTTGTAGCATTAGTTCCAAAGAAAACCCACATCAGTAATATAGACAAACACGTTTACCTGACCCTAGACCCAAATTATAAGGATTAGTTTGTGGTTATAAGAATGAAGTTGCTTGTAGATAATTAACTTAAATGTCATTTTGGCTGTATAATCAAGCGCTCCTCTTGCTCTAAAACGCTCTCTAGCTTCAGTCAGTAGCTCACAGTTCTAGAGTGTTGGAATGGGACAGCTCTGTGTCGACTGTAGATGTGTCCTTACCAGTCAGCAGACATTGTCTCCTGGAGAACCTGTCCAGCTATAACCTCACCGGATGCCCAGGTGAAGAGGAACTTGGAGTGACCAAGTAGTAAATACATGTACCTGCTTCTGGGAGACTTACAGACAGACATGCTGACGAACTGTCGATTCGGTTTATTCATTTGGCTTTGTATCTTGAAGCAGGGTCTGTCTGTGTTGCCCAGGCTGACCTTGAACTCCAGAGCTCCAGCCATATAGTCTTGCCACCAGTCTGAAAAATCTTAGAGTATGACAGGATCCTGTTTTAACAGTTTTTGCTTTTTATAAACTTCCAGAAAGTCTAGAGTTAAGCTGGAATAGTATAAGATCTTAGTGTGGGAGTCAGTAGGTGTCTCAGAACCACTAAAAAG
>NC_022023.1:26247608-26251392 GCF_000317375.1 Microtus ochrogaster | reverse complement strand
TGTTTTGATTTGCATTTCTCTGATGACTAAAGATGTTGAGCATTTCCTTAAGTGTTTTTCAGCCATTTTAGATTTCTCTGTTGAGAATTTTCTGTTTAGGTCTCTACTTTATTTTTTATTGAGTTATTTGTTCTTTTGATTTTTTTTCATGAGTTTTTTGTATATTTTGGAGATCAGACCTTGTCTGATGTGGGGTTGGTGAAGATCTTTTCTCATTCTGTAGGCTGTCGTTTTATCTTGTTGACTGTGTCCGTTGCTTTACAGAAGCTTTTCAGTTTCAGGAAGTCCCATTTAGTAATTGTTTCTCTCAGTGTATGTGCTATTGGGGTTATATTTAGGAAGTATTCTCCTTTGCCAATGCATTAAAGTATACTTCCAACTTTCTCATCTATGAGGTTCAGTTTGGCTGGCTTTATGTTGAGGTCTTTGATCCATTTGGACTTGAGTTTTGTGCATGGTGATAGATATGGATTTATTTTCATTTTTCTACATGTTGATATTCAGTTATGCCAGCACTACTTGTTAAATATGCTTTCTTTTTTCCATTATATTTTTTCTTCTTTGTCAAAAATCAGGTGTTTGAAAGTGTGTGGATTAATATCCAGGTCTTTGATTTGGTTCCATTGGTCCTCCTGTCTGTTTTTATGCCAATACCAGGCTGTTTTTCAGTACTGTAGCTCTGTAGTAGAGTTTGAAGTCAGGGATTGTGATGCCTCCAGAAGTTCCTTTATTGTACAGGATTGTTTTGGCTATCCTGGTTCATTTGCTTTTCCATATAAAGTTGAATACCATTCTTTTGAGGCTATACAGTTTAGGTTGGCCTTGAACTTGAAATCTTCCTGTCTAAGGTATTTTATTCTTTTTTTTGTTTGGTTTGGTTTTTGATGTAAATTTCACATATTACACAGTTAAACTGTGCACTTAAATGCTTTTTTATGTATTCTCTGTTGTGTAGTAGCACAGGTTTTGAGTATTTCATTACTCTCAAAGAATTGTCATAACTCCTCCCTCAGAAATCACTTCCAATCCCCTCAAACTGGTAATGCCACCCCTGTTCCACCCCAGGGCATCTCTAACCTGCTTTCTGTCTCTATGAAGCTATTTATTTTGAATGTTTCATATCCATGAGTTCATATATCCATTTGTGTCTGGCCTTTTGCCTGAGTCTTCAAGAGTCACTCACATTGCAACATCAATCCTTTCAATCTCCTGCTATCTGGGAATGACTGCAGGTCCCATGCACTCTCTGATGTTCTAAAGACTGTCTTCCCCATCAGCACCCCCTTGGAGCACACTGTGCAGGAACATCTCTCTATGGCCTATCCGTGTTTATCAGGCTTCATTACCACACCCAGTGTTGTGAAGTGACTGTTTGAGTTTGTTTTTCTTTCATGGCCAATAACGTTGAGCATCCCTTCTTGTGCTTATTGGTCACCTGTGTGTCTCAGGTAAAATGTTCATTCAGATTCTTTACAAAGATGGGCTATTTGTCTTGTTATTAGTGGGTTGTCAGGGATTTTTGTATATTTGAAATGTTAATCCCTTTGTACTGGGTGGTTGTGTGTGTCAACTTGACACAAGCTAGAGTCATCAGAGGAAGGAGCCTCAGTTGAGGAAATGCCTCCCTGAGATCCAGCTGTAAGGCATTTTCTCAATTAGTGATCAACGGGGAAGGGCCCAGCTCATGGTGGGTGGTCTCATCCCTGGACTGCTGGCCCTGGGTTTTATAAGACATTAGTGTGACTAAGCCAGAGGTAGCAAGCCAGTAAGCAGCACCCTGCCATGACCTTTGTGTCAGCTCCTGCCTCCAGGATCTGCCCTGTTTGAGTTCCTGTCCTGACCTCCTTCAGTAATGAACAGCAATGCTGAAGTGTGAGCCTAATAAACCCTGTCCTCCCCAGCTTGATCTTTAGTCATGGAGTTTTGTCATACCAATAGAGACCCTGACTAAGACACCCTTATTAGACACATTTTTCAGACACTCTCCCTGTTCTGTAGGTTCTTTACTCGTGTTTTTGGTGGTATCTATTGATGCACAGAAGTCTTTAATTGTGATCCATCTTGATCTACTTTTTCTCTTGTTGCTTATGCTTTGGGTGCCATCTCCACAGGCCTGGCCTGAGACAAGGTCACCAAGATTCATGCCAACATTTTATTCTAAGAGTTGTATAACTCTGGCTCCTACATTTCGATAGTTTTGAGTCCTTCTTGTCTTTGATATGAACAAAGGGCTCTACGACCCCTGATTCTGCAATCACTGATGTTTGGTAGCAACATCCAAGAAAAGAGTGCGTAGTATGGATTGATTTAGCTTCATTTCTAAGTTCGAGTTGCATTTTTCAGGGTCTGTCTTCTTCATCCTTTCTGACTTCTGTTACATTGTCTCCTTCATTGGCTGTCTCTATTTTGCATTACCGGGCATTAGAGTTACTATTGTTTTCAATAGCCCTGAAGTCACTGCGAGGAATTGCTCCTGTGTAATTTATAAGCTACTTCTCCCAAGATAGAAAAATCTGTTTCTTTGAGTTGTGTTGTAGGAGCGAACAACTTATTTTATGCAGTGATTATTAAACAATATTGAAAAATACCTAACTTACAGCATTGCTATTTGCTCCCAGCCCTGGTATTTTTCTTATTATCACAGCTAATAATGCCATAAAGCTGCCAAGGCAAACTTCTTAAAAGATATGTGTGCCTTTACAACCAAGCTTGACTTTTTAGTTACTTTACCAAATAGGTTGTTGGCATTTGGTCACCACTGCCCACCCCCAGCTGCTTTATCAATTGTCACCACCCTTCCTGGTTCCGACCACATCAACTCTGACTGGGTTGTAATCTCCCTGAATTCAAGCATCACTCCCTCATCCCTTCCTTCTTTTCAGCCCCCAACCCCAACAGAGAATGTACAGGTATTGGTGGAAATATTCAACTGTATTTTCGTGATTTGTCAGCTCCAGTTAGAAAGTATAGTGGAATGATAATCCATAAACAAAGTCACTTTTCTCCAAGGGCGTGGCTGTGCAGGTGTGAATCTGATTGGGTTGGTGTCCCTCTCAACACTGGGCATAAGGTTGTGAAATCTAAGGACAGTGTGACCTGTGTTCCTGGCTAAATATTTATAGAAAAAAATCAAAACAGTTTCAGTTTCAAAATGCTAGAATCAAAATGGCCATAGCCTCAATGGTGATGTTAAAACATGCTGGTGATGTCATGAATTACACATTTCTTGACAAACAGGAAATTGTTGAAATCTCTAAAATGGCAATATGCTCTTATATGCTAATGAGTTGATAGTTGATGCACTAGGCAGGGCCCAAGAAAGACCAAGGCAGGATTCAAGGGTTTGGTCATCAGTCATACCTTTCAGCTTCTGGGAAGGGCCAAGGGGCTTGGGGTTGAATTCTTCTCCAGTGGCCAAATGGCTTAATCATGCTTACACAGTGAAGCTTCAGTAAGAACAGAGGGCAGGTTTCCAAGGGCTTCAGGTAGCTCCACATGGAGAGCATAGATGCTTAGTGCCCCTCCTACATGCTTTGTCCAATACATGTCTTCTCTGCATCATTGATAATAAACCAATGCAAGTCCATCTTTCCCGAGTCTGGTGGGTTTTGTGTGCCCCTAGATGTGTAGCTAGTTGTCAAAAAGCACAAGTCAAATAACCTGGGGCTTGAGGCTGACATCTGACCTGTGAGGGAGACAGTAGATTTGGGGTTGAGCCCACAGTAACTTCAGACTTGAGTTGAGTGAGAGGTCGCCCAGCAGGTGTTCAGTGCTGCAAAGCCAC
>NC_022023.1:26204254-26247132 GCF_000317375.1 Microtus ochrogaster | reverse complement strand
TGCTGCTGGAGAGGGATGCTTGCTGCTGGAGAGGGATGCTTGCTTGCACTCTGTGGTCACAAATGCCTCTGGGTTTGTTGTTAGAACAGCAAAGGGAAGCGACAGAATCCAAATTGCATTTCAGTGCTGCTTGCTGTTCCTCTCCTGCTCTTCTCCCTTCTCCAGTTCACTCAACTTTCTGCTCAGTCATCTTTCTAGTACTTACCCTTGCTGGGCCCAGTGTCCATCCTTGCCTCTCAGAACCTTGTTGTTTTTAGTTCCTTTTCTAGTTAGGTTTCTTTCCTTTTTTTCTTTTCCTTTGATTGAAAATTAAATAGAGTCAAATAATATATGCTCATTTTGGTTTCCCCTCCCTCTACACCTCCCAGGTACTCTCCACCTCCCCTCCCCTCCCCTCCCTTTCTGTCTCTCATTAAAAAAGAACAGGTTTCTAAGGTATAATAATATAATTTAAAAAGTAAGATAAAACAAAAATAACACCTTGGAATTGGATAATTTTTATAGATATCTAAAAAATGTGTAAAAATTACTTGTTTTAGTCAGACTTACCTTACCTACAATGCTGTTTGGTTCTTAAGATCGAGTCTTAGCTATTAACTGCTATGCACCCACCACCTAGTGCAGTGCCTCATAGATAACGGAGTTCCCATAGATATAATTATTAACGTTGAGCCATGACCAAGTTCCCATAGATATAATTATTAACACAGAGCTGTTCCCGATGGCAAGGATTCATAATCTTAGCTGATAGGAAGCTGAAGCAGAAGGATCCACAGGTTCAAGGCCTGCTTGAGCAACAAAATGAGAACAAGGCTGATCTAGGCAACTTAGTAAGAACTAGCTTCAAAGTGAAGGGGGGCTAAGGATGCATCTCACTGTAGAATCCTTGCCTAGCATGACCGAAGTCTGAGGACGAATCTCACTGCACAGTCTTTGCCAAACATGAATAAAGTCCTCAGTTCAGTCCCTACTACCATCAAAATAAAAATAAAAATAGAAAGATTACGGCCATGATCTCCTTTGAACTCCTGTCCCTTGTTTCCCAGGGAATGTTTTTAGGGTGCTAGTCAAATTTTATACACACATTGGCGCTTTCAGGGCACTGACTTTCGATACCATGAAGTTGTAGAGCCTATTGAATCATTTCTATATCATGAGTGATATTAAAGGAAAACAATTATCTGCACTGCCCGCTTGTGTGCTTCCTGAACTATGAAGGAGAGTGTGTAAAGTTTCAGGCTTCCATTCCATAGTCCAAGCACTTCTGGGAGCACGGGATGAGATTTTATTGTTAGATGCAGCAGAGGACCGTGGGAGTTAGTATACTCCCTTTGTTATTTTCAGAATCCCGCTTTAGGTGTTTTCAAGGACAGCGCTCAACATTATCACAATTCTAAGTGCTGATTTGACGAGTCTAATGCTCTCTTTTCTTCATTTGTCTAGAATGTTTCAGAAGTTTAAAGACTGGTTCTGGCTGGAGAAATTCTGGCTTCCTCCGACAATAAAGTGGTCAGATCTTGAAGATCATGACGGGCTCGTCTTTGTTAAACCTTCCCATTTGTACATGACGATTCCATATGCCCTTCTCTTGATGATCGTCAGATACTTCTTTGAAAAGTGAGTGACACTGATGTTTCTCCCTTCCCAACCCCCTCCCCTTTCTTTGTAACGTTACCATGGCCAAGTCCAAGATCTGATCCATACTGAGTCTCTTGTTCAGAGGCTGCAGATTTGGGTGGAACCTGTGCAATAAAACGCACATGAATATTATTTGCAAGCTGCAGAATTAGAGGTATGAATACCATTGAGTGTTTTACAGTAAAAATAAAACACGGTTGAGACAGGATGAGTAGGGTAGACGGCCATGACGAGTGCATGGTACAGGTGTATATAGAAATTTAACCATGAATTGTATTGATTTATACAATTAGCACTACTAATGGCAAATTCCCAAAGGGACAGTGCTAGACAAATCTTCTTCTTGAAGATGCGCCATTATTCTAGAATGCCTGGAAAATACCCGAAGTGTCTCATTAAGGAGCAAACCAAATGCCTCTGCATAGCATAGCTTAATTCAAGTGGTGTAGCTGCCCTTTCTTCCCAAGTATAAGGAAATCAGAACACAACATTAATTTGGTTTCTCAGAAAATAGTAAACTTTTTTCTTGGCTTAATTTTATAGATAGTTCTTCCAGCCTCGTATTAAAACTGTACTAGTGTTCTGACAACAGGAAGCAAATGTTCATGGGTAGTTTCTGTGGTGGTCTCTGCTATGAGCACATTACTGTTTGAATGGCAGGAGCTGGAGAAAGTGACGCCAGCCTGGTACAGATCAAGTAGCCCAAGATCACATGGGACACAGACCATGTGTTTATAACCATCTGCAGGGCCCTTGTCTTGAGAGTTTGTTTGACCAGTTCTAGCTTGTGGACTTGCCGAAAGCTTTCTGTGTGAACAGTAGCTTCACTTGCTTAAAAATTCACTGTTGCTATTGAAAAGAGACCCTGGCCTGCCACTAAACTGTAGCTGAGTGCATTGGAAAAATATCCTTCCCTTAAAAATACTTATTTTATGTATGTGTACATGTTTACAGTTTGTGCCTACACAGGCCAGAAGAGGGCATCAGATCCCCTGAGGCTGGAATTATGGGTACCTGTGACCTGCACCATGTAGGTGCTGGGAACTGAATTTGGGTCAAGCAGCAAGCACTTTTAAACTACTGAGCCCTCTCTCTAGCTCCTGTCCTTCTTCTTAACAGTTACTTCTACTTTCTACAGACATAGTTTGATTTTCCAAATAGTGCATAAGGAAAATGAAATTGGCCCGTGAACATCCAGATTAAGAAATGACCATGGCTGCCCTGGACTGTTCACTGGCTGTGAATCGTACCAATGACCTTTGCTTATCTCCGTTGCAGACTGCCTGCTTTACAGCGAGCAATTGTTGTTTCCAGTCTCATGGGGCAGTGAGACAGAACATTCTTTTGATTGCCAGGGCATTACAGCTGTGGAGGACCAAGTCTCCATATCTAGGTCTCGCCTGGCTAACAACAGTGAGGAAGAAATCCCCTCTTTTAATTCCTAGGGCCGTTCTTGCTTCCCCGAGGGATTAAGTGTAGTCATTATCTTCTAGCTCCTTCTGTTAACTCCCAACAACTCACCCTTATTTTCTAGTATATAATACTACATGGACGTATTTCTCTCTGTGTGATGAAGAGAATATTCAGCATTTGAAATTTATTATTTATGATCGAAGTTTATAATGTCCTTGGAATCCTATATCATATGTTATAAAAATAAACCACCAAAACCTTAGAGAAAAGATTGGCTGTTCCTTTCATTTGATGAGCACTTAGTTGAGATGGTATAAAAACCATAAGTGGTCTGCAGGTGAGAACACAGGAGGTTAATGACCTCAGGCTCTCAATGGTTCTCAGACAAACATGCTGTGACATCAGGTTCCAGAGTGTTGGCTTGAGTATTTTTTTTTCTAGTTTTGTGGGTAGTTTTTGGACCTCACAGTACAATGCTCCTGATAGAGGGAGAAAATATGTGAATATCTTTGTGCGATCAGAAGACAGTTTGGAAAGTGCACTGCAAAAGTGGAATCCTCAGGGTTACCTTAACAGTTCTTATATATTTGATACTGTCAGACTATTTAGTCATTATTTTGGTTAAGAATAGTAGTTTCTGGTTAGTTTTCCTTCTACACATTCTTTAATGTGTTTGAAGTAGGATCTCAAAGAGATCTACTCAAAGTTCAGCACATGAGATGGGCAGTTTCACACAGTATAGAGTGTCCCTGGAAGCCCAAGGCAAAGGCGGAGGTGGAAGATGCAGCATAGGGTCAGTTGCTTTCCTCAGCTGTACACAGAGGAGACTCCCATTTCTGCCCTTTCCACTGTCCCATAGTCCCAAAAAACCCATCCACAGCATTTTCAGGAGTTGAGAAGGAGGATCCACTGTTAACTCCCTAGGGCGGATGGAAATGAGCTCACGTGAGCGTCACATTAGAGCAGAGAGTTTGATGATGGTGTTCTTTATTCATGTGGCTCCAGAAAACGCATACATGATGCGCATAAATGACATGACATCGTGAGAGCTAATTCCCTTCCTTCCTTCCCTAAAAACTCAACAGATGGTTTATGATCTGTCTACTGTGCTCTCTGTTCGCCTGTACACAGCAGTCGCTCTCTTTTTCTGTGTCTCTGAGCATCATGGGCTTTCTCCACAGGAACTTATCAGTCCATCTGGAAGTTGGAATTCTTATGCTTTTTATCACATTGTTCTATGAAACTTTTACTTCCATATTTAAAAAATGAAATAAAGGCCTGATCATCTGATCATTCATAACTAAATTTCTAATTTTAATTAGACACAGAAATGTTCCTAAGTACTAGAACAGACAAAACCTGGAAGAAGTTATAGTCTTTGTCAGAACTAGAGGAAAATGGACATGTGCTTATTTATTTCTTCTCTTCTTCCTGTGTGGGTTCTTTTTATTTCTTTCTTTGGTGTGTTTTTGAGACTGGGTCTCATGTAGCACAGACTAGCCTTGAACTTTTTATGTAGCTGAAGATGACTTCAACTTACAATCCTCCTGTTTCTGCCCTCCAAGAGCCGATGTTAGAGACATGCTACTGGGCAAACCCTCTACTCACCGAGCCACATACATTGCTATGTTTGTGTGTGTATGTACATTTGTATGTGTGTGGATGTGTGTGTGTGTGTGTGTGTGTGTGTGTGTGTGTGTGTGTGTGCGCGTGCAGATATGTGTACTCATCTGTGGAGGCCTGAGACTGATGGCAATCTTCCTCAATTGATTTCCACCTTATTAGTTGAGGCAGGGTCTCTCAGTTGAACCCAGAGCTTGAATATGCTACTAGTCTATCTAACTTGCTTTGGGGATGGCCTGTGGGAATGTCTGGGGCATTTTTTTAATAGTTATGTGGGCAGGTGGTACTGGGCAATACAGGAAAACTAGCTAAGCACCAGCCTGAGAGGGAGCTAGTGAACAGCATGCCTCTGTTGGCTTCAAGATCCTGTTTGAGCTCCATCCCTGACATCCATCAGTGATAGGCTGTAATCTGTAAGCTAAAACAAATGCTTTCCTCCTCACTTGCCTTTGCTCATGGTAATTCTCAGCCTTATGAGCACTGGTCTTGCAGGCAGGCAGGCGCCGTGCTCACTTGGCGTTTACGTAGGCTCTGAGGACCCAGACTTGGGTCCTCATACTTGGCACAGCATGTGCGTTCTCCAGTGAGCCATTTCCTCCCCTCATTTAATCTTTTTTATTTTTATCTGTCAGTTACACTTTGAGGTGGGGGGTCTCTCTGTTGTCCAGCTGGGCGTTGAACACAGCTCCAGTGATCCACTGCACTCAGCCTTCCAGGTTGCTTGGAACTGCAGCAGGAGTCACATACCTGCTTCACACACTAGTATTTTGAAAGCTCAGCTTTATTGAGGTTTTAATTTCATACAGTTTTTAAAAGTTTGATGCAAATAGTCATGCTTCCATCACCAGGACAGTGATGTAAATATCAATCAACCTGGCAGTTCAGTTTATTTTTTTCCACTTGCTATCCTTGGCAATCTCTCTCTGTTCTCTATAATCTTAACTTCATATTTGCTAGATTTATTTATAATTGGAAGTATAAATTGTAACATTTTCTGTGAATTATTTTATTTAACTAATGTTTGAGA
Organism: Microtus ochrogaster; assembly: GCF_000317375.1. Lineage (NCBI taxonomy): Eukaryota > Metazoa > Chordata > Mammalia > Rodentia > Cricetidae > Microtus > Microtus ochrogaster. Next base: position 26,241,431 of record NC_022023.1, on the reverse strand, counting down.
TTTTTTTCATGTATAATGCATATGAATCAAGGTATTAAGGTTTACCTATTTCTAAGTAGTCTTTGAACATACTTATACATCATACAAATATTTATATTTGAACTAGTTGATGGGAATGTGTGCTGTTTGTGGTGTTAGGGCATTGTGGATAAAAACCATGAACCTAGGTGTGAGAACATGGCTGAACATGTGCTTTCATTCCCCTTGGGAAAGATTTAAAATGTTTGTTTTTAAATGACACTGTGTGTGCCTACACTGTGGGCTGTCACTCAGCAAGAGAAGGGAGCAGACGTCCTGTCACAGGCTGTGACATAAATAGACCTTAGAGCATGCTCGGTGAAAGAAGCTGGGTCTGAGTAATTAAGTATTACCCAATTCCACTTAGAAATATCTTGTACAGGTTAAGATATAAAGGTGGAAAATAAGTTAATAATTATTTGGGTAAGGTTGAGGAAAAATGGAAAGTCATTGAAAAATCGAACTTTTATATGTAGAAAAATCCATAATTATTTTTAAAGACATAAATCAAATTAAAGGATAAGCAAGAGACTGGGAGAAAATATGTATGTATCTTATGAAGAATTTAAATTCAGGGTGTGAGATAAACTGTAAATCACTAGTAAATAAATAAGTGGATTTTTAAATAGGCAGAAGATTTGAGTCAAAAAAATATACCAATAAAAAGTAAGCACATGAGGAGTTAATCAGTATCACCATCATTAAAAACCACAGTGGGGACGGTTGGGGAGATAGGCCAGTGAGTATAGTAGTTCTGCTTTGGCATGGGGACCTGAGTTCAGTCATAAAAATGTCACACGTGATAGTAAGGTGGCACCTCTTATAATCCTGGAGCTGAGAAGACAAGGACTGGCAGACCCCTGGGACTCGCTGTGGTCAGCCTAGCGCAATCAGTGAGCCACAAGCCAGTGAGAGAGCCTGTCTCAGAAAACAAGGCCATGTCTCCTGAGAAGCCACCTGAGGTACTTCTCTAGCTTCTACAGTCGTGTGCGTGTGCTATCAGGCACACTTGTGTCCCCACACGAACCTACACACATACATGCGTACACACATACATACATATGCACACACCCAGTGCACACAGGAAGTTAACAAAAACGTCAGAAGTAAGGCACTCTCAAATTCTTTTCTGCATAAAACCAGCCAAAAGATTAGCAAAACTATTCAGAGTCAACACTTTGACGATTTTACAAAGAGTCATGACAACACAGGGAGTGTCGTCTAAGAAAAACAGTCGAGTCCTGGCAAGAACAGTGATATCTGTGGAATTTTAGCTGCCCTTTCTGTCTCTGTCATGTCAGAGAACAGCTACGAGCTCAGGCAGATGTCAAGGTTCACTGCTTTAATCACAGCACTTGGAGGGCAGAGGTAGGAGGATCTCTGTAAGTTTAAGGCCAGCCTGGTCTACATAGCTAGTTCCAGATGAGATACACAGTGAGACTCAAAACCAAAACAAACAAACAAACAAACAAAAGCTCACACGCACAGTACATGTAGAGTGAACCCTTGCAGTGTGGCATCCACTTAAAGGAGAGGTGAAACATTATTGTAGAGAACTGTCATCACCTGACTGTCTAGTAAGTACAAGCTGTGATGCTGCTGTTGTATTAGACCTTCCTCATAGTTTACTCCAGGTATTTTTAAGGGTATTTTCCTGAGAATATGGTTATCAGAAACAATTAAAGGTAATTAACTGCTTGAGGAAATAATAATTGGTTCAAAAATTAGACTAAGCAAAAAATTCAAAATGAATAGCAGAGACTTGAGATGTCTGGAAGGATGGGGGTCCTTGAAAATCTCTGACATGTTTTTGGAAATCTTGAAGATCCATTTGATGTTTAACGATTTGTTTGGGTCCAGGCAAGACTCCAGAAGTCCCTAAGCTCTCACCCCCACATGAAAAGTGGGCACTAAGGAAACAGTGTGCACTAAGGCAGACTCCTGCTGCCCGGCTGCGAGGGGATGCTGCTGCCCACTACATGCGCAGAGCTGCAGCAGCCCAAAGACTTGCTGGCCCTGGGTGTTGAAGGAAGCCTTTGTTCAGTCACTAGTTGGGCAGCAACCGCACATGCTAGAGATTTCAGCACCCACACACGACACAGGACAGGACATATAGTTTAGGGTTTTGAAGTGACTCAACACACAAATAGGCCAACAGGACAAAGCAAACTGTGATGTGTTGGCGACATGAGGCCAAGAGTCACCCACCTAACACACCACAAAATCTGAGCAGTCATGGGAAACTTGGGAAATCATGGTACATACACAGAAGACAGTGTCTTTGGGGAAGCCCAGGTGTTGCACTTAGTGGGGTAAGAATTTAGAATTTGCTGTTTAAAACATTTTCAAAGAATTAGAGACAACCATGCTTGAGAACAAAACAAAAACAGGAGCACAATATCTCACCAAATCACAATAGTAATAAAATAATAGAAATTATAAATCAAAGACAAAAAACTGAGAGGTTGTAACTTTAAAATAGGTACTACTGAAGTGAAAAATAAGTTTGTAAAGGGTTTTGATAAGTTATACTGCTTATGGGTCTTAAAAATCTACCAAGTTAATATGATTGTATTTTCATTTGTAAATCTATTTTTATACTCTTTGTTTATTTGCATAAAATAATAATAGTAAATCTGTTGATTAGAACATAGAATATAAGGATATGATTTATGTGATAATACAGAAGAGGAAAGAATGGAATTTTTGTATCCCTCTGAAAGTAATCTGCTATCAATTTGAACCAAAATGTTATAAATTCAGATGTATATTATAATCCCAAAATAATCACTGAGAAAATAATTTTAAAAATAGTAAGAGATAAGGGGATTTACATGGCGTACTAGAAAACATCTAACATGAAAGAGGAGAGTAATAAATTAATGAAACAGAGAATGACACACACACACAAAACAAGTGGCTACATGCCACGGAGAAAATCCTTTCTAATCAGTAATAAAATGTCAATCAATTACATGCTATAATTTTTTTAAAAAATATTCATTTATTTATTTATTATATATACAATTGTCTGTCTGTGTGTATGTCTGCAGGTCAGAAGATAACACCAGACCTCATTACAGATGGTTGTGAGCCATCATGTGGTTGCCAGGAATTGAACTCAGGACCTTTGGAAGAGCAGGCAATGCTCTTAATCACTGAGCCATCTCTCCAGCCCTTACATGCTGTAATTAAAAAGTATGCTTGGAAGAAAAGACAGAAAAACATGCTCCATCTATATGGGCACACACGAATCATATTGAGGTTCAGTGATGCTCGTAGGTTGAAAGGAAAGGGACAGAAGTGCTACCCACTAAGGCAGTGGCTGAGAGAGAGCTCGAGTGGCTACATTCTAAGACAAACTTAACTGCATCAGTCCTCAAAGTGTTAGTACAAAGGATGTTTAAAGAAGATATAATAATTATAAACAAGGGTGTACTAACAGTAGAGTCCTAGCACATGAAGCAGAACTGTTATCAAAGGGAGACACAGACAACACTACAGTAATGCTTTTTGTAGGTGGTGGTGGCTTTTTTGTTTTTCAGTGATGTCGTTGAACCTAGGGCCTCGTGCATGCTAGTAGGTTCTCTACCTTATCCCAACCCAATAGTTGAGGGCTTTCTTTCAATAATAGCTAGAATAACCAGGCAGGAGATTGGAAAGAAAATAGGTTTAAATATAGACCATCAGACTTAGCAAGCATCTCTAGAACACTCCCTCCAACAACAGCAGGTCCATGCTCTTCTCTTGTGCACAGAGGGCACTCCCATGGCATGCCATGTACCAGGCCCCAAACACAAATTTCTGTGAACATGACGGGTGGCAACCATACATAGGGAGGGAAGCTAGAAACTAGTAACAGAAAGACACAGGGAAATTAGTGAATAAGTGAAAATGACAACATACTTCTTTTTAAATTGTTTTTATTGAGCTATATATTTTTCTCCACTCCCCTCTCTCCCTCTCCCCTCCCCTTCTGCCCTCTCCCATGGTCCCTATTCTCCCAATTTACTTAGGAAATCTTATCTTTTTCTACTTCTCATGCAGATTAGATTGTATATCTCAGTGTCCTCATTGTTGTCTAGGTTCTCTGGGATTGTGATTTGTAGGCTGGTTTTTCTTTGCTTTATGTCTAAAAGTCACTTATGAGTGAGTACATATTATATTTGTCTTTCTGGGTCTGAGTTACCTCACACTCGATATGATCTTTTCTAGATCTATCCATTTGCCTATAAATTTCAAGATGTCATTACTTTTTCTGTTGTGTAGTACTCCATTGTGTAAATGTACCACATTTTCCTTATCCATTCTTCAGTCGAGGGGCATTAGGTTGTTTCCAGGTTCTGGCTATGACAAACAATGCTGCTATAAACATACTTGAGCACATGTCCTTGTGGTACGATTGAGCATCCTTTGAATATATACCCAAAAGTGTTATTGCTGGGTCTTGAGGAAGGTTGTTTCCTAATTTTCTGAGAAATTGCCATACTGATATCCAGAGTAGCTGCCTTGGGCCTGCTCTGGCAGAGGTTGGTGGCTCAGGCCTGCTCTGGTGGAGGTCACTGGCTTAGGCCTGTTCCTGCAGAGGTTCCTGGCTTGGGCCCAGACACACAGATGTCTCTGGCTCAGGCTTGCCCCCTCGGAGGTCCCTGCCTCGCACACGCACACATGGTCGTGCAGAAGCCTCTTGGTCAGGCCTGCTCCTTCAGTGATCACTCTCTTGTAGCTGCTCCTTTGGAGGTTGCTTCAGGCAAATTTTTTAAGGCTTGCAATCTAAGCACAGCTACTAAAGCCCATATGTTGATTCTCCATCCTAAATGTACATGTGATCCTAGCTGCATTCAGTAGCTAAATGATTGAATCTTAATATTAACACTGTATTTGGATTAACTATTCTTACTAGTCTTCAACTAGCCATGTACACTTAGTTTTATATTTATACTTAATTGGATAATCTGTTAAATATTCAGAAGGTTCTGTTAATCTTGTCCTTGGCAAGCCAAGCTACAACACACTTCTTAATAAGCAGTGTAAGAAGGGATCACAAGGTAAAATAGACATATTTTTACCTGAATGAAAAAGAGAATACTGTACTAGAACTTTCTGGAATGTGGAAGTAGTAGGTCTGGAAGGAGTTTTCAGCTTCAAGACCTTCTATTTAAAAATGAAGGATTAATTCATTTCCACATTAAGAAATTAGAAAAATAAGATGAAACTCATGTTGGAGCAGAAGTTAGGAGTAATAACAATTCTATTGTAAATGAATAGAAGCAGCTACGCACACAGTATGATTTCTGCAGCCAATAAAACCAAACTTCTGGGGGATTTGGGGTAACTGGAAACATGACATGCTATTAACAGGAATGTGAAAAGGTACAGCTACTTTAGAAAGCAAAATTTCAATTTATTAGAAAGCAGTGAACACTAAATTTAGTCCTTGGTGGTCTTAAAGTGGAGTTCTAAATACAATAGTTCGCCCTAGTCCTCAACCTTGCAATATATGTATTCAGATTCACAATGAAATGAATTTTGAACTGTGTATTGCATTATGTGTTCTTAAAGTTTTGCTTGTTCATAGGTCTGAAAATTTTTTCTCTTTGAACTTAAATGTGGGATGCTTTATTATCATTTTATGGTTTGTCTTTTGAGACTCTGTAGCTTAAGCTACACTATAACTCATTGTGTAGCACAGGCTGGCCTCAGACTCACTGTTATCTTTCTCTTTCACCCTCCCAAGTGCTAGGTTCTAGTCATAAGCACCATGCCCAGCTTTCTCCTTGGAACATTTGGTGAGCAGAGATTGACTGTACGTAGCTCCATGGACAATGTGTATTAGTCAGATTTCCATTGCTGTAACAAAATACCCAAAGCAATTAATTTATAAAGCAAACGTGTGTTCCAATTGAACAATTGAAGTTGGGTGACCTTAGTGCTTCAGCTCTGGTGAGATATCATAGCATAGCAGGAACTATGGTGGCGTGGACTGCTTACCTCCGGAGGAAGAAAGCAAAGGGAGAGTCTGAGGTTCTACGATCCCCTTGGAAGACCTATGACTTCAGGCCTTCCCACCAGGCCTGTCTCTTGATGGTTTACACACAGCTCCTAATAGCACACGCTATGAATTAAACTTTTCAGTGGGGGACCACTGGGTACATTCCATGTCCAAACTAGAACAGTGCAAGCAAATGCCTGAACTTTCCCTGGACACCTAAAGGAACAGCCTGGGTTTTCTGGTGGGGTCGTGGGCTTCTTACATCTCAAACCTTCTTCTCATATTTTGTAGGTTCGTTGCCACACCTCTAGCAAATGCGTTTGGCATTCAAAAGGCAGTGCGTAAAATTAAGCCAAATGCCATCTTAGAGCATTTTTTCAAGCATTCCACAAGTCAACCGTCACATGTAAGTAAAAATTCTTTGCTTGTAGACTTAAGGACCTGCTTTCTTAATGGGCTAATCATCTTGACTTAACCATCAGAGGATTTGATTCATTGATTCATTGCTGTTGACAGATTCTGTAATACCTCAAATGTTAGAAAATCTAAATATGTATTATAAAATCAGACATTAATAGTTAAAGTTTTGTTATAGTATCACACCTTAGCACTCAACACCATGGTTTATATAAAAATAGCAATTTAAGCTAGGTGCTGCGGCTTACAATTGTAATCAGGACTGCAGAGCCTGAAGCAGAAGCGTCACCATGAGTTTGGTCCTGGTATGGGCTGTATAGTGACTCCAGGGACAGCCCGAGATACACAGTGAGACCCTGTCTTAAAATCACGAATAAATAAGTAAGTCACAATATCACAATTTCATTTTAATTAATTAATTAATTTTGCATCCCAACCTCACAATCTCATTTTAATGTTAGATTTTAAACATTTTCATAGAGAAAGCCACACCTGATACTTTTGATGATTGTGGCTATATCAAAATACATCCTGAAGTCTCCGTGAAGTCACTTTTCACACTTGCCCCTGTTTTATCCAAGGCTTCAACATACCTGGAAACATGCAGATGCCCTGATTTCTCTCCAGAAGCAGAATTTTCAACAGCATCGCCATTATTTCACAATACAGAGTATCATTGGCTGGTGCAGTTTATGTGTCACAGAACAATTTATTTCTTAGTTATAAAGTCATGGCCAGGCACCCTGTTTTATTATATTGCATAGATAAATGGCAGGCAAAACAGGCTTTCCTCCAAAGCAACACTACTCTGAGTATAAAGACAACTACCACCTATCATTTTAAAAATCAAGACTGTGTGCTGTCAACCTTTTAGGGGGGAGTTTTGAGCCATTTAAACTTCATTTGATGAATTAGGTTGTGCTTATCAGCTAGGGATGTCAATGCTCTGGTGGAGTCCTTGCACAGGGAGGTATGCTGATGTTCAACATGAAGCCTAGAGTGTAGTATGCGGCTGCTTTTATGAACAAGGACAATCTGACAACCTGCAGCTGCCTGTTTTCTGTCTCCATGTGCCCTAAGTGACCGTGGTCATCCATTTAAATGCTTTGGTTTCTACTGGTGATATGTGAAAAATTGGGACTCTTGTGAGGGGTACTTTCCTTCAAGCCATTCGAAAGGGTGTGTGTGTGTGTGTGTGTGAGTGTGTGTGTGTGTGTGTGTGTGTGTGTGTTTGTGCGTACGCGCACTTGTTCCATGGTGTGCATATGTAGGTCAGAGGACAACTTTTGGAGTCATTTCTATCCTCCCACCTTGGGCTGCAGGCATTGAATTGAGGTCATTATAGGCACCTGGCAAGCTCTTTTACCTGCAAGTCATCTTGACGTCTCTGAAGAGTAATATGTTTAAAATAATTGCAAAAGATTGCTCGCTGTGGAAAGAAAATGGCTATGTGACAGCTACAGAAAGTTGGAAGAGAAATAGAGAAGGTGATGTTCATGGCCGAGCTGAGGAAGTGAAGGTCCAACAAAAGGAAGCAGCTGCCCTGCAGCTAGTAAGCAGCCGTACCAGGAGCAGGAGGAGCCCAGCCTGTACAGCCCATACTCCCCCAGTGCTCTTTCAACTCCCAGGGACTTCGTCATCTGTTCACAGCATGGGAGGTCCTGCTCAGCATGGATATAATCCAGGCATGTTGATCAAGTGCGAGAAAAGACGTCATACATCACCCCACAGTATTGCTGAGCTTCATCTACTAAACCATGGAGATTATGGGAAAGGTTCCTGATTCTCAGTGCTCCTGGCTCACAAAAAGACATAGATTTGTGTAGCAGATCCTGATAGCAAGAAAAACACCCATTCCTGAAGGTTCCAGAATTTAGGAAGATAGACTATGGCTCAGAAAGGCAAAGTCGTGCCTGGCTAGTGATGCAGATGTGGAAGCAAACTATCACGAGACTGTCCTGGGCTTTGGTCAGCACCGTACTGATAGCTTTTTCTTCATTTCTAGATGAAGTTTAAAGCAAGTTTCTGAATGAACTAAAAATGGTTTTATGTAATCAAGATATGAGTGTAACCACACAATCATCGGCTAATCCCAGATGACAGGGCAGTCACTCCTGTAGGGGACACCTAAACCCGAGGCTTCTTCTCCAGCTTTTGATTGTACCAATAAAAACAGCAGCATTTCAGAGTGGCCAAGGGTGTCTAGCCTATGATGTGACATTGTAATCTACAAATATGTAGGGCCCATTCATAGCTTTCTTGAGACACAGGCAGCCCTGAAGCCTCAGTGAGTTATGTGCAGTGTATACAGCATCCGTCTTGAGCTCCTTGGTTCACCTTCTTGTATGATGCTTGGCCCACAGAAGTAAAGGTCAAAGATAAGAATGGGAAGTTTATGCTGTCAGTTTTGTGTCTGTCACACACAGAGTTCTATGGACTATTTTAAAAGATGCCTTCTCAACGAGACTATCTCCAGAGACTAACACGTCCTTCTTGATTGTGCTTGCTTCCATCCTGTAGCAACTTGAACTCTTATCTGCATTTTAGGTGCTAGCTTTGTGTGTTAATAGATCATGTCTGGAAGCTTTTGTGTGCAAGGCTCCTCTCTCAAAAAGGATCTAAGTATAGTGGGCCAATATTGTCAAAGTGGGCTTTCTGCTAGGCGCCTCCACTCTCCAGCCACATATGGGTGCTATCTCCTAGATGCATGTACCAAGCTGGTGTGATTGGTGTAAGACCTGGGAAAGTTCTAGAAAGAAGACAATGCCTTGATTGCTTTGCTCACTGCTAAATCTCTAACACCTAAAATTGTGCTTGGTTTACCACCAAGGAGTGGTTCTTTGAATGTTTTGGGGTGAGTGGTTGAATAAAATATTTAAGTGATAAAGTGAGACCCAGTGCGTTTCCCTCGGAAGAACATGGAATATAGTGTGCCGGCTGCTCAGAACAGGCCGGTGACAGAAGATGGACGAAGCACCAGCATTTGAATTACAACCTGTTTGGAGAATCAATAAGCTTTTAGGTTAATTTAGAAGTAAGGAAGTATGTATTTTTTTTTATTTAGTACATGGTTTTCAGCCCACAGTCATTTTTCTGTTGTGGATATAAAGGTTTCCAGTGTTGGCAGTGCTGGGCTATTGTATAGCACATGCTCCTCCTGTGATTCCCAAACCTCTCCTGTGAGGGAGGTGGCAGATGCTTTTATACAATGTCATTTTTCACAGGGCAGAGCGCAGTGCTCAAGGCTCCCTGAGTAGGCACAGCAGGGTCAGGTCTTTGGTTTTCAGCTTCCTGTCTTCGCCACCACCTTCTGTTGCCTGGATCCCTGGAATACCCTTTTCCTCTATCCAGAGAGTATGAACCTGGCGCCTCCTGTGTTGGAGTGTCATCCTGCCATCTTGTCTGACCTGAGGTGTGAGACTTTTGCTGTGGAAAGCAGAAGCCCAGCCTGGAAGGGTGGCATGGGCACGTGGACAAACGGGATGCCTCCCTCCTGCTCACTTTTTATTATGCCGGTAGAGGTAGAGATCAGTGAACAGCTGTCTGTTCAGTCTTCTCAAAGAAACAAAACAAAACAACCAACAGTAACAGAATCCCTGACCTATAAAAGGGTGTTAAAGGGGCTGCTTTGTGGGGAAACAGTAATTCTGGTGTGTTCTGTTCGCTGTTGTCTCTTTCCTTTTCTTCAGGTTAGTGAAGGGCCTGCCACTCAGTAGAGATACAGAACTGTTCACTCTTCTGCCCGTGTTCAGCTTGTGGCTTCTGGACTAGAGACTAGAGATTAGTCCTGGTCTCTAGATGACTTTGTGGTCCTTATAAGATGATATAGCAGAGGCCATCTGGCTGGTCCTGACCTGCTGGGTGAGCAGCTGTCTGGACCACAAGCAGGCTTTGTTTGGTCCCCAGAGTGTTCATGTGCAGTTAGCTTAAATTTACTGTAAAGCTCTGATTAATAATATAAAAAGTAGTTTCACATCAAAATTCTAGGACTGTATTTCCTCTCTGGAAATACAGCTTGGTCTTAGCTGGTCCTTTGGGGTGGGATCTGCTGGGCCATGCTTTTTCTTGTCCATCAGCTGCAGCTGTGTCTTGGGCTGGAAGCTGACGGCTTCAGGCAATTTGATTTTTTGTTTCGTTTTTATAACAGAATTAAGAGGAAATTTTCTTATATTAGAAAATGAATGCTCAAGAGATCAAGGCCATTTCAAAAACTTGGTATAGAGCATGTTCCTTGTGAAAGCAGAGAGCATTAGTTACCATGGGTCTAATGGACAGAACATACCTGTTAAAATCTCACTGCAAAATGGACCTGGCCCTCTTGGCCATTCCTGTTTCCTTTCCGGCTCTAGCAGACCCTGGAATTTGTCACCTTTGGGCAGTAATTTATCATCTTTGCTTTTCCTATTTTAAGACATAGCCTGTAAGACTTCTGCTTCCCAGAGGAGAAGCAATCATCATTATTATACTTTATAATCATTATTTTAAATGGCTGGAAATAGTTTGGATTATTTTGAAATAGGCTGTGTATCAAGTTGATTGTGAAAGCAGATAACCAACACCTGCTGGGTTTTCTTGGCTCATCTGTGACTACCAAAAGCACAGAGTGAGGTAGCAGGAAGCCCACTAGCCCAGGTCTTGTTGCACGTGGCTACTATTTTCACATCTTGCACAAGTCCTAGAAACTCTCAGGCAAGCTTCTGTGTCTTTGTAGGAAATCATATTTGATGATTAACATTTTAAACTCTTCTACTCTACCTGGTACCTAGGAGGCCCTAAATGAATCTTAGCGAGCTCATATATACAGGTCAAACATGGATTGCTACTAACGTATAGCTGGTTGGTCTTAGTACTCAGCAAGCTAGATTCCTCATATTTTCTGTTTTCTGTCTGCTTGGCTTGGCTTGGGGATCTGTGCACATGAATGTGGTTTCATAAGCAATAGAAATAAATTCCCTGGCTCATGGTCTTGTGCCTGTCTGCTCTAGTCTACAAGTTTTTGCCATTTAGTCTCACTGTTCCTCAACTGCTTAACATCTGACGGTTCTTTGCCTTAGTTCTTACAGTTGTGTGTGTGTGTGTGTGTGTGTGTTCATGCACACTAGTGCGTGCACTCATGTACCAGGAGGAGTGTGCCCATGAAGGCTTTCCTTCTTCCTCCATGTCCTGCCCGTCCTGCTGATGCCTTGCTGGCCCTCTTCTGTCTATCGCTTGTTTATTCTTTTCATCTTTTTTCAGAATGATGTTTATGGACTGGCAAAAAAGTGTAACTTGACAGAGCGCCAGGTTGAGAGATGGTTTAGGAGTCGACGGAATCAAGACAGGCCTTGCAGGATGAAGAAATTCCGGGAATCTTGGTAAGGAGGAGGATGGGCAGCTTGTGTGATGCCGTCATAACCAAGGGTGTTGTGATCATGGCCGAGAGCACACTGGCATTGGAGGGAAGGAAGGGTCCAATTGCATTCTTTACTTTCCAACAAAAGCAAGTTTGGTTTATTTGAATGGTTTCATTAAATAACTGAAACACATGCAATCTTACAAGAAGTCCAACATCCAAAGTTAGTGCAAAATGTACAGTGAATGGCTGCCTAGAAACCCCAAGGTTTGAAATCCATTGTAAACAGTGTACACTGTTAAATAACATTAAAAAAGCATTTGTTATTCAGAAAGTTCTTTTTAAATGTAGAGAAAGATGTTCTCTTAACTGTCCTTGTTTCCCCTCTCCTCTTCTGGGAGGATGAGACCCCCACACTCTAAGGTGGACCCAGTGCCTATTCAGACATTATGTGCTTGGCCTGAGCCATGAACATGACTTAACTGGTGTTTCTCCTTTCTAGGACTGAGGTTAGAAAGTTTCAAGACTTTCTCCCATGTGTGCTCTCTTAATATGTGGGATCAGGGGTGTGAGAATCCATCCTAGTGCATGTCACTCAGAATTTCATACACATATATAAAGTATTTGATCATACTCACCATCAACTCTTCCTTCCCTCTCCCAACCTCTCCCAACATCTCCCTCCCATCTTCCCACCTTTATGTCCCCGTCTTTATTGCACCGAGCCTCTGAGCGCAATGAGCACTGCCCACAGGTGTGTGGGCGCACCCGAGCTTGGGTAACCTACCAGTGGCCATACCTCTGAAGATAAGTGATGCTTCTCCAGAAGCTGTCATCTGTAAACAGGTTCTTCTTCTGGGGGTGGGGATCATGAGCCTCTCTTCCATCCATGTGGTAATGTTGGCCAGCTCAATCTTGCGCATTGTCGCTGTGCTGCTATGAGTTAATGTGTACAGCGGTTGCATCTAAGCAAGAAGACAGTATTTCCCAGCACTCCTCCCTGACCTCTGGGTCTTAGCGTCTTTCAGCCTCCTCTGCAGCAGTGTCCACTGAGTCTTGTGGCAGGGGTTGATCGAGATGTCCCAGTTAGGGCTGAGAACACACAGCAATCACTTAGTGGCTGGTATGAACTGCTGGCCACTGCAAAAAGAAAGATTTCTTGCCAATCCTGAGAATAGCACTAAACTATGGATGTAAACATAAATATTTGGAGGGCATTTTATAACCTGTCCATTCAGTAAAGCAACAGTAGTAGATTTCTCCCTAGGGCCTATGCCCCTCCTCCAGCCTTAGGCCTTTGATTAGATTTATAGAGCCGGGAGTGAATTCCCTCCCATGAGTCAGAGGAGGACCAATAGCTTTCTGGATTTGATACCTGATTCGTGGGGGGGGGGGGAAGAATTCCTTTCCTTTCCTTTTGTTCTATCTTTCTTTCTTTTATTATGTTTATTTTATAATTATTTATGTCGTCTGTCTGGTGTAGTTGGCATTCCCTCAGCTGTCTCTCCCCTTTGTTAATTGTTTCTCTCTGTACAGAAACTCTTTAATTTCACATTGTCTCATCTATCAATTCTCATTTCTATTAGTGGCCTGAGTTATCCAAGTCTACTCAAGAAAGTCCTTGCCTATGTTTATATCTTGAAGTTTTTTTTTACATACATTTTCCTCTAAGAGTCTTAAAGTTTTGGGTTTCACATTAATATGGTTGATAATTTTGTGTTGACTTTTGTATAGGGTGAGAAATATAAATCATATTAAGCCCTAAATGTGGCTATCCTGTTTCCTCAGTATCATTTCCTATGGGGCTGTCTTTTTTCCGATGTGTAGTTTTGACATCTTTAACAAAGAGTAGTTGTCTTTATGCGTGACACTCTCATATGTCTGGTCTTGAGAGAGTCTCACGGTGCTTTTACAGCTGTGGCCCTGGAGAATAATTTGAGATCAGGTATTATAATGTGCACAGCATTGTTCTTTCCACTGTTAGGGTTCTTGCATGTGGGCTTAGGATGACTAAGCCAGGGTGAACTTATACTCTAGGATATATGTTCTTCCAAGCCTGTCGTACCAGAGTCCCTTCCACTCACATGTCAATCACTGTTGCAGAGGAGTGAAGCCTTTTCTTTCTTTTGACAGCTGGCGGTTTACATTTTACTTAATGATAACTGTGGCTGGAGTTGCATTTCTTTATGATGTAAGTTGTCATTTTCATATCTTTGGAATTCACCTTTCATTTAAACTATTTTTGCCTATGAATTCTGTCAATGCAAAGCTCTAACCTCAAAAAGGATGAGAGAGAGAGAGAGTTTGTTCTGGAGCCAAGTAAAAGTGACCGTGATCAGGAACACAGATACAGGTGACCCTAAATGCCCTGTTCCAGTGTGGATGGTTTCTTGAAGTTTTACAGTAACAGAACAAGGCACATGATAATGAAAACACCTTTCAAATACATTGATGGGAACTCCAGACAAACAGGTCAGAGCAAAGCAGGGTATCCCCAGCTGCACATCTGGGTGTCATAAGGCAATGCTTTTAACCTTTGGTTGGTAGAAGCTAGTGGTCTGTTTTTATATTCCAAATAATTTGCCTAATAGCCATAAAGATGGTAAGTCACAAATAGAGGTGGATAATAAATGGCCATTAATGGGGCCAACAATGCCTCAAGATAAATCAAAATTAGGCTGTGAGCCACAACATTCCAACTTTTAACAATCACTGAAGTTCTAGTCAGTGGGTCAGCCATACAGATGGGTCAAAGTAAATTACCTTTCACCCCGGAACTTCATCAACAGTTCTTTAGGACTTAACACTCCAAAGTTCAGCAGTTTAAGAAATGTCTCTATAGAGTCAAGATGTTTCTCAGGCTCAGTGGCAGGACCCTTGCCGAGTATGAGCAGGGCCCAGAATAGGCCTCCTGATGCTTTATTGCTGTAGCTGCTCAAGGTATTTTTGTCTTTTCATTTATTTATTTGTTTGTTTGTTTATTATATGCTTGTTCATTTTTGTCTCTTTTTTGAGACAGGTTCTCAATATGTATCTGAGGCTGGGCTATCACTCACTATATAGGCCATGACAGCTATAAATTTGTAATCTCCTCTCTCAGCATCCCAAGTGCTGAGATTATAGGCATTTGCTACTGTCTGACTCAAGCTACAGATATAGTAACTGATCCAGAAATTATTTTGCTATCATATTTGTTTGTTCAAAAAGAGTTCCTTCATCAAGGCAGTCCTGTTATTGACCCCAGATTCACTGTAAGTAGTGAGATTCACAGTATTGTGTAGGAAAGTGAACCAATGCCACAAGGGAGAGATGCAACAGCAGAAACGGGATCTTCACAAGAGTCAGTACAATAGGCAACACCTCGAGTGTGCAACAGGAAACACACACGTGGGTCTGTGCAACAATAAACACAAGAGAGTCTTGCAATAATATACAGTAGTGAGTGAGTCTGTGCAACGGGAAACACAAGAGAGTCTGTACAACAGGAAACACAGGAGAGTGTGCAAAGGAAACACAAGAGAGTCTGTGCAACAATAAACACAAGTGAATTACAATAGTAAATCCAGGTGAGTCTGTGCAAGAGGAAACACACAAGTGAGTGTATGTGACAGGAAGCAACACCACAAAGAGATGTATTTGCTGCTGAAACAAGTGTTTGACTGACATCTGTGTCTCCTCTCTGGGATCCTCTTTTTTTTTAGAAACCTTGGGCATATGACCTCTGGGAGGTTTGGCGTGACTATCCCAAGCAGGTATGTACTCCCTAGCGTGGCCTCTCCCTGACTTCGGCACCACATTAATCTGCCCCAGATCTCAGTGTGGGGTGTTTTGTTTCTTTGTTTGTTGTCTATTGGTTGGTTGGTTTTGTTTTTGTGTCCGACTCTCATTAGGGAGCTCAGGCTGGCCTTACACTCAGCACATACCCAGGTTGTCCTTGAATTTGTAATTTTCTGACTCCATTTCCAAAGTTACAGGTTAAAATTAGTCTTTTTTTTTAGCATGTTAGCCTTAGCATAAACAAACAAACGAAGAAACAAGAATCAGAAAGTGAGCTGGAAAGAGTGCTCAGTGGTTCGGAGCACTGGCTGTTCTTCCAAGAAGACAAGGTTTGAGCCTTATCACCCACATGGTCACATTCAACTATCCACATCTCCAGTTCCAGAGGATCCAGTGTCCTCTTGCAGACACACATGTGGTCTGTACATACATGCAGACAAAACATCCATACACATAAAGCAGATAATAAAAATAATAAAATGAGACACCAGAAAAGGGGACAGGAAAACCTCAGAAAGAAGTCTTCTTCATCACACAGGCCATAACCTTGTCCTATCAATGCTAGCCCATTTGCTCTTCCCAAGAGCACCGTTATGTCTGATGCATAACAACTATCCTCAAGCCTAGTGCTGTAAAGTGCCAGCCATTGGTGACTCATGATTTGGGTTGGCAATTGGGCCTAGGCTAAGGGAAGCAGATCTGTTCCGTGTGGTCTCAGCTGAGATCATTCATACATTCCAAGTCAGTTGGTGGTCATACTCATGATTTTATCAACTGGCACTTGAATGGTTTTTTTTGTGGCCTCTTTGGTATGATAGCTCAGCTTTCTTATACAGGGCTCATGAAGGCTCTGTTTGTGTTACATTGGCAACTGTCCCATTGGCCAAGTACCAGGATTAAAGCCCCAGTCATTGTGGGAGGAGACCATGTAAGGCCGCAGATATTAAAAGGCCGCATTCAATGGGTGCACTTGATAATTGTCCATCACACTGAATAACACACCTCAAGTCTCAATTTGCCTCAGAGTCTCAAGTTATTCCCTACTATAACAGTGCTAAGAACAATTTTAGCAGTAGAAATTTAGTTACTTTTATTCAGAAGACAATTTTAGAGTCCTTAAACAATTGCGTATCTAATATTACTCACATTAAGCTAAAATTAGGCAGTCACATTGATAGCATTTTTAAAACATTTTAGTCAAAACACTTAATTTGGTTTAGAATGCTTCTCTAGTCTTTCAGGAATTAAACACCTTGACATTTTATCAGTGATTCCTCTGGGGAATTGAAGTCATTGCAGCTTCCTGCCATTTTGTGGAATATTAATGGGTCTCAGAAAATGAAAACATGGTGTTTGTGAGGTCGCATTTAGAGGACTGAATGTCCCCCTTCTCCTCAGCCTCTGCTGCCATCCCAGTACTGGTACTACATTTTGGAGATGAGTTTTTATTGGTCACTGCTGTTTAGCCTCGGCTCTGATATCAAGAGAAAGGTAAGTGATGTGTTCACAAAACTTTTTTTTCATTTCTTCTTTTTTATTCCTTTGCCTCTTATTCTACCTGTAAAATGTATTTTGTGTATAGTTAGCTCAACTCATTGGCTATTCTTGCTTTCGATAGTGCATAGACCAATTCATATCCTCATGCTTTTATGTCCTGATAAATGCCTATAGCAAAAAGCTTTATGTTTGAAGCTGTATTCCTGATCAATAAGAAGATAGTTCTCCTTTCTGTTTTCTTTGCCTGGGAGGGCAGCGTCCCCTCACACAGGAAAACCTTGTTATGTGAGGACTTTACCTCCACACCGCATCTTTTTGATGGCAAACCACTTTATACAATCCTTTTCTAATGTTTTTAAAGAACTTGCAATGACTGCCTACCCCTTAATTCCTTAGCCATCCATATGAAAACTCTTGTTTTAAGCCACACAAAGCTTTGCTTTATTTGCAGGGAAACTGAGTCACAGGTATTCTTCATGTCACAAAGTGATACATTTCAGGGCTGTCTAGCTTACTGCATCACTAGGCCAGTTGTCATGAGAGACCCTCAATGCAGCCACAAGATTTTCTCAGCAAAGCGAATCAAAAAGACTATTGTGCCTCAGGTCTTCATATACTAACCCAGTGTCGAATTCCAGCATGCAGAAATGTTTGTTTAATAAACGAAGTTAAGATCTGCTAAATATTAGGTTAAACGGAGCTGCCTTGATTGAAGGCTGGTGTAGCCATTTCTAGTGGGCACATTGTGGCCCACAGATATCTTCAAGAAAAAAAAAAACCTCACGGAATCTAAGAATATAGTGAGAATATAGTGTATGGAGCCATGGAAAGAGTGTCAGAAGTTACAGTCAAATGACAACTGTTCAGTGCATGCACACATATATATATATATATATACATACATACATACATACATATATATATATACACATGCATGCATACATATATACACAATACATATATACACATATGTCTATCATGCTAAATGTCAAAACAGGCAGATGTAAGTTACTGGTACCATTATTATTCTCTCTTCCAGTCACTGGGAAATAACCACTTTTGTTAATGGCTTCCATTTTCTCTCATTATGTAGGATTTCCTTGCTCATGTCATCCACCACCTGGCTGCCATTAGTCTGATGAGCTTCTCCTGGTGTGCTAATTACATCCGCAGTGGGACCCTCGTGATGCTTGTGCACGATGTGTCTGACATTTGGCTGGAGGTAAATGGCTGCCATTTAGAAAATAATAGCAGTGCCATGGCCTGCTTTTCACTAAGTGCTCACAGAAAGAATTATCTGTGAGTGATTTGGCAGAGCCCTCTGTCCTGAAAATACCCCCAATCTAAAAAGGTACAGGCTCCAAGACCCTTCGGGATGAAGCCTCCTGGTGTCTGTTTTGCAGTCTGTGCTGTGTGAGTGAGAGGCTGGTCTGTGGGGCTGTGCTCCTGGCAGCTGCATGCCACTGCCCACCCGGGGAGTGATATGAGATACTCACATGAGAAACCAGGTCAAGGTTTATAGAGGCAAAACTTGGAAATTTTTGCTTTCTGGATCCTCAGAGTTGGACAGCTCCCTCTGCTACTTGAGCCAGTGGCTGGCTGCCTGTTGAATGCCTCCAGTCCCTCTTGCTTTAGGGAATGCCAACTGATGTTTGGAAAACAGCATTCCTCTTGTAAGGGATAAAGAGGGCTTAGAGTGTTTTAAAGTGGGGGAACACTGAGACAAAAATCCTTCCTATTTCTACATTATACAAACTATGAGGAACAAAGGCATGGCGGGGCTGTTCCTCCACCTCGCTGTTCGCATCAGCTTCTCTTGGTGTGGGGTGTGCTCGAATGATCCCCTGCTGTAGGTACAGCAGCCTTTCCCAGGACAGTGGCTGACTCATGTGAGTGTGCTCATTTATAATGAATCCAAGGAAAGCAATGCTAAACTACTTTACACTCGGGGTTGCTCCTTGGAGTGCTAATAATTGAATATGGGTTGATATGGAAGAAATTAAATTTAATAGAATTTCATCCTTCCAGATTGGAGTTCTGCCAGCTTTTGATAAAGGACCAGAGAGAAAATCTTGTTTTGTGGGTTTTGTGTGATTTATGCCATATAGTCTTTCTTTTTTCTTTGTTTTTATGCACATTTTAAAATATAAGAACCATTCTTAATGTCTGACTAGCTTTAGCCCGCGGACTAGAAGGTAGTTGGTCCAACCCTATTTAAGAAGTAACCAGAAGTCAGTTGAAGTCATGTCAAAACAACTGGCGTCTGTGAAGTATTTTTAGCCAGAGTGCTGGGTAGGCTGTCACATGTCTCGAGGCAGCTCAGCAGAGCAGGACTGGTCCAGGTTGTGTCATGCTGCTTTCTGAGCACAGCCACCTCTGCCACAAGCACCCCTTTCTCTGATCTCATCCCAGTGGCCTTGGATAGAAAGGAAGGCTACATTAGGTCTGAGTTAAGAATTATGCACCCGCGTCTTGCTTCTGAACACTCATTTGCTCAGCGTTGGTGTGTGTCTAGCATTAAAACACTTCCATTGTGTTTTTAAGGGAAAGCGAGATGTTAAAGCTGGGTCTGGATGCTTAGTTTTCCCAGCCTTCCCTCTACTTCTCATACACATAGCATAATTCCCTAAGAGACGTGGGCAAATTACTTATTGTTTTGTTTCCTAGCCCCAGCTGTAACATGAGAAGCCATGTCAGTCCCTTATGGTATATTATAAGGTTTAGCTCATTACTGTTTGAAAATTTTCCAAGTCCTTGGGTAAAACACAGAAAAAAATGGCATGTCAGACTTAGAGGTCCTTTCATGGTTAACATATCAGTGCGGTCTCACATTGTTACTAGTCATGAATCATTCTCGATCCACAAGTCATGTTCTACACAAGGCTCAGACACAAGGCTAGTGCCTTCCAGCAATAGCTGGGGGCAGAGCAGCCCTGTGTGCTGGTGACGGACGTATGACCAGTGGTTTCTCTGAGTAGTCGTCACGTTTGCTTTCTCCCTCGAGCTCCAACTGAACCCAGACCTGGCCCCACTTTTGCTTGAGTAGACTCTCCCTGAGTTGGAAGCGCAAGATAGGTAGCCTCAACACCTACAGTTTTTTCTTATATCTGCCCTGTTTGTTGCCTTCTCTTGGCCTCTTGCTGGTCTTCTCCATGTCCAAATTCAGACCCAGAACCCAACATTTTTATGTATCCTGATTGATACTTAGCATTGATATGGGGCTACCATCTGGTTCTTCATTACACAGGCCAGAAGGTGTTGAAGGTATTTATGCCCAACAGTACCATTTTGCCATCCAGAGTTGGCACACAGTGATTCTGATACCTGTGCACATATCCAAATTCCCACCTTGGTCTGGCTTCTGACCTTGAATATAGTCGTTCCAATACTCTGGGCTTTGCCTCTTACCCAACCCTTACTCTTTAGGACACTGGTTCAGGATGTAATTTCTGAACCTTCCAAGTCTAAGTCATGCTCCCTTGTGTTAGTGATGTCTCTGTTGGCATGATAAAATACCATGACCAAGAGCCATTTAATGAGTTCATGGCATGTGGCTCTAGATGGTTACATATCCATATGGCTGAGAAGACACAGCAGCAGGTGCAGGAAACTGAGATTACATCGCAACACACGAAAACACGAGAGAGAGAGAGAGAGAGAGAGAGAGAGAGAGAGAGAGAGAGAGAGAGAGTGCCTTCAGCAAGGCTAGATCTCCTAAAGGCTCTGTAACATCCCCAAATAATGCCCCTAACTGATGGTCAAGCTTTCAAACACATGAGCCTATGGGGGACATCTCCCATCCAAACTACCATACTCCCTAATTAGGTGGCCTGTACGCCAGGAACTCCTACCTGTACCTCAGGTTCCATTTCATCATCATCCTTGGGTTTCATGAGAGAGCATATAACAGAGCATCCTTATTGCTCTGTTAGCTGCAGCGTTCTAGCCAAGCTCATGCTGCGCTCCTGTCCAGGCTTTCTCCAGCTCCCCTCTCAAAGACAGGGAGATGTAAAATGCACGCTAGGAGTCATTGTGCTGACTTCTAGTGTTTAGAAAGGTGTGGCCCTTGTATATCTTTTTAAGGCATTCTATTATAGAGATTTTCAAACACTGGGGCACAGGGCTTTCCTCTACTCTTAAGGGTTATCTTTATGGCTAATCTCATTGAATCTATGTCCCTATCCACAACCCAGACCTTCCCCAGGTTGCTTCCAAACATGTCTGCATTCAATGATTTTTAAAATTCATTCCACGGGCATTTTAACTGACGACAGTTTCACTTTCAGTCTGCTAAGATGTTCTCCTATGCTGGATGGAAGCAGACCTGCAATGCCCTCTTCCTCATCTTCTCCATTGTCTTCTTCATCAGTCGGTTCATCATCTTCCCATTCTGGTGAGTAGACAGGTGCCCTGTCCTGCCTTGTGATGTCACAGCCCCGTCCCCTCCTCTTTCCATTCTTTCCAGCGATTTCTGCCAAACTCAGCTGGACCGACAATGTGATAGGACCATTTTTATAGCTTTAGTATAAAAACAAAATGTTTTTATACTTTATATTTATACTTATGTTTATACTTATGTTCTTATAAATAGCTAAAACAATTATCTAAAACATGGAACTGTCACAGGGAGCTTCAGTGGGTGAGCACCAGCCATCACTCTCCATCCTGCCTCAGGAATGTGGGTTTCTTTTTGTGGTCAGCAGCTTTTCTGGTCACTCAGTGAAAGCTAATGGCTGGACCCTGGGCCTCTAGGAGAAAGGGGTGCTCTGTGCTGTAGCAGTTGCAACTGCCCTCTGAGTGCCATGGTGTGACTTGAGGTGCTCACCGGTGTGCTATCTCCCATGGCAGTCCGTCCTCAACAGTCATAATTCCCCACGTGTTGACTGGCAGAAACAAGTCTAAACATGGGGAAGCCTCAGAAGACCTGGAACAAAAAGCCTAGAAATAACCTTAGTTTAGGCTAGCCTGGAAGCTGTTCACTCCTCTCAATAGGGGAATGTAGAAACAACTGGAGACTCCAGTTCCATGCCTCTTCCTTAGGTAGATGGACAGCAACACTGACCGGCATCCAGGGAGGTATGGCCAGAGTGGTCATTGGAGCCGTCTTTGCCAAGGAAGCCAGCTACATTCTGTAGACTAGGGGTCTTGAATTAGTATTTCCTGGAAAGCAGAGGTCCAGTGCAGTGGCTGATTTCAAGGATGGGAATCAGGTCAGAATCAAATCCTATGCCACACTTAGCTACCTGTGTGGTTTGGGGCAGGTTAGAGCATCTCTGTGCCTTCATTTTCCCATCTGTAAAATAGAAGTACGAGTTAACCAGAGGCTTACCTGAGATACTACACATGAGAGTTTTAGAAAACTGCCTGCAACCTAGTAAAGACTTAGTAATCGATGCCTATTTTTATTAGAATTATTAATGAGAATTTCAAAATTGAGAGTTTAATCCAGAATTAAAACCAAGATAAATGTCTCTTACACTGCTTGTTTGGTAGACTTTTTGTTTTTGTTGTTAGTAAATTCTGCTCTTTCCTTTTATGCTCGTGCACTATGCATTTCAGTGCATAGTGAGCTCCATCCATCCTCCCCTTCCATTCCTTTCCACCTCTCCGCTGCTCCTTCAGATCAACTTCTTTCACCTCTTTGTTTCTTTTAGCTGGTGTCTCCCAGAGTTTCATCAGGGCTGTATGGAGTTTACTCACTGTTGGGTACACAATTGATGCCATATGTCCCTTCACAGAATCTTCCAGTTGCCAATTAATCTGCAGTGTGTGGTTGGGCCCCAGGGGCCCTTTCCCCCTCCATAACTGACTATGAGGAAGACTTGACCTCTGTGGACCCAATGCTAGTAGGCATAGCCACTGTGAGGATAGTATTTTCAGCCCCTCTTTCCACATTCAGCTCTTACTTCCTTTCCACCCTCTCTTCCGTAGTGGTCCCTGAGACTTAAGGGGTAGTGTATATGTCATGCCTAGGCTTGAGCCCTCAACTGTCTTTTATTTTGTAGAGTTATAGGCCTTTGCCTTTATTTCTCTTCCCTTCAAGGAGCAGATTCTCTGTTTAAGGCTGAGAACAGCCTTTGTCTCTGGGTATAAGCATATGTATATACTTAGGAGATGGTTTGATGTTGTGTCAGCTCAGCTAAGCAGCCATGTTAAGTTTCCCATACCCTCTGCCTAGGATCTAAGACCTCTTCATCCATGGGTATGGATTCCATCTTGTAGAGCAAGCCCCAAATCCAATCAGAGAGCAGTTGGTTATCCATGTAATAGTCACATGACCATTACACCCCTGGGTCCATCTTACCTAGAAGGTTGGAATTATAGTTCATAGAGTTGGACTAGGCAACCAATGTCTTTATCCCCACATCAACCTTCATAGTAGCATCTGGCACCATGAGATCCATTCAATACGGAAGAATCTTCTAGCCCAATTTCAGTTTGATTCCTCGACATCTTGCAGCTAAGGTGTGTGCTGTCTACAGAAGTAGGGTCTTACCAACTAGTTCTCAAGAGTGACCAGGAGCAATGACTAGAACCTGGAGTGTTTGGGGGATTTGGAACCTCCCTGACCAATGACTCCTACTGGAGCTTTTCTTTAATGACCCATTGATTCTAGACCTGCGTTGTCTAGTCTTTGCAAGGCATCTGTCTTCTGAATTTTTATAAAGTTTTCTAACCAGGTTACCAAAAAGTCAGCTGCAAGTGTTTTTCTCATACCGTCTTCACTCTCATACTTGCCATGCCTGCATCACCCCACCTCTCATCCCTCTTCCTGCTCGGAGCTCTCTACTCCCAGTATTGCCCTTCTGTGCCCTCATCTAGCCCACTCCGCCCCGTATCTCCTACTTAAGACAACCTCCCCCTCACTGTTCCCTTTCTAGTGTCTGGGACTCCTGAGATATTCCAAGACAAGCATACGAAACTCAAATAAGACAAACAACACAATTAAACACTGGGCTGTGTAACTACAAATGGCTTTCAAACGAACTGCAAATGGCTTGGAAATACTTGAAACTGCTCCGTACCCTTAACCACTAGGAAAATTCAGATTTAAACCACTTTAAGATTTCATTTTATCCCATTAAAATGGCCATTGTCAAGAATGCAAATGACAACCAGTGCTAGATGTGGGGAAAGGGGACCCTTTTACACTGTTGGTGGAGGCACAATTTAGTGCAGCCACTATGAAAGTGCCTAAAATAAAACAAAACAAAAAAATTAGAATTGGGTCTACTATAAGGCCAAGTCTTACAGTCTGGGCATGCACCCTAAGGATTCTATCCTACTACAGAAACACTCAGCGTGTCAGTGTTCATTACAGCTCTGTTCACAACAGCCAAGCAATGGAACCATCCCAGATGTCCATCAGCTAATGAATGGATCATAAAAACGTAGGGCACATACATAATTGAATTTTATGTAACTATAAAGAACATGGGAATTTTGAAAATTTCAGGGAAATGGATGAAAATGGAAAAAAAATTTATACTGAATGAGGTAATCCCGACCCAGAAAGACAAATGCCTTGTGTTCGGTAAATGTATTACTGTCATTTTTGTTTGTGAAAATCAGTTTTTGGCTTCTGCACTATCTTTACGGTTCCCATATCATGGCCTTTCTCAAACAAAGTAGGATGGGCTAGCTCTACCACTGAGGCACACTCAGCCCTCGAGCCTTACTGAGGGGATAAACACAGACTTGCAGATAACAGCTGATGGAGCTTTTCAGAGAAGTCCGTGGTGCTGCAAAGTCTTTCATTTTCCCTGGTGCCTCTCCTCATGTTCCAGAGGCTTCTTGTGCTGCACACAGCTGTTTGTGCCCAGGAACCTATCTGGACACTGAGAGGTGTAAGTCAGTGCTGGGTAGACTTGTTTTGGTAAGGTCGAGAGAGCAAGGATTTTAGACTTAGGGGGAACAACATGGTCTTTGTTTCTTTGTTGCACATTTCTCTTTGTTTTGTTTCACAGCTACTTAAAACTGTATCAAGATACACTTTGACCACAGGCTGGAAATAAAATACATGTCTTTGACTAGATTTTAGCCACAGGCCAGCTGTGGCAATCCTTTAAATCACTGGTAAATCATCATTGCCTCTCCTGGTTCTCATGAGTGACTGGGCTTAGGTCTTTCTCCTTAGAGTCTCTCATGTAATTACAGAAAGAGGACAGGTAGTTTATCAGTAACTACAGCTGAAAAATCCATGAAAGGCCATCTACCTGGTGACACAGTCATTGTCTGGGTCCTGAGCTGGGCTCTTGTCTGAAGGCCTACAGATGGCCCCTTCACTTGCCATTGGCCTCCTCATTTGAAGTGTGACATCCAAAGTCACATCTTGTCACTTCTTGGCATGTAATGTGCATTGGAGCCACACCCCCAAGGTTGGAACACTATTTGAAGAAAGAAAACTATACTGTTTCTTGGTAATACTGTTTCTAAAGCCTGGGCAGCCGTATTGACTCCATGGAAGCCCTTGGTTCAGAGAACTCTGTCCGAGAAGCTTCTCTAATAGGGTGCAAGGCCTGGCTTTTGATGCCACCATAGATACTATAGGCCATGGTATCTAATAAACAAGCAAAAAGCTAAGTGCATGGTAACTTTGAAAGTTCTAGATTTGAGAGTTCCTGCTCCTGCTGGCATTTTCAAATTTCTAGATTAATCAGTTACTAGCATTTGACCTATTGATCTTGATACTGGATTCACCCACGGGTTTCAGAGGGCAGCAAAGACTGTCTTCACCATCTTCAGGGCGTTAAACAGCAATAAACCAGTTCTGACAGACTGGACTGTATGGCTCTGCTGCTGACAATGTTCCATGCTGACATCGACCCCCATTGTTCAGAAGTTGAGACAAAGTGCACGAAGCCCCCGGAGCTTTGGAGAACAGCTTTTCACAGTAGCTTTGAGAAAAACTTAGTGGTTGTAACGAAGAACAGTTTTACTCAGAAAAAGTGCTGCTCCCCACGCTGCAGTGCCCGGCTCGAGTTTAGTCTCCATAGACTTTGCTTTGCTATCACCACGGTAGCACCAAAGAAGACATTTTCATTTCTGTTGTCCCATCGGCCTGTCCCAAACTCTGTGGATTCACGTCTCCAGGAAGTCTTCCCAGTCACAGCTTGTTTGGGAATCCACCACGGATGGGGTAGTGTGCAGATAATAGATGCCTCTGGAAGGTGACTCACAACCTGCCTCAGGATTTGGCCATGTGTTAGGGGTGCTGTGGGGAGCATCTGTGTCCAGGCCCTTTGTCTTCTGCAGCACATTCTGTGGTACCGCGGGATAAGAGAAAACTGCCGGAGCTGTGCCGCCTACAGTTCCCCTGGAAGGTTGAGAAGACGGCCAGAAGTCCATTAGTTACCATCTGTCTTTCCTTCACTCTGGTTTTTCCATCATCTCCCAAAAGCAGGTTTGCTTTCCCCTGACCTGACTCCCTTGCCTTTCTGCAATTCTATGCTCACCTCCATCCCTGCTGCTGCGTCTGAGGATCCAGTGTGGCTCATTCCCAGCGAAGGAAGAGGAATCAGCAATCCCGGTTTTGAGGTGTTTACCTGCTAGAGGAGAAGGTAAAGAGTGTGACTCAAGCGAGTCTTTCTCCTTGGAGTCTGATCAGAGAGTGCTGCGGGAGGCTGAGGTGTGGCAGCACAGGCTAGAGGCAGAGCTGAGGCAGCAGAAAGAAGTGGCCTGCGTCCAGGCAGCTCCAAATGGCCTTCACCCCCCACCCCCAAATGAGAAAATGAGTCCGTTGCTGAGAGCCCTTCTGGTTCTCTAGTTCAGGAGCCTTTCCAGCTGGCCTTGGAGAAGAGAGTCCAACAGCTAAGCCAGTCAGCAAAGAGAATGCAGCGCGAAGGGCAGGAGGGGCTGTCCAGATGTGGAGGAGTGGCAGTGCACTGGCAACCATGGATGCCAACTTTTCTGAAAATCGTTTTCTAACATTTTTGAGGCTAATAATTAGACTCGCCTCATTTAGGCCTTAATCAGACTCCTCGTTGGTTCCCAAATACTGTTTCATTAGTCAGAAATCCAAATTAGCGTTGGCAGAATTGCTTTTATTTCATTGCCTGGAAACTCCCATTTGTTTGTGTTTTTACCAAAACTAAGTCACAGACTAGTGTTTTTTTTCACATTGTATTTCCAACCATTGTGTACACATAATGATATTTAAAATTATGTTTATTCTCTGGAGATTTAATACCTGTGTACCATGAATCATTTCTTCCCCACAAACCTTTCTCCAAGTCCTCTCAGGATACCCTTTCCCTGTATCATCTCCCTCCCAATTTTATTGGAATTAATCGATATTTTATCTATGTTCCCTGGCCTCTGACAGACTCCCTTGTAAGTCACAGGAGCTGGTATTAATGTCCTCTAGACTGGCTGATCTGTAAGAAAGGCCACTCTGATGCTATTGTCCTTCTAGCCTGTTTGCAGGTGACAACATGGCTGCTGTTCCTTTCCTTCAACTTGCCATTCTAGGTGTGGCAGAGTACCGGAAGTGGGAGAGATGGCCAATAGTAGCAGAGGTCTTTGTAGCTCCCCCCACCACACACATACATATTTTATTCATAGTTTTACACACTATTAGTAGTGACCTATGTCTCTCATATGTTCATCAATAATGGTGCTGTCCCCTTATTCCCATAAGTTGCTGTGCACTCGGCCACCTTTCTTCCTCACCACCTACTGGCCACTGGATTTCAGATCTCAACTTTTAATGATCCAGCCATCACTAGTTTGAAAGAAATGGTACCCCGGGTTTGAAACCCATGTGTGAAAGGAAATGTTATGGGCACTGGGATCATGTAACAGCTTGAAATGGTTAGTGGAGAAAGAAGATTTAAAAAACAAAAAAACAAAAGCATGAAAGTGCTCTTAGTTGGTGTCCTTATCAGTGACAAATAAGGACAAGGCCACATGAATCTTTTCATCAGAAGGCTGGGGCCTGGTTCTTCCAAAGGCGAAGCAAGGCTACTGTGGCGCTGAGGTCAGCTTCATGGCCTGGTGCTGCCACAGAGCAAAGGGACTTGTGTGGTGGAAGCAAGGCTCTTCTGCAGCCCAGGGTACTTGAGTCACCACTGTAAATGTCACTCTGGGACCAGACTTTAGAGTGTTGCGCCTGTGGAGGGGGTGGTTAGCTGTGCTTGCTGACCACTTCAGCAGGGCGCTCTCGAAGGAGCTCCTGACCAGCTGTGTCCCCTGTTGTCTTCTATTGCTGCTTTCTTAAGGACAGTGACCATGGCCAGCCTATTCACAATTAGTTCAAATCCTTTGTTCATTTGTCACTTGGAAACCTCTTGGAGTATGTAGCAGGGCAACCTGTATTTGCCCCTTACCAGTGGGCAGTTTTCCCCATTTATTTTCCCATTTCTTCTCCCCCCTTACACACATACACACACATACTGGAATCATTTGAAAGTTCTAAATATCATAATCTTTTTGCCCTAAATCCCTCAGCATGCATTTCTTAGGACACTCTTTTACAGAATCACAACATAGTTACTAATTGCAAAAAATATGTCAACCCATTTTCCATATTTCAATTTAATAACCCTATATTATTTTTTTATTGCTCCCCTACCACAGCATGTGGCCAGGCCATGTGTTATGTATAGAAGACATTTATCGGGAATAGCTTTTTTTCCAGTTCTTTGTTTCTTATGTGATCATTGCAGCACTTAGACCCCATCCTGACAGTATGTGATAAGGGAGCAAACACCAGGAGCTGAGGGAATGTTCTGTGGGTAAAGTAGTCCTGTAAGTGTGATGAGCAGTTTGGAACATCCAGCACCTGAACACAGTAAGACCAGAAAAACAAGGCAGGCATGTGGGACTGCCCGTAATCTCAACAGGAGAGGCAGAGGCTCCCATGACAAGCTGGGTCCTGTGAGATACCCTGCCTCCATAAGTAGAGAGAAGAGTGATTGACAAGCTGGGTCCGGTGAGATACCCTGCCTCCATAAGTAGAGAGAAGAGTGATTGAGGAAGACACCCAGCACCAACCTCAAACTCCACATACATGAAAACATGCACATGTGTATGTACAACACACACACACACTTAAAAGAACTACAACCAGAAACAGCTGAAGTAGGGCCTTTGGAATACAGAGCAGAAATCTGTTTTCAGGCAGAACTGGGGTTGAATGGCGAGCTGGATCCAGGCAAGCTCTCTCCCACTGAGCTGTAACCCACTTCCCAGTACACACCTTTCCATTACAGTCACCGAACCGGATGGTGAAGGGTTTGTCTTCACTGAGTGTCTATCACGTCTTCATCTGAATCATTACCCAGAAACCCAAGACATGCCAAACATGCCGAGCATGGCTTCGTCTCCAGATCCAGCCACTGGCCTTATAAGAACACAGAATTCTTACTCCCTATTAGCAAGAAAAACACAGCAACAAAGCACCTGACACCTACAATCCGAAATTTGGAAAATAGAAATAACTTACGGGTGGTATTGGCAAAACCAGCTACTCTTATACCACAATTGTGAGCCCTTCAAACTGTGTCGACTCCATCAACGAAAAGAGTGAGGAGAAGAGGCAGACCAAATCCAGAGAAACGGCAGAGCCCGGCAGTCAGATCCATGACAGCAGCTTTTCAATTTGGAAAGAGTAAAGTACTCTGCATCTAGGAACTCAGGAGCCTGACAGTCCCTTGGCACCCGACCCATGTAAAGAAACATTCCACCAGGGTGCTATAAAGCAGGAACAAAAAACATGGCAAGTGGGCAAACAGCATCATACGTGTCTGTGCACATGTCAGGAGACTGTCGTGGAGGACACCACTGTGATGGTCTTCCTTCATATTCTCTGAGCAGAGAAGCAGCACAATGTGACACTGGACCATCCTTTTGTGAGGTTCTGAAGAATGACAGACCAAGGCCAGGTTCACAGTGCCTTCCCCTCCATGTCCTCTGTCCTCCTACAGAGGATATGCAGAAGGCACACCCCACTCCGCCCTCCTCCTGGCCTGATCTCCACTCTCAAGTGCCTCCCTCTAGAGTCTAGCCAGTTCTGCAGCTCAGAGATGGGGCTGCTCTAATTGTTGGGCCTCTTGTTTAGGAGAGGAAGGCTCAGGGAGCAGTTGAAGTCAGAAGGGCAGTGAGGAAATTGGCTTTAATTGCCATGTTTTGAGAGCTCACTGTGTGCTGAGCCCTTCTCAAGGCATCAGGTCAGTGCTGTAACTCCAAGATGAGGGGGGCAAGGAGTTTTCATTTCACAGAGTCACTGGGGCCCAGCGGGGTGGAGATGCTCCCTGAAATCTGTGACCTCTGACCAGCATCTCACAGGCTCCAGAGCCCTGCCTTAGGCCCCACCTCTCTGTCCACTGCTCAGCTCTCTGAGAGCATACTCAAGGCTGCTTCTTATTTGAAAGGAGCTCTGCAAGTTTGCCAGGCAGCTGTGGGGCTCCCTGAGCTCCCAGGTCACAGGGGTGTGGCAAGTTCCACCCTGTGAAGCTCCCAGGTCACAGGGGTGTGGCAAGTTCCACCCTGTGACTAAGGAACCAGGACAGATGGCATCATGCCATGGTAATCCAGCTCTGCGGAACTGTGCCAAGTGTTCCAATCCCTATCTCAAAGCATCTTTTCCTGTGCCTCTTAAAAGGAAGGCCACACCCTAGACTTACCCAGATGTGAAAGGCTGCCCAAATGTCTCCACCCACCTCTGGCCCCTCTCTCCTCTAAAGGAAGATTAAGCTGCAGAGCTCTTACCACGGAGGAAACTGTGTCTGAGGCTCGTCAACCCCCTGAATTTCCCATCCTGCTGCCTGCCCTAGGGGTTTACGGTTTGTGCAGTAAAGGATTCCCCCACAGGAATCCCATCTTCTGCCTTCACTTCCACAGGGAAGTCTCTCCCGTCCCCACTCCCTACTCTCTCCTTATGTGAATTACAATGAGCAACTTATGCTTGCTAGTTCACATTATCTGGTGACGTACGGAAAGAGCATTTTTTTAGTATCTTCCTTTGTCAGTTTTGACACTGACATGTTTCTGATCGAGGACTGGGTAAGGGGCAAGGACCTGGAGAAGAAAGGAGAACACAGATGATCACAGGTTATGGCTATGGCCTTGGGAATCTGCCTGCTGATGAGACACACCCATGCGGCAACTGTGGCCGCAAAGCAGGTTGAAGTCAGTCCGGAGACCAGGAGAAATGTTATAAATTCAGGGGTAAACAGAATAGCATGGAGACTCCTGTTCTGGAGAGGCGATCAGACACAGAAATATAAAGATGTCGTGATGTGGGCTGGGGGTTATTCCATGGTAGTCTTGCCTCACATGCACTGGGCCCTGGGTCCAGTCCTCAGCACTGGAGGGAAAAAAGGTGTAGCCACTTGTAAATTGCTCACAGTCAGTAAATAATCTCATGCCCATGTGGAGGGAGAGCCACTGTATTTAAGTTCATCATTTTATACTATGAATATATGCTAATATATTTTTTAAAGGAAAATAGGTGTCATATACAAAACAATTCCCAAAAGAACAAATAAAAATATAACATGTAAACATAGTGGCTTCTTCTAAAATAAAATGTCAATATAAACAGGCCATTGCCTTTTCCATGGAGACTGACAAAACCTGACATTGCTCAGGACCTGAGGGAGTGGTGCTGTCACACTGGGCCCAAGAATGAAGCTGTGTGGTCTTGCAGGAAAGCAGCTGAGGGATATATTTCACGTGCAATGAGTGTAGTGTTTGACTCAGGTCCCAGATCTTAGCTAAAAGGATCTAAAAGGGGAATCAAACAATCTCAACAACATGTATCTCAAGTAATTCCCACCATATTCTTTAATACTAATGAAGATTTGGGAAGAACTTAGCTGTCTTATTGGGGATTAAGTTGCAGTGTGTTTGTGAAATGGATTTGTGCAGTTGTTCCACGGAAGGGCATGTGGCAGACGATGGTAAACTATGGCTTCGGGTGAACTCTAGCTCACAGTTTGGTTTGTTAGTAAGTTTTATAGCCACCCAGCCAGCCACAGTCATTAATTTACATGCAAGATGCCAGGCGGTTGCTCTTTTCTTACAGTGGCAGGATTAAGTAGTTGTAACAGAGACCGGAGGGCCAGTAGCCTGAAGTGTTCAGTATCTTTTCCTTTTTTGTTTTTATTACTACTTTTATTTTTTGAGATTATAATATAATTACATCATTTCCCTCGTCCCTTTCCTCACTCCAAACTCTCCCATGTTCTCTTTCAAATTCGTGATCTCTTTTTCATTAATTATATATATATATATGTATTTTATATACATACATATATATGTATTTGTCAATACATAAATATAACCTGCTAAGTCAATAGAATGTTATATGTGCAAATATTTTTCAGCACTGACCATTGGTATTGGATAACCAGTGGTGTGCTCTCCTGGGAAGATTGTGTCTCCAGTTGTCAGCATTTTTAGTTGTCTGTGGTTCTTTTTGTAGGCTTGAGGCTTTGTGGTCTTCCTCGGCCCACGTTAGTGCATCTGTTGGTGCTGTCCTTGTTCAGCTCGTTTAGTCCGTCCTGTCAGTGAGACTTTACGGGTGTAGCTTCTGTCATTACTAGAAGACACAATTGCACAGCAAGCCTTGTCCTCTAACTCTTACCCTTCCCACCCCCTGGACTGCTAAGGGAGTTGTCCTGTGGGTGTGTCCACTGGGGCTGTGACTCTGCATTTTTGATTGGTTGTGGTTTTCAATAATGATCACCATTTGTTGCAAAGAGCAAATTTCCTTGATAAGGGTTAAGAACTCTACTCATCTGTGGGTGTAAGGACAAATTTTAGACTGTAGTGAGGGACTGTATGGTTCAGTGAAGTGACAGCTGCAGGTCTCCTTCACTACCCCTGCCATCACTAGCCCTGGGTAGAGCAGACAAGTTTGCTTGTTTCAAATGTATATCTACATTCATTGACACGAAAACTTCTCTGTGACACGGAGTAGGAAAAATAAGGGTCCCAAAGTGCAGGAGTAGTATTATCCCTGATATGTAAAGTCATGTGGGTGGAAGGTCATATGCTAAAATCCATAAGTTGTGAGACATTTTTAAACGTCTTCACATTCTGTATGTTTTCTGAATCCTAAATGGACAATAAAGTTACCTTTTTAAGTTAAAAAGCAAACAAGAGATGTCTGCATGAAAACATGGGTAAATTCTACAATGAGTTTTGGAGCAGATGGAACTTGAGTTGGTAACTCACATAAGAGGAAGCAGCTGCTGAGCTGACATAGAGGACCCTCAAAGACCTGCAAGATAAGGCCTGTTTAAACTGTCTTGAGTTTTAAATTAGCAAACCTTAAACCCACCAGTATCTGGTAGAGGCCCAAATAAGCTATTCATAAATTTCTGATGGCCTCATAATGTGTGATTTTAGAGAATACGGTGGTAACATTTTGGTACTCTCCAATACGCTCCTTGGACTTCTACATCTTTAAAGTACACTTTGAAAGATGTTTCTCTTTTATGAACATACACTTCTAAGATCTTTCATTTGGAAAAGACTAGATACATTGAGCTTTTTAAACAGCATAAAATAATTTTGGAATAAATGATGTAAATGGTGTCTTGGTCAGTATTCTGTTGCTGTAAAGAGACACCAGGACCAAGGCAAGTCTTATAAAAAGAAGCATTTAACTGGGGCTTGCTTACAGTTTCAGAGCATTGGTCCATTATCATCATGGCAGGGAGCATGGCAGCATGCAAATAGACATGATGCTGGAGGAGCTAAGAGTTCTACATCCTGATTCATAGACAGACAGAGAGACACTGGCCCTGGTATGGGCTTTTAAGAATGTCAAAGCCACCTTCAGTTACACACTTCCTCCCACAGGGCCATACATACCCCAGAAGGCCACACCTCCTAATCCTTCTCAAATAGTGCCACCCGCTGGTAACTAAGCATTCAAATATATGAGCCTGTGGGGCCCTTCTTATTCAAGCTGCCACAAATGTAAAACCTGCCAAGGGCTATATTTCACATAGAGACAGATGTCTCTACAAGACAATATGCAGAGCTGAGGTAGATGTGAACAGTGGACATGGAAGGAGGATACACAGCATCCACTCCAGAGAACAACGCTTCAGTCATGTGTACAGTGAACCACGCACTCGCCAAACACAGCAGTTTCACCTACACACTTACTTTTCTGCAACTGGTAACAATAGCTTCCGTTTGCACAAAGAGCATGTGTCAGTGTATGTAATGATTCTTTTCCTAATGGTCAAACATGGAAAACATCTCCAGTGCTCCTCAGAAGGTGAGCAGATGAGCGTGATCTGTTTATACAGCGATATAGCCAGTGAGCTGAGCAGATGAGTGTGATCTGTTCATACAGTGGGAACCCAGTGAGCTGAGCAGATGAGTGTGATCTGTTCATACAGTGGGAACCGAGTGGGGTGAGCAGATGAGTGTGATCTGTTCATACAGTGGGAA
The DNA here is from genome assembly GCF_000317375.1 of Microtus ochrogaster. Classification (NCBI taxonomy): domain Eukaryota; kingdom Metazoa; phylum Chordata; class Mammalia; order Rodentia; family Cricetidae; genus Microtus; species Microtus ochrogaster. The sequence continues at coordinate 26,206,983 of NC_022023.1, read as the reverse complement.
CCGAGTGAGCTGAGCAGATGAGTGTTATCTGTTCATACAGTGGGAACCAAGTGAGCTGAGCAGATGAGTGTGATCTGTTCATACAGTGGGACACGGAGTGGGGTGAGCAGATGAGTGTGATCTGTTCATACAGTGGGACACGGAGTGGGGTGAGCAGATGAGTGTGATCTGTTCATACAGTGGGAACCGAGTGAGCTGAGCAGATGAGTGTCATCTGTTCATACAGTGGGACACCCAGTGAGCTGAGCAGATGATTGTCATCTGTTCATACAGTGGGAACCAAGTGAGCTGAGCAGATGAGTGTCATCTGTTCATACAGTGGGACACCCAGTGAGCTGAGCAGATGAGTGTCATCTGTTCATACAGTGGGACACGGAGTGGCACAAAGGAATGCTACTGATTCCCATGGGGACTGTGTAGTTGTACTTCTTTTTTTTATCAGGATCATCAGTTCCCCAATAATGACACAGAGACATTAATTTTGAAAGCTTGGCCTATAGCTTAGGCTTATTCCTAACTAGCTCTTATAACTTAAATTAACCCATATTTTTTATTAGTCTACGTTACCACGTGACTTTTACCTCTTTCCCATTTTGTGTGTCCAACTCATGCCACATCTGGCTGTCTTCTCCTGGCGTCTCTGCCTTTCTTCTTCCCAGCTTCTTCTCTGCCTGGAAATCTTGCCTGACTATTGGCTGTTCAGCTTTTTGTTAAACTTCTAACAGTTACATATTCTCACAGTGTACACAAAGATTTTATACCACAACAGGACTTGGTTGAATCATAAAAGTAGTGGGCAAGTAAAAGACAACAGTCTCACAAAGACACTGGGGAAGGATGTTCAGTGAGGCTGGAGAAGAGCTTCGTGGGTAAGGGTGGGTGTACGTGCTAAGAGTGGAGCGGGTGGGATGCAGAGGGATAGAAGTGCATCCTAGGCACAGGTGCCTGTTCTATGGCCCACAGCTCACTGAACTCTATGCCAAACCCCAACTAAAGTGGCTGTATGTTAGTTTAAAAATTAAATAATTTATGGAAAAATGGAAGATGAGGCACTAAATTACAGTGTCATTTAAGAGTAGGATGCTGTGGACAATTTTTTGTCCTTTTTGTTTCAAATTATTTTTATAAGTAAATATATGCTTATAACCTGACCTTTCTAATGCTCTAACATCACCATGGTGTGAGGATTGCTGAAAGAACGGTTAGCCTTTTGCCCTGGAGTAACCACTGGAGATGCCCTGCATCTGGACAGTGTTCAGGAGTCTGTGTATGCAGCAGGTACAGTGGGCAGTTCCCTTCAGGAAGTGGAAGCAATTATGAAATGAGTGTTTGGGGAAGGAGTACTGGGAATCAAATCTTGGCCTCGTGTATGCTAGGTACCTGCTCTCACTGACCTACATCTCAAGTCAATGAAGCCATGTCATAAGGTGCCACATGTAAACCTGTTGTCTCAATTGTGTCCGTAGCTTCTCTCTTCCTAGAAGGTAAAAAGGTTCATGGAAACTTTCTGTTTACAAAGAGGCAGCTGAGGCCCAGGGACTCTCAAGCAAGCAGAGGCATGAAGCAGCATTTGTTTTGTTTTTCTCTTAGGACAGGGTGTACTTCTTGATTGTTGGCTAAGTTTGATACAAATGGCAATATTGACCCTTTTTTCCTAAATATCACTTGAAATTAAGTACTGGTGTATGTTTGGGGAGGGACAAATATTCTTTCTTGTTGAACATTAACCAGTGCTTTGGCCACAGAGAGATTTCTCCATCTGTCTTTCCACAGGATTTTGTACTGCACCCTGATTCTACCTCTGCACTACCTCGAACCTTTCTTCTCATACATCTTCCTCAACCTCAAGCTCATGATCCTGCAGGGCCTTCACCTCTACTGGGGCTACTTCATAATGAAGATGCTCAATCGATGCATATTCATGAAGGTAAGTCCTTGCCAGTCTGAGCCATTCCTAAAGTGTGGCCTCAACAGCCACAACAGAGGTGAGGTCCAGATGGCGGAGCACTGTGTTCATCCGTCATTTTGTTTGCTCTATTGATTGAGCAGGAATAGAATCTAGGTCCTTATCTTGTTATGTTCTACAGCAAGGCTATATCGCTACACAGAGTGAATGTCAGTGAGCACATTAAACTATGAGCACATTTTAAACCAGAATTATTTGTTTTCTTGATTGTTGAGGTGCTGGGGATCAAACCCAGGGCCTTGCACATGCTGGGGTGGTGCTCCATGCTGGGGTGGTGCTCCACCAGTGAACTGTTGTCTGGGTTTTATGCTAAAGATACTCTCTACAATATAGTCAGATTTTTCGTGAGTGCGTCTTTGCTTTGGGAGTTTGGGGTGCAACTTGGCAGTAGAGTGTGCTTCAGACATCTCTAGCACTGAAGAGGAAGAATGAACTTTATTAGAGCGTGTGATAGTTGGAATTTAAACTATTTATGTATGTATGCTCTGTCTGCATTTTATGTGTAGGCCATAGGAAGGCATCAGATCCCATATAGATGGTTGTGAACACCATGTGGGTGCTAGGAATTGAACTCTGGACCTCTGGAAGAGCAGCCAGTGCTCTTAACTGAGCCATCTCTCCAGCCCCAATAGTTGGATTTTTTAATTCAAAAGTATGACTGCTACTTTGAGAATCCCTTGAGCCAGCATTTATTTGTTTTGTGTATACAGTTGCACATGTGTATGTGTGTGTATATAGCTGCACATGTGTATATGTGTGTGTG
>NC_022023.1:26200051-26204154 GCF_000317375.1 Microtus ochrogaster | reverse complement strand
AGCTGCACATGTGTATGTGTGTCTGTAGCTGCACATGTGTATGTGTGTATGTGCAGTTGCACATGTGTGTGGCTGCACATGTGTATATGTGTGTGCAGCTGCACATGTGTATATGTGTGTGCAGCTACACATGTATGTGTGTATGTATGCAGCTGCACATCAATCACAATCAGCTTCCTTAATCATTCTCCACCTCAACTTTTTTCTTTTGAGACATGGTCTTTCACTGACCAGGAGCTCAATGACTTGGCTACACTGTTAGGTCAATAGGCTCCGGACTCTGCCTCCTCAGTGCTGAGATTACACATGTGTTCCACTGCTTTGTGCAGCTTTTACATGGGTGCTGGGATCTGAACTCGAGTTCTCATGCTACGAGCCATCTCCTCTCCCCAGATAAGCTTGTTGAGATGGGTGAGTAATAAATATGTCAGAGCCTTATATTTCTCCGCTGAACATCCAGTTTGCATGTGACGCTTTTTTCCATGAGGTTGCTTCTGCTTTTGGAATATTGCCTATCATTTGGCTGTAGTTTTTCGAAAACAGCTTTGCTAGATACAGCCCCACATTGCTTAACTACAGATCATATTCACAGATGCATTGCTAGATGATTAAGTCATTGTGTGAACTCACACATATTCAGGCTATATGGTATAACCCACAGCTCTTAGGGTCGAGATGAACACCACATCACGAAGTTTTGTTAATTGAAACAGAAGATAAAAGTGATAAGAGATGCTAAAAATTGAAATGTATGAGACTGGGTTAAAGGAATACAACTATGCCTTTACAGTATGCTTCTGTATAAATATGGAAAGGGTTTCACTGTATTATAATGATGAAAGCGATAAAGCAAATACATAAACAAGTAGCATTCACTCATCATCATCATCATCAAGTTCTACATATCATGCATAATTATCTCTGCTGTAATTTTATGCACACAGCAGTACAGTAGGGTTGCTCACACCAGCATCACCCCACATATGCAAATAACATATTGTGCTTGAGTGTCAGGACGCCTACTGCCCCCATTGGCTGACAGTGAGCTCTTGTCAGCTTCATTGTGATCTTACAGGACGAGCAGGGTATGTGTGATTGGAAATGACCAAAAGTTGGTTATGTAATACATGGCTAGCATACAAATTCCTAATCCTTTTTTTGATTTTTGGCAGTTTACATTTATTTCGCATTTTATCTGTACTTTATATCAGAAACAGTGAGGGCAGGACTTGAGAAATGCACAAGGCTCAATCACTGACTTAGGGAAGTAATCCACTCCTTAGCAACAATTACAGTGTGTGAAATGGAGTGTGCTACACAGTGGTCCCAGGCAACAGCCATTGATTCAGGACCAGAGCAAACCACTGAGTGCTGGGATTTGAGCTGGACACTGAACACAAGTAAAAAAAGTCAGTCCTGTCTCTCTGTGACTGAAGGAGCCTTGCTAAGCATCTTTCAGGATGATAGCTGGAGCTGGTCCCCTCTGGGATGCCACCACCTGTGTATGACAGCCTCTTCTCACCAATGAGGAATTATGTGTAACAAGTAGCTGCATTCTGAGTGATAAATTCATTTTTATCACATCTGGTTTATTTGTTTTCTGCTTTAGTAAATTTATCTGAAAGGCCACTGAAGAGTGGACAGATGACATGCTCATTGCACTCACTGGCACCTGAGCTCTCAGCCATCTATAGCCTCTGAACCTGGACCACATTGGATTAATGTTTTAGTCTGGCTTGCCATTCATTATGTAGAGCAGGTTAACTTCAGGCTTACAGAGATCCTCCTGCCTCTGCTTCCTGTGTGCCAGGATTAAAGGTACACATGTTACCCTTGCAGGCTTCTTGAAAACTAACTTTCCTCCTAAAGCCAGGAAATTAACTTGTACTGAATGTTGTAGATCAGTGTTCTAGCTCATAGGAATTCCAAGCATTTTCCTACAAAAATGGTACCTCTGCCTTACAGGCAAAGTTGAAGAGCCGAAATGAGGATCCAAGCTGGACAGTTAAACAACCGATGTTTGCAGCAGCCATAAAGGGGGCCTTCAGCTAAACCTGTTGTCCCTTCTGGCTGAGCCTTCCTAGACCTCCCGTTCTTATAAAGAAACAGGCCTCACATTAATTGGTGGGGGACAGTATTCCAGGTCTGGCAGGAAGCCAGGGTGGGTATACTTGGATGCCAGTGGAAACCCTTGTTTGGTTTCCCTGTGACCTTCACAATTCTGAAGTCTAATGGGTCATGCCAGGCCGGATTAGAAATGTAACAGCCTGGCAGACTGTGAGCAAGAATCCCTGGTTTCCCATGCCATACTGGGAAAAGCTGTTTCCAAATGCAATTTGAGGGCAGTGTGTCCTGCAGCCCTGATTCTTGCTGCGCATGACTTCAGCTGGCTTACACATGCAGTCTCTTTTCTGCTGCAGTGGCGAAACTGGCTGTGAAACCAGCAAGCTCCTCCAAAACCGTAAAGCCTCCTTTTAAAGAGGCATTGAAGGCAGCATTGCATTGCAAGAGGAGAGAAGGAGCTGGAAGTCCTAGAGGAGCAAGGAAACCAACTGCCAGCCGTTTCAAAGGCAGTTAGTGTTTCATGCAAACTCTGTTGTTTCTAAGCTGATTGATTCTTAAATACGTTAAAAATGGAAGTCAGAAGTTTATAGACCTCCACAAATGTTTTCTAAGTCTTACAATGGAGATTAAGAATTTGTCCCTTCAACTTCCTTACATATGGCACTCTCAGAAAGTGATGTTGGATATGGAGAGGAAGGTGATTCCAGAGAAACAGAGCACACTGTTTGAGGTGGTGCTGTGTGACAAACCTTCTCCCGGGGAGGTGCAGCACACACCTCTACTCACCCCAGACAGGGAGCCCACAACAGACCAAGTCAGCTACCACCGACGTCCATCTGGGTGTACCAGTCCATTTTCTTAGGATTACTCACAGGAATATGAGAGAGGTTACTTCCAGGAGCAGAAATAAGACAGCTGCATCACCAAAGCCCACCCCAGCTGGGTGACAAGCTCACAAAAACTAAGCCTGGAGCACACTGCACAGCCTGCGTGGAACTCAGCAGTTGGGGAGGGTCCTTTCCAGGTGCCTCAGTTTTCCTAAACCTCTTCCAGGCGTCCTGGCTGCTTTCTTCCAGGCAGCTGCTTTGGCCTCAGAGTCTTCTTTACAGTTTGGCTTAGCTGGGACTGAGAGGAACTCTCGACTTGGATTGCTTACTCTGGCTGCACGGGGCCTAGTGAATCTGGTCCGTTTCGGGGACTTATGAAGATATTTTGAGTTGTGTACCTTCCTGTTTAAGGAGCTTCCCTGCAGGATGGAGTGTTTCAAACTCAGAGGAAAGAATACACAACAGGTAGAAAGTTACAAAAGAGTGATGTGCACATTTTAGACCCCGTATTTGTATAGCAGGCTGAAAAGAAGGGAAACCCAGCATGCTTTGTAATGGTCACCTTTTCCAATAACCAGAGTCCTTGCATGTACATAGCAGGTGAGGGATGTCCACTATGTGCTATTGTTCTTTCATATTTTAAAGTGAAGAATACCACTACAGGGCCGAGGGCAGAGATCAGTCAATAAAGTGCTTGCCTTGCAAACAGGAGGACCTGAATTCAATACTGGAACCCGGATGAAGAAGTCAAGCCTCATAACACATCTTACGATCCCAGTACCTGAGAGGCAGAGACAGGAGGGTCCTTTTGGTTTGCTGACAAGCTAGTTTAGCCCAACTGCCACATTTTAGGTCAGTGAAAAATGTGGTCTCCGAGGAGAGGGATGGTACCCTAAGGATGATGCCAAAGTTTACTATCTAGCTCCACACACACTCACCCGTCTCCATACACATGTACCCTTGCACACATGAACACACACACACGAATGGATACAAAGGAATATACTTAGAACTTAAAGTTACAAAATACTGGATTCTGATATACATAACCATGCTTATCAGACATCTCACTGCTTGAAAACAAGACTTGACATTAAAACTTGATTCCTATAAAATGGGCAGTTTTTTTCCTTCCTTCTTTCCTTCCTTCCTTCCTTCCTTCCTTCCTTCCTTCCTTCCTTCCTTCCTTCCTTCCTTCCTTCCGTCCTCCCT
>NC_022023.1:26184822-26199951 GCF_000317375.1 Microtus ochrogaster | reverse complement strand
CCTCCCTCCCTCCCTTCTTTCTCTCTCTTTCTCTTTCTTTCTTTCTTTCTTTCTTTCTTTCTTTCTTTCTTTCTTTCTTTCTTTCTCTATGTAACAATCTTGGCTGTTTTAGAACTCACTTTGTAGACCTTGAACTGGTCTTCAACTCACTGAGATTCACCTGTCTCTGCCTCCCAAGTGCTAGGATTAAAGCTGTGTGCCACCACCGCCCGGCTGAAATGGGCAGTTTTCTGATGAGCTACCAACCCACACACATCGTATGAGCAAACATGACAGGCTGACACATTCATCTTGTCGTCCTCCATGAAAACATGAGAGTGCTTTTAGAGGAAGTTGAACACAACATGGCAGACACACTTGTGTAACATGGATTTGATCATCCTTAAGCTCTTGTTTCTTCTCTCTAAATGTTACCATGGGTCCTGGCCAACTCAAGCTTGTCTCTGTGACATCCTGTGTTGGTGAACAGCCAGGACAATCAGGAGGAGCCAGAGAACACAGCCATCATAGCCAGGTTGGGGATGCTATCCCCTTGGCAACCTGGCCCAACATCTTTAAAGTAACACTGTCTGACTGGTAAGTTCATAGAGTGACACTCTGTAAGCTCTGCCCTGAGTTGATGAATAGTGGACCAAGTTAGTTACCATGAGGAAACTGAGGCCTACATGGGATTTGCACAGTGATGTCAGGTCAAATCCAAGGCCAGAGATGAAGTCCCTCATGGTGTAAAATGTCACCTCGTGTCTTCTTTTTCATTTGAATTAAGGGTAGAAAACTGGTAATAGAAAAGTAAGGGAAAAATGCTTGCATGGAGTCAAAAATAGCAAGCACATAAAAATACCAAGTCCTCAAAATATGAGATTAAAAGGTGCACAGGGCCAAGGAGGTGACTCAGTTCGCAGAACTTTGCTGTACAAGGGTAAGGCTCTGAGTTCAACCCCGATTCCATATTAAAGTGTCAGTGCACACCTGTAATTGGTACTGAGGAAATGGCAATAGGAAGATTCCCAAGAGTCACTAATCATCCCGGAGAGCTGAACTGGACCCTGTGTCAGAAAACAGCCAGCCAGCTCCTGTGAAATAACATCCAAAGCTGTCTTCTGGAGACCACATGCAGGAACGCACATGTGCGCAGGCATACATGCGTCCACACGCACATGTGTGAATGGACAACCCCAGAAACACAAACTAATAAAAATAGAATGTAATTCATCACATATTCTTTAATTTACTTTTAAACTTATTAAAAGCCTAAGAAATGCTTTCTTAGTTATTTTTATTCTTAATCCCTTCTGTTTAAAGTAATCAAGTGGTCGAGAACACAGGCTCTTCAGAGTCCATTCCAACTCTCCCGTTTCCTGACCATGTGATCATGGTCCTGTTGCCTCCGTGTCCTCATTGGTAATCTGGTGACAAAGTAGCTATTCACACCATGTTGGTGTCACCAGGAGCACGTTATGGCCTTGCTGCCGTCACCACTGGCACTGCTCCTTCAGCAATGTCCTTCCTACTGACACACAGAGGGCCGTTTGAGGCAAGTCGGCTGACAGTTGGCACCCAGGCAGGCCTCTCATTTGGCTTCTACAGGCTGTGCAACAGCTGATGTCAGATGCCAGGACCCTTGGCTTCCAACCAAGGCTCCAGTGACAGTTTCCTAAGTGGTCTTCTGCCAGGTGACTTTCATGACTCACATTCCAGATGATCCCTTCTGACATGTTCACTCAATGTCATCAAGTTACAGAAGTATAAAATCTATAACATCCAAGAGGCCTCCTGGTCTCCAAGGCTTTAGTGGGTGGTAACAGATATAAAAATGCCCTTTGTTGAACAAAGCTTCCTAAAAGTAGCATAAAGACTAATGATTGAAACCAAATAGCCAAAACCACTCTCAATTTCTGTTTCCGTGTTCCTGAATGTATGTGCAGACCAGCTGTTTCTACAATTATTCATGAAACAACAGTGAATTCATAAATAGCTGTACTCAGTTGCTTGGCTTAAAAAATTTCAAATTAAAAATCCTTTTAGATTCTATATTTATTTCCACAACAAAATAGAATTCCCATAGGATTTTAGAGCTGGGAGGGACCTTAAGTGGCTCACTCTGACACCTCACTCTTCTGCAGGCTTTGCTGTCCATCATGAGTGCACGACTCACCTTCACATACGTTGGCTCTCTGCGTCTCCCTGGCATTTAATAAAGCCGCTGTGGTCTTTCTGTTGTAGTGGAAGAGAGAAAGGCAGGGTGAAGAAGTTACACAGCAGCCCAAGGTCACACAGCAGTGAGAATGACCTTGTGAAGCCTGAGGAACTAGAGTCTGGTTACAAGGGTGAGCTCTCCTGCCTCTCCAGATGGGCTCAGCTCTTTGACTTAATTGTCTTTCTCATCATTGCTTTCCAAAACAATTGATGAACGAACTCCAACTCCTCAGGGAGGGCACTTGAGAAATTTTCATAAAGGCTGCCCATCCCATTCACGATTTTTTTTCCAGCTTAACAGCCATGAATTTGTGGTTTTTATAAACCTTAAATGGTAGAATTGCTTAAGGAAACCAAAGTCGGAGGGACAAATGCCTTGCTAGATGTGTGCAAATAAAGGAAAGACATGTATGATGCCTGAGGGGCTGTGCCCGTGGAGGAACCACCTCTTCCTAGGACAGGGTTCTCTGAAGCCTTGGGGCCTGTCCTAGAACTCACTCTGTAAACCAGGCTGGTCTTAAACTCACAGAGATCCACCTGTCTCTGCCTCCCAGCTGCTAGGATTAAAGGCATGCACCACCACAACCAGCTTCCCAGCTTTCCAATACTCAACCTTTGGTGTTTCTGTTATTTGCCCTTGGCCTGTAGTAGAGGAACACATACAACAGGTCACTGGGTTAAGTTACAGAGGAAAGACCCAACCACACATCTCTAATTGAGATGGAACCAGGGCTGATGGGAAGGGCTTGTGAGATAACAAAGAAACAGAGACACTGTGGTCATGCACGCATGTCAGGACTGGGAGCTGAGATAGTGGCCTGCTTCAGGATAACACTATCCCAGCATTCTCTCATACTAACTTGTTCAGTATACTTTTGCAGTTTGGTATGTAAATTTGCTTATCTAGACCCCCCTTGCTTGTTTCTGTGATTTCTCTTTCTGGTGGAACAGTGCTGTGATGTCCACATGCAGGCACAGCAGCTTTTCTCTGTCGCTGATAACACCCACATGTCTCTGAAGCTCTTAACCCCAAATAAGCCAGCCTCTGATGGAGAAAAGATTATATTTCAAGAAAACCAGGGGCTTTGGGGACAGGGGAGTAGAACAGCTGTTATCCTGTTCAGCACAGTCTGCTTCTTGGGATAGCAGTATGGAAAGCAGCTGGATGCCAGAGCTGGCTGGGGATGGGCTCCCCAAGGAGCCTTCAGCTTCTGGGTGTCCATGTAGAATCTCCAAGCCCTCCATTCCCAAAATTGCCTGCAGATTACAAGCCACAAGATGGTTTGCTGTGCTTGCTTTACTATGCATTAGCTCTGTGTGCCCACTCTTCAGCTTCCTGCCTATTGCTATTTTGGGTTTCAAAATGCCAGTGTTGTCAGTTCTTTTTTTAAAAAAAAAAATTTATTGCATCTATTTATTTCATGTGTGCATTTATACATTTATGGAGGTCAGAGGGCAAATTTCAGGAGTCTATTCTCTCCTCCCACCACATAGGTTCCAGGGATTGAACTCACATCCCCTGGTTTGGTGGCAGGTTACCTTTACCTGCTGAGCCATCTGAGCAGTCTAATGTTGGAAGTTCTTTAGAGGCACTAGACTAGTGAGATCATTTGCCCAATAGGAAGCCAGCTAAGCAGTTGCCAGAAATAAAACTATCAAAGCGAACATACCACAGATGGTTGTGCTGTTCACATCCAGGCTCTCCCTCCTGTCCCCCAAATAGTGTCTCTCATAGCTCCTACCCCATGGTCCCATCTTGTTTCAGCTGGAAAAGACAATGGAGATGGAGAAGATCTAGGCAAAAAGAGGCAGAGACTTTCTGACATTGCTTGGACCCATGATTTAAAAATCATTTCACAAAAAGTGCAATGAACTTCTTTTAATTCTGAAAGGAGCAGATGGTCACTATTTTCTTAGCAGAGAAATTCTCTTTCTTTCTCTCGCTCACACACATATTACATACACACAGAAAGAGACAGACGGACAGACAGACAGAGACAGAGATAGAGTCAGTCTCCACACAGATGTCTCCTGTAGAATCTGAGCTTTAGACAAGGGACCAGACATAATTCATGGCTTGTTAATAAATCTACACATCACACCAGGATGTGAATGTTTTATTAAGGGACTCTTGGGCCAAAGAGATTGGTAAAAGCCGGTGTGAGGGAGACTCCATGCTGGTCAGCACTGCCGCATCCTGTGTCCACCTCCTCAGCCCCACTGAGTAAATCTCAGAGAGAGCTTCGAGTAGCACAAAGGAAATGTTCTTCATGAGAACATCGAGAAGGCAAACAAAATAGTCGTGAAGAGCTTAGCTTTGCTTTGTCATGCGGGCTCTGGTGGCTGTGATTTATGAGGCAGAAGGCTTGACCTGTGCTCTGTTCTGGGCACAGCAGGAATGCCATCTGCAGTGCTCTGGGCTCTCTGAGGGGCTGTGTTTTTGCAGTGGTGTTTCTTACCACACACAGGATCAGGAGATCCCAAGCAAAACAACTCTGGGCTGTAACTCCACCGCCCGTGGGCTTGCTGTTGTTCCCTGCTGTTGTTCCCAACAACCAGTATGCACATCTGTGCTCATGTGAACCTGGAAACATGGTTATATTGTTCAGAGGCATGGGATTGGCTACCCTCTGTCATAGCTGTGTCTAAGCCATCCTCCACCAGGGCCCAGCTTCCATAGAGAAACATTCACCGATGTCAGAACTGGTACTATCCAGTAAGTGCCAGGTAATGCTTGCATGGTTGTCTCTAATACACCTGAAACAAACAGACATACTTGGCCACTTACGTGAGTAGAAGATGGTCGGGGGATATGAAGGAACTCCAGGCTTTTGAGAAGGCCCATCTGTCAAGAGAAGGATGAGGGGAAGATAACTGTGTAACTGTTCAGGAGGCTGTAGGCAGTTTTCTTACTTACTCAACGTCAGTTGAGTGTGTATGTGGCTGTGTGTGTGTGTGTGTGTGTAAATGAGCATTTGGGGTATTCTGTACTTGCACATCTGTGAGACAGCAAAGAACACTGGACTGGGCCCTACAACAAAGGCCTCAGCCAACTCTTCAGAAAGCACTTAAGTAGCCACTCAGAGGTGTCCCCTTTGAGGCAAACCCAGCATTAGCATGTCACTGGCTATGTGATGCCTTCCGCAGTGGAGCCTAACTCTGGACAAGATGGCGTTCTGCAGTCCAGGATAACACACAGCATGAGCCGCCACCACAGGGGGCATAACAGAACCTTGCTCCTAAAAGGCTTCTGGGCAGCACCACCATGTGACTTGTGCTTTCCCTGCTCAAACTGGGTTCCAGTGCCAAGAAAATTTCATTTCTCTATATGAGGAGGGACCCCAAGAATCAGAGGGCTTTTTTTCTGGTCTTTTCTGTGCACGAAAGTACTTGTTTGTTTTAAGTACAGGTCTTCTGATCAGTGGTTCTCACAGCTTCTGTTGACATGAAATTAGTTACATGAATTTAGAATGCTGAGTTCCCCACCTCTCTCTTTCTTCATAGTATTCTGATTAGAGTGCTGTTTATCAGCAGCCCACGGCCTCTTTTCACTACAGTATCTAGCTTGGGTTTTTCTATGCCTTCAATTTTTTTTTTTTTAAGTTTTTAGTTTTTAAAGACAGAGTTTCTCTGTGTAGCCCTGGCTGTTGTCCTGGAACTCACTCTGTAGACCAGGCTGGCCTCAAACTCACAAAGATCTGCCTGCCTCCTGAGTGCTAGGTGTAAAGGCGTGCACCACCACCACCCAGCTGCCTTCATTTTTTTAAAAATCAAATTCAGGTTTCAGAAATAGTTTTCTTGCAGTGCTGAGGACCAGCCCCTGAGCCTAGTTTCTGGGCAGGGTTCCAGCAGCTACATCCCAGCCCTCAAGTTTTGCTATGGTCCTTCCTTCTGTCCCTTCTGCTCCTGTGACTTCATTTACAACCTACATTAGCCACAGGTCACTGCCACTCTGTTCGTTTGGGGTTTTCCCCTCTCTGAGCTTCATTACCAATAATTTCTATGACTGTGTTTTCAGTACTTTTGGTCCTTCCTTTTAGAGCATTTAACCTGTTACTAATCTTATCTAATATATGGTTTTATTTCATATATTTGTTTTTATTTCTCTAAATTTCATTTTAGGCTTTAAAATAATAGCCACTGTATTTCTCTCTTTAATTTGGTTTTCCTCTGCCTTCTTGAATAGAACATATGTGTGTACATATATATCTGAATATATATGACATGTATTTTTCTCCTGTGCTTGAATGTTTTGCCTGCATGTATATCTGTGGCCCATGTAGATGTGCCGGGTCAGGAGAAATTCAGATGGCATTAGATCCCCCAAAGCTGTAATTATATATAGTGTGACTGCCTTGTGGTGCTGAGAATTGAACCCAGGTCCTCTGAAAGAACAATACGTGCTGTTAACTGCCAAGTCCCACCTGCCCAGACCTTGCCTGGCCTCCAGGAGTTTCCTCGTCATCTGCAGAGACAGGACCAAAAAGACCTCGCTGCGCTCTGGATGGCATGCTCTCTCTCCACACGGCTCCCGCCTCTCCTCGCCACTCTATTAGCCTTACAAAATTCTGCTTCCTGCCTTTAGTGAACTCCAGCTTGGCTTCCTCAGCTCACTGGCCCTCTGTGCAGTGGGCGTGAATGCATTAATAATAAATGCACATCACCTATAATGTGATGTCACCAAGAATGCATTAAGGACAGAAGTCCATGCATTTCCCCTTGGTGTCATTTAATTAAGAGTAGGCAGATTTTAATTTGTTCCCTGTTTTGCTCCCCCTGTGTCTTCTGTCTGTCTGTTATATGAGTCTGAATCTGTGACTACTTGAATACTTGAGAGCCTTGAGAACTGTGTGACTGTCTGTCTGTCTGTCCCTAACAAAGGGTGTTCCTTTTGTTATTGAACAGCTCGGGAAGCATTACATAGGGAAGGAATAAAATACTTTACAGAAAAATTTAACAGAGTTTTACAAGGAATTAAGTCATTGACTTCAACGTACCCGGTCACTATCAATCAATATTCAAAAGCTGCTGCCAGTCTTTATGGTAGGTAGTCATTTTATAAGGCTGCTTTCTGCCTATCTGCTGTTTCCGACAAGTGCCAGTCCACAACTTTACATAACTCCAGTTGCAGAGGATCTGATGCCCTCCGACCTCCTCCTGCATCAGGCACATGCACATGGTGCACAGACATGCATGCTGGGAAAACACTCATACACATTAGCCAGGTCATGGAAGAGCACACGTTATGTAATATTATGCTATTACAGCTATACATTAGCTTAGGTTATAAGAGTTGATTACATGGGAAATTCAAGGCACATACATTTGGTTGTTACACTGTTCCCTTAAAGGGAGGTTAAACAGACAGACTGAGTGAGACACAGTAGGATGGCAGCCTTATGTCTCTCATATGACCTCAAGGTATATTATTAACTCAGCTGTGAGGTCCAACAAAAGTTCCAGTCTCTTTGACGGTAAGAGATATTTTCATAACATTGCAACCATACTGCTTGGCTGTGTGTGCTTTGCTGTGCTTCACTTTGGAAACTGGACCTAAGAAGGCAAGAAGTTGTAGAACTCTCCTTCATTTCCCTTTCCCAAGACTCAGTGTGAGCTGCTTTCTGGGCTGAATCTAAAACTCATTGTTCAGTGTGCCTGTTTAGCTTTTCTAGTTGCTTAAACTAGAAAAAAAAAAAACTAGGCAAGGCAGTGAATCTCCTTTGTGATCTCCTGTGACGGCCAGAATCAGAAGTCACAGTGCTGTCTTCTGAGTAACACACGGCTGTATAATTCAGAGGCTGCGTGTTTCTGTTTCCAGTGAAGTACAATGGTTAGGTGGTTCTTTCTTTGTTTTTGATTGTTCCCTCTAGGGCAATGCTGTCCAATAAACATAGATTCCAAGCTACACATACATTTTATTATAACAATGCTTAAAAGTAATAAGAAGGAGAAAGCGGTTTAGTACATAAAGCCCTTTGGCCAACAAGTATGAAGACCAGACTTTGGAATCCTAAAACCCACACAAAAGCCAGACAGCCTTTGTGGAGACTGCCTGTAATCCCAGCTCTCAGGAGACATACACAGCAGTCCCCCCATTCAAGCTGGCTAGCCAGGATAGACAGTCCACAAGCTCTGGACTTAATTTTGAGGCCCCATATCAATAATAAAATGGAAAGGGAAAGGGAAGACACATGGAGATCAACTCAGGTCTCCACATACATGTGCACACGTATGTATTTACATCTGGAACCCATATATGTGGCTATGCTCACATGAATACTTATACATATATGTATGTATACATAGATGCAAAAGATTAAAGATGTAAGAAAATAATAAGAGGCAAAAATTAATTTTGATAATATCTTAGATGTACCAAGTTCTCTCTCTTAAGCTTCCCTATGGCTGCTGTATCACCATCTTGCGGTTTGAGGTAGCCTGTGGGGCAGTGCAGCTCCAGCCTGGAATTGACAGCTTCCCTTTCTCTTTGGGGATGACTCTCCTTGTGCTTTTCCTGGCCTGCACTTCCATTCTGCTTGTCTCCACGTCTTTCTAGTTTCCTTCTCCCACTGAGGGCTGTGGGAACAATGCTGGGATTGGCGAAGCAATTTTCTTTTTCTCAGCCATGTTCTCTGGCTCCAGAAAATGGCAATGGTGATTGTGCGGTTGTTCTAGCATAGCTGTGGGGGAGGGGCGGGAGCAGGTGGAATGAGAGTCCCACCATTGTTCTTCAGTTCCAGAAGGCATCAAACGAATCAACCTCTGTGCCTGAGTCGTTTCTAATGACAGATGCCCTACTCCTTGCCTTGAAGGCAGTATTTCCGGTCTGACAGTGTCCCAGATGTGTAAGGCTTCACCACACAGAACCACATGGCAGACCGTCAGAGCTCGCCGTGGTGCCCTACACCAATCCCAGTGCTATTTCTGCAGGCAAATGGTGTTTGCCATGCCTCCTAAGGTCTCCTTTGGAGTTGTCCCCCTGCCCCACCCTGATGATTTTGTATTTTATACAGAGCCTGAAGTTGTGCTCCCTTTTGAGATCTAACCTAATACACAACCAGACTTCTGTTTTCTGTCACTCTACTGCCGATGATGCGCACATCTGGACGTGTGCTGTCCGTGTGTACTGGGCTTCTGTGCTCCAGCCACATTGCCTTTCTGTGACTTGTGTGGTGTTGGCCACTTGGAAGCTAACGAACGACTTCTGGCTAAGCTCTGCTTTGCTTGGTCAAGTTGTCATTTAAATCTTGTGTTCAAAACCAAGGAAAGCATGGCGTTTGTGACAGAGGCCTCTCAAGGACTTCCAGGCAGCTTGTGGGAAAGTTCTTATCATTTTACCAGCTCTGTCATCAATCAGTCAATCAATCAGTTAGTCCTTACTTTTTCTCCTTGAAGAAGTGAAAACAAAACTCAGGGCTTCATGCATACTGGACAGATGCTCTACCACTGAGCTACAACCCCAACCCCTGATATGTTGTGTTCATGGTTTTTATGTATTCCTATGTAAGAACAATGCAGAATAAGGTATGCTGCACATACTGTGAGGATTCTAGAATTTCAGATGAACTGGCCCTGTGGACTACAATGCACTAGGAAAGACTGTTAGACTTTGACCAAAGAATGCTTACAGCCAGGCCCCAAACCAGGCTAATTAAATCAACAAGACCCGTGAGGTAGGACCCAGACCCTGGGATCCCTGATGGTCTCCTCCCTCAAGGGAGTGGCTAATTTACATCCCAGGCGAGGTCCCCTAGGTTGAATAGTGAGAATAGTGTCTCCTCCATCACAAAGAGTTGCCCGTGAATGTCCTTGGATGTCCTTCCATTTCCTGGGTCTCCTTCCTAAAATCGGAGCTGTAAGTACATCAGACCTTTGTGACTCACCTTTAACAGTTCCCAAGCATGGACCTTGGGACAAAATCTTTACTTTCTTGTTCCAGAAGGGATTTCTGCTTAATAGCAACAGCAGCAACAAAATCTCGGAACGCAGTCGGAGCACAGAAAAGCAGAATTGAAAAAAAGAGCAAGTTTTCCTAGGTAGTGAAGAGTGGGATTTGTTCTAGAAACTGATGATTTTGTTGTTCCTTTTTGAGACAGTCTCACCCTGTAGACCAAGCTCAAGCTAGCCTTGAATTCATTCTGTAGCCAAGGCTAACCCTGAGCTCCCTATGTGGCCCAAACTGTCTGTAAAAACTATGATCCTCCTGCCTCAGCTTACTGATTACAGGTGTGAGCCACTCTGACTAACTTATTAAATTGTTTTTAGAACCATTTATTATACAAAGTGATGCAGACTTACAGACTTTGAATTGCTTTTGTGGATTAGGTGGTTAATAAGAAGTATAGGGACTAAGGAAATCAAGATAATTTGAAATCATAGAAACTCAAAAGGGTCCAGGTGACTCTTGGCTTCAACATTTTCTTTCCGTGGAGAAAAACCATCTAGAGAGGGTTTGCGGCTTAGCAAACAACCTTTCTACAAAGACTTGGGAGCACAGCACCCCAGGGCTCACTGGGAGCCTCTTGGCCGAGCATCTGTGGAGCCGCCACAGCCACAGATGATTTGTGTGCACATCAAGTTTGGGAAGCATTGGTCTAGAAAATTCCACATCACCAAAAAGAAAATGTCCATTTGTGGCCAGGGTTGAAAGAACCCAATTTAAATTTAGTGGAGTGCCAACATGGAGAAATATAAAAAGCAAAAATGCAACAGTCTGTTTTCCTGTGACCTTGTCAACTTGGATAATGAGAATTAATATAACAAAAAGGGAGGCATTTTGCTAGTAGCTTGGAAAATTGAACTCTTTGACTGAATGTGTTTCTTTTTTTTTAAAACAGTGAAAGCTAAGAGTTTGCTTTTAAAATAGCATAAAATGCTTATTATAGTCTTCTTTGTTTCACTGCCAAGTGCGGATTGAGACGTGGAGTCGTTCGCAAAACAGTGGGACACTATGAGTCATTACAGCCTCCCGGGCTCCTGACAGTACTGCAGAGCCACAGATTCCCAAGCCCCGAGTTTAGTTACAGCGCTTCAAAAGCACAGCTATGATCTTATTGAAGCCGTGGCTGCAGATGTCAAACACTGAGCGTGAGGGAGCCCTGCGAGCAGAGATGCTCATTTGCTGGGAGTGAGCATCCTATCTGTTGCATAAATGTGTGGGTTGTTTTGTTGTTGCTTCTTTTTCATGGTAAGTTTATTTGGTTTGGTTTTCTGGAAGGTATTTCTGAGAAATACCAATCAGGTCTTAACTAATAGACATAACATGTATAATTAATAAATCCCATACATTCTTGAATCAGAATGTACTAAAAATTATGCCAGAAATTAAGGCAGAAGGATGACTACTCCAATGTGATTTTAATCAGTGAGTAGAGATAAAGAGGATTGAGTGTCTAGGAGAGATGAGGCTGTGTTCCATGCGTTCTGCAATGCAAGGGTGGTTACTGTGTCATGTGAGGAGCAAAAGAAGGAAACAGGGTATGAGTCTATTCTCCATTGCTTTAACAAGTGCCCAAGATTGGGCTCTTAGGGAAGAAAGAACTTTCTTAGCTTATGGTTTAACAACTGAAAGTCTGAGACCAGCCACTGGGAGGACCTCCCTGCCATTTGTAGGCCACACCCTCAAAGGTTGCCAGACCTCTAGCCGGCAGTGTACTCAGAGGCTGCTTTCATTGTATGTATGAGCCCTTGAGGATGCTCTGCGGCCAAATCACAGGTGGGGATGTTTAACTGGGAGAGGAATTAACCATCTTTAGCTATTTAAAAAATAACAAATGTTTGAAATAAGTGTACAATTTTTTCCCACCTAACCCAAAGGGGTGGGACTTGAAATCATGAGTAGAAACTTCAAGGAGACAGATTTCAGTACTGTTATTTACACACACACACACACACACACACACACACGAAAAACAAAGCAGGTACCGGTGGTGCCTGGAGACCCATGGGCAGGGCTAGGCACATCTTTTGCTCGGGTTTTCCTGAAGAACACAGAAGCTTCAGATAGAAACTAGGCTGGATACCTCAAGGTTCTTTTCAATCCCAGATTCCTCCAAAGAATGTTCTTCATATGTAACCCTCCTCCTACGTCTCACGTGACACCACTGCACTCCGGGCCACTAGCATTTCTTCCTCCCTGGGGCCACTCTGGATCTCTCTAACAGTTTCCATGCTGCAGCAAACAGTGCTAGTGGCGCAGGAGCCAGCTTCCTTAAGCCAGTAAGCAAGCACTTGATGGCTCCTGAGCTAGCCGTGCGCCATACAGAACTCCCTGAATGAATTAACAATGCTCTGCTTGAGCTAAGGAGCCTGCATACTGTATACATATTTCTTACTGGCTTGGCCCACAATATACCCCCAAGATGAGCAACACCAACCGAGATACTTCATTCCCCACCCCAGTCCTACCATACAACACATAACAGACCCTGACAGGCCGCGCAGGAGATCTCTCTCCCTGGAACCTTCTCACTCTGAGTTCTTCCCTCCTCTTTCTTAATAAATCTACATTTGCTTTAGTTTTTCTTATCTGAGTTTCCTTATTCCTCTTGGAATAAAACATCAGACTTAGAAGGCGGTGGCCTGTGGCTTTGATGACCACTGAGTTTTCAGGACCCTAGCCCCTGCCTCCCCAAGTTTAGCCAACCAAGAGCCAAGAAAGGCTCCATTACACTTAAAACTACACATGGCTATTCTAAATACAGCAGTCCCCTCATTGGAACTGAAGTTCACTGGAGACAGGTGTGTTCCCTGTCCTGTCACTGACAAGTCCCTGATGCAGTGAACAGTCCTTCCCGGTGACTTCCTGTTGAACTTTGAAGTGAATCTGAAACCATGACCTAGATTGTCTTTGCATACAAGCTGTTTCTTCTGCCTGAAATGCTCTTTGCCCCACTGTTCACTGCCGCTGCCACTTAAACGCCAGGTCACCTTGTTGGGTCTTATGCAGAGCCAGGCACGTTGGCGCTAGCCACTCTCACTTGCCCCTCCATGCATGCCCCTTGCTGGCTGCAGGGAGCTCAGGATCCAGCTGCTTGCCACACAGCTTCCTGTCTCTAAGACTAGCTGGTACATTTATGAGAGAGAGATTCCTCATAGAAGAAAATGGGTCAAGTTTCTTCTTACTGAAACAGCTCCATTCAGCCTGTGGTCAGAGCCCAAGACTGTAGCGCCAGCCTTCACCCACGGTCTTGAAAATTACATGCATCTGGCACACTGGGGTAAACTGAGGTGGGACACACTCACCCAAAGCAGAAAGAAATGAGCACAGCAAGTTTAGGTGCCCAGAGGACTAATGATTCAGTATCGCTTCTACCCCTTCCGTGGCTCCTGGGTTGGGAATTTCCGGTATAGACCAGCTTCAAATAATGGCTGGGCACAATATTCGGAAACCTTGCCAACAATAGCATCCTTGCTCCTCAGAGATGGGGAAGTTACACTGTCCAGCAGGAAGTGTCCAAGTGTCTGTCGACTGCCAAGGTCTGCAGATCTGTAGGTGTCGAGGGACCAAAACACATTCAGCCATGCCTCAGCTCAGCTGACTGCTGTACCCCTTCATTCAGGGCCACAGGCCAGTTCTGGAGCTGAAACTTGGCCATAGAGATTTGATAGAGGTTGGAAGTGGCTGAGACCATTTCTGGAAAGCTGATGATTACAGGGCCTGGATCAAAGTGCCCATCTGAGTGCAGCTGACTGGAGAACAAAGAACTTGATGAGGTTGTTGGACAGCTGAGAAAGTGGCTAGCTTGAATATTTGAATTTGAAACCCAGAGGACAGGTCCCTGTTTTGGATATGAATTTCTAATTCATCTTCACTGAAATGGTGCTTAAGTTTCGCTGGGTTATAGATTCGTTTCTTCACTTACTCACTGAATAGGTAACTGAATGCCTGCTACGGATGCAATGAAACCATTCAGGAGAAAATAGCAGAGAAAGATAGGTTAGTTCATTCCAGTGTGTTCCGACTCTGCCTGTTCCCTCTCCCCCCACTTCTTCTGAAGAGGTGTGCACTCTTGAGGGTAGTGTGTTTCCACCCGTGTTTTTGTATCGTGACTGTGTTTGGATATAAGCACAGACATTGTGTTTTTAAATTTTCCACAAGTTCTCTAGTATACAGACCCTGCACCTGTCCTTCACACGTCTCCTCACTACTCAGATTGGTGAGCTTCCTCGTGGGCGTGATTGTGGGCTCCTCAACTGGCTTTGCCAGGCAAATTTCCTGGATGCTACCATTGGATGCTTCAAGACCCGTGTAGGAGATTTCTCCTTCCTTCTTCCTTTCATCCTCTTCAACTTGCTTTGTTTTTTTGTTTTTTAACCATACTTTCCCACGATTGCCAGTTTGATGATGGAGGCTTCACCTTGTATGGCTGCATTCCTCCATGAGCGAGTGCCTTGTGCAGTTTGTCAGTCTTTGGTGCTGTGCCCTCTTCAGTCTGCCTACTCACACCCTTTGCTTTCCTGTTAGGACCGAGTCTCCCATTCTCAATAGCACATGTGGATTCTATGGATTTGTTTTTGAAATTGTGAAAATTAATATTTGAACAGACTGTACCATTTACGTTTAAAACAAAGCTTCTGTGTTTCGTCCTGTTGTGCCAAAATACTCTCCTGCCTTAAATCCCAGGAGATTTGTTCTTTCTGTTGAAAATGTTCCTGCTTATCTCTGCTCAGGTAGGATAGGGGTGAGGAACTTTGAGTAGGCACAGTATTGCCAGTTAGAGAGTACTGGAATTCTAAGCATTAATCTCCAGAGCAAAGTGTATTTATTTAGTGAAGTCATTCTATCCCCATCACTAGCTGATGATCCCCAGAGGCTGGTGTTGTCATCTGTTTTAGATCCTCTAAAGGCTGTGCAGAGACCCTGTGCTTTTTGTTTGTGTAGTTTGGAGAGAGAGAGAGAGAGAGAGAGAGAGAGAGAGAGAGAGAGAGAGA
>NC_022023.1:26172781-26184722 GCF_000317375.1 Microtus ochrogaster | reverse complement strand
GCTTCCTAGTATGCTCAGGGCTGTGCTGTCACTGTGCTATGTCACCAGGAAGGGCCCGAAATCTCTAGTTTTTATCATCTTTAGAAAATGAAGACACCATTCAGGGTCTGTCAAGCCCTAAAACTAATCTTTGAAGCTCATTGGCAAAAGTCTCTAAGTCTTTGTAAAATGAAAGAACTGCTTCAGGAATTAGAAATAATCAAATAACAGATTATAATTTAATAGTTCAATAATTAAATTACAGCTAAATGAAATTTGGTTTTGTTCATAATTTAGGAAAATAAAAGCCTCCTACTTTACATCAGTGAGTTGGAGCTGTATAAAAGAAACTTTTGTCTCTGCCTCTGAACCTGAAGAGAAAGCATCTTGTTTACAAGGACCAGCACAAAAAAGCTGCCTGGATTTTTTTTCCCCTTGTGCAGATAAGGAACTTTGCCCAGGTCATTCTTGAGGCCACGTCTGTCCAAATGCTGCAGCTAAGTACCTTGAAAAGAGCAAAACTGGAGATGTTTCTTCCACATCTCCAGACTTACCCCAGACATACACCTGGGAAGGCAGACATGTGCACCTCAGTGGTGTCAGAGGGCACAGAAACCCCCCCACACTCTGGGCCCATGACTCTGCTGGCGAGTCCTGGAGACCACTCAATAGGGAAAGGGTAGTCTCTTCAGTGAACTGTTGTGGGGAAATTGGACATTCACATGCCCAAGACTGGAACTTGACTCTCAGGTCTCAGAAGGAGCTAGTCTTTGAGTGCATTCGTCTTTATGCCCCCGCTTCTGGAAGGAACAATGTTGTTTTGGATAGAACTTAAGCAAGAAGGTCAAATTTAGACTTTTCTCTTTCTGCTACCGTATGGGATGCTCCCACCTTGTCCTTGGGTTTTCTTCATAATGACTATTATTTCATGTTCGTCCGGTCTGTCTTTTTTGCAAGCCCTCTCTGCCCACACGGCTTGCCCAGTTAATACATCTGCCAGAAACTGGTCCTGGTTAGTGATGTGAGGACTGCAGAGCTCAGTTGATGAAGCCAGCGGCTCCTTCCTCACCACACACTTCTCCTGGGCCTTTTCTGAGAACAGAGGGCTTGTTGGCAGGGAACTTGTTAAAAGACCTGGCAGAATTGATTTTCATCCATCTTAAAATTGTGGAATGAGGATAATGGTTTAGTATAAAGAACACAGACCATTTTTGGAGAAAGGCCAACTTAATGCTAGAATGATTTTCGCTAATTCTAGGAGCAAGTGATCTCCAATGGTCAGAATATCAATAGAATAGCAATAGAAAGTCTTTAGTGGGGATTGCCAAGGCCTTGGGGTGGCAGTGGCAGATGAGGAGCATGTGCCCATAGGCCTTGGTGAGCCTAGGCTCTGTGCAGAGTCCCCACATCCGCGTACAGATCCACCCTCCACTCTTCTGTATATGCTACCCTTTCTTGGGCATTTAGTGATTTGTAGACAGTCCAAGGCCACCAATCTGCATGAGACAAGTTCTAGTAGCCAAACATAGAAGCCGGCATGTGAGTTGGAATGCAACAAGTGAGAAGCATGGTGAAACCAATGGAGCTGGTTGGTTCCAAGGATGCATGGCAAGCATTGACTCTCAAAGCACACAGATAGTGTCTAGAACACTGATCTTTACCATACGGGTACACTCCTGTTGGATTTGTGTTTCTATTAGGTATTTTAGTTGCCTGAAGGCTTCACAGTTGTGACTTAGTTCCTAGAATATAGACTGTGGGTCTTATCTTAACTTTTCTAACTCCCGCTCATTAAAAGAGTTCTATTTCTCTAGCATCCCTAAGCCAGTGTCTTAGCAGATGGTGCCTTGTAAATCATTAATAAGCTACAAAATCTACCCCTAAATCTTGAACATTTGTGTGTGTGTATGTGCATGCGTGTATATGTGCTAGTGTATGTTGTGTTGCATATGTCTGTGTGTGTGTGTGTGTGTGTGTGTGTGTGTGTGTGTGTATGTAAGCGTGCACACCACAGCATATATGTGGAAGTCAGAGAACAACCTCAGGTGTCCACCCTCACCTTCCACCTTGTTTGAGACAAGGTTTTTCCTAATTACCCACTGCTGCATAAGCCAGGCTTGCTGGCCCACAAGATTCTGGGGACTCCCATCTTGCCATAGGAACATGGAGGTAGCAGACTAGTTAGCTTCTGTTGCTGGCTTTAAGCAGGCTTTGGAGCATCCAGACTAAGATCATGAGGGTTACTCAGCAAGTGCTTTAACCACTGAGCCATCTCTGAAACCTTGAATGCCTCTCTTCAGTGGTTTGTTTGTTTGCTTGAGACAGTGTCTCATTACCTTGGCTGTCCTAGAACTTGCACTGTAGATTAGGCTGGCCTTGAACTCATGGAGATCCACCTGCCTCTGCCTCCTGAGTGCTAGAATTAAAGGCATGCTCCACTATACTCAGATGAACAATCATTTTCATTGAAATATAATGAACATGTCAGTGGTTGTCTAGCCTAATAAAAATCATTTATTAGGGAACGTTTTCACTATTTTTAATTTTTTGCCTAAAAGCCAACCCTGATGGTACCAAGGGCAAGGTCAGAATGGGTGTGAGAAGGGGTGAGGAGACAGCCAGTGCCCAGGCAGGGAGGAAAGGCTGACTCCCTCAGAGCTGGGGCACAGGCCTCCTGGGTCCACTTTCTCTCCCAGTACTTACACCACCCGACTTGTCCAGCAGGGGACTGTAAAGTATTATGTTTGTGCCCTGTCTCACTGGAAGCTGTGTAGTGGCTTTGTTAAAGTCACTTCCTTGCCCCAGCTCTCCCCTACACTCACCAACATTAATCCTGTCTGTTAAATCAAGGTTATGGTTCCTATGTACAATGATTGTACAATCATTGTGATGGGGAATTTTACTGTTTATACGGACTGCTCAGTCCAGTCTGCTCCTTCGAAAGCCCTTTGAAAGTCAGTCCTGCTAGTTATACTAAAGATGTCACATGTAAAATCATTAATATTTGAACAGCAGACTTTTCAGTCTTTATTATTAGATCTTGTATTGCACACAAACACCTTATTACTGCATATTAATCTCACAGCGTCCTATCGGCAGGAAATCCACAGGACTCCTGTCTGGCCTCTGACTTACAGAGTCAGTGATTCTCAATTCTACCAGACTCACAAGCCTTTACTAGCCTAGGTGTTGTAATCCACCGCTAAACATAATTTCAAACAATAGCACAATGCCACCTCCATCATAAAAGCATAGCAATGAAAGACATTTCCACCAACTTCGTACATTGTGCACGTGACAAAACACGTCTGACAGATACTTGTGCCTTCATGGCAACTAAACGCCCAGTGACTAAAGCTTTACTTAGAAAAAAACATTGTTTTTTTTTATTTTTATCTTCATTTTTCTTCAAATATTAATATATTTTAAATCAAGTCTACCCATCATTCCCCCTTTCAACTCCTTTTAGCTCCTTGCCCTTTCTCTCCCTCCTAGTGTCATGTCCCCCCTCTCTCTCTCCCCACTCCTTCTCTCTTCCTCCCCTCCACCTATTCTTATCTACCCATCCATCCAAACACTGAGTCTATTAGTATTGCCTGTATACACATGGGTGTAGCTGTCCACTGTAGCATGGGTAAATTATTATGGACCTTGCCCCTGAGGAAAACTGACTTTTTCTTCCTTGGCAGCCACCTACTGCTTCTCAACTAAGTGTAGATCCTTGTGAGCCCCACCACCCATCCATGCTGGAATATTGTCTCGGCAGATCATGTGCAGGTCTTATGTAAGCAGCCACGGCTACTTAGAGCTCGTGAGTGCAATGCCCGTCAGGTCCAGAAGACCCTTTTCTCTCGCCAGAGGCTCTGATAGTCTTTCTATACCCTCTTCTATGACAGTCCCTGAGCCCTAGAGAGAGGACCTGTAATATAGATGTTGTATTTGCCTGTGAGCATCCCACAGTCAGTTCTATGATGGACCCTGAGCCCTGGAGAGAGGACATGTGCTATAGTGTCCTGTGTGCGTGTGAGCTTCTCACAGTCACTTATCCCCTGTGCTGTAGTCATTTGTGGGTTTCTGAGTTAACCTCCATCCACTGCAAAAAGAAGCCTGTCTGGTAAAGTGTGTGATCTGGGCTAATCTTTGGGTTTAAGAATAAATATTTAGAAGGCAGTTGGCTACTCTGTCAACTTGGCAAGAGGATAGTAGTGGGTTCTCCCCTTAGCCATGCATCCTTTGCCAAGTTTGCAGTAGCAAGCTTGAGTTTCTTCCTGTTAAGCACCTTTAAATCCAATCAGATAGTTGTTGTCCCCCTCCCCCGACAAGACACTCAGGTCCCTAGTGCGCCGATGAGCACTTGGCATCTTGCCAGACAAACTGTTCTTGTAGTTCAGGCAAGCCTGTTGCTGTCTTTCTCTCTTGGTAACCTGCCTAGCATCTTGCAACACCATGAAACCTGGCCTTCCAGGAGGAAGCCTCCAGGTCAGAACCAGACTGAGTTTTCCCAATCCTGTGACCGTAGTGTATATTGTCTTCAACAATGGGATCTTACTCACAAATTCCATGGACAACTAAGTACAATGGCGATAGTTTGTACTTTTCAGATCTGGGACCCCCTGACCAATAACTCAAAGGGAAAGAGACCATACACAGGATGAGGCTTTTGTTTAATGATTGCTTGCTAAAGAAAAAATTCATATTAACAAAATGGATGCTTTAAAATTACACTGATGCGTGGGTGTGTACCGTGGGTATTGTGATCCAGGAAAACATGGAGTCAGTTCTCTCCTTTTACCATGTGGGGCCTGGGCATCAAACTCTGGTCGCCATAATCAAATTTTATTTTTAAAACATTTTTAGATTTATTTTATTACAAATGTTCTGCCTTCATGTAGGTTCATACATATGTGTACCGTGTATGTGTGTCAGGTGCCCATGGAGGCCAGCAGAGGGCATCAGATTCCCTGGAAGTGAGTTACAGATGACTGTGAGCCACCATGTAGGTGCTGGGAATGGAACCCTGGTCCTCTGCAAGTCACAGTGTTCTAAACTGCTGGGCCTGCTCTCCAGCCCCACGTTTTTCAGTCTTTAACGTCTGTTTCTGACTTGCGCTCTGGCGTGCTTCTGTGAAGGCTGGTCTTGTGGGAGGCAGGGCTCTTTGATGGAAGCAGTTTTCAAACCTAGACCTGTATGCGTCATTTATAAAGTCTTCCAGAAGGCTGTCACTCACAGCCCATTCTTTCCTTTCCTAGAGCATTCAGGATGTGAGAAGTGATAATGAAGAAGAAGAGGAGGAGGAGGAGGAAGAGGAAGAGGAAGAGGAAAATGAGGAGGACACCAACAGCAAAGGGACAGAGTATCTGAAGAATGGCCTTGGGACCAACAGCCATCTCATTCCCAATGGTCAGCACACCCGTTAGCTTGAAGCTCTGGAATTCCATGGCACAGTATGCAGCCTGGACGTTGGAAGTCTGCTCTCCAGCCCACTGCTGTGGACACACAGTGGCCCGTTTTCCCTTCTTATTTTATTTTACTTTGTTTTATTTTAGATGAAGTTTCTTATGTTACCCAAGCTGGCCTCCAACTCAGTCATCCTGTCTTGTGATAAAATGTTCAAAAGTGGAATTTCCGTGGGTTTCAGAGCAGCTGGGCTCAGGCTGGCCATGGAGTGCCGAGATTTCTCCAGGCAGGTGTTTCCTCCTTACAGAATCTGAGGCAGGGTTGACTTTCTCAAGAACTTGTTTTGTCTGGACTTTCTCACCTTTTTACCTCACCCTTGTTCAGGGTGGTTTGACAATTGCCCAGGAAACCCACTTTCTCCAGGTGTTTGGCCACATAGCACCTCGTCTTCCAAAAGTGTGTTTGCCGTGGCAAGAGGGCAGAACCACAGGAGAGGACAGGCTTCCGGGGCTCACGGGCCACTGTGGGGCCTAGGTGCTTCCCTCCCCAGGGCCTCTTCTCTCCACAGGGCCTCTGCTGGATCTGCTCTACTACCTCACAGGGCTGGAGTAAGGAGCAAAAGAGACCATAGAAGTGGGGTACCGGTGTCTCCTGCAGGTGTCGGTGGCCCTTAGTGCACTATGATCCCAGATTTGACAAAAGAAATAACCCTAGCTGAAGCTGGTGTGAAGAGTCATTTAAAAATGGCTCCTAGCGTATAAGGTACGCAGAGATACAAATGCCAGAAGTCTGTTTCCATTTGGGCTGATAACTGTGTTGCCCCAGGACTACTTAGATGACCTCAGAGCCCTCCTGGCAGGGTCCTGGGGCCAAGGGAAGGGAGCCTTACTGGGAAGATGCCCTGTGCTGCCGGCCCTGAGCCCTTCCTCCAGCCTGAAGAGATGCCATGGGCTGTGACGGTTCCTTTGAAGCCTCTGAGGAGAGTGGGACCCAAGTGAGATTGCTCACTGAGCCATACCACTCTGGAAGCCAGTTCCAGGGTGGCAGACATGGGAGATTCTTTCTCTGAAGGAATTATTGGAAGAGTATAAAGAGGAAGCCACAATCTGACTGTTGAACAATGAAGCAGCCAGCATGCCACCAGGTACCCTCCATAGCAAGAGGCCTGTCACACTGAATGGTCTGAGAGTTTCAGTTTTCAATGTAAAAATGGTGTGTTTTAAACTCTTTAGGCTAAGCAAAAACAAGCAGACTGACAGAAACTCTTCCGAATTCTGTTCCCATCAAAATGTCTTGTTAAAGGATTGTAGGAGAAACAGAAAAACAAATCTCAAATTAGTATTTGTTTTTCTGAGCACACCACCTTGTGCATTCTATCTGTGATGTGATCTCGTATGTATAATGTCTCTACTCACCTTAGGGCATAGCTGTTGGTTTATTGTTCTTTCTTTGGTGAAAGGTCACACTAAAAAAATTTTTTTATGTGTCCAGTTAACAAAGTATTTTTCCTAGATTTATTTTGGTTTTCTTTCACTGCAGAACCTTTTCTTGCTTACAGTGAAACATGGTTTATTGATGTACCTTCAAACTTCTTTTTCTGCGTTTGACCGTGGAAGGTAAACCTGATATGTTAATATCAGCTCTCAAATAGCTCAAAAGCACTATACTTCAGAAGAGGTAGAGGTGAACTCTACAACAGTATTTGGGGGCTCTTGTGGTAACCCCCTTTCCTGTGATGAACAAGGGTTCGGAACCATACAAGGTGACTTTGTAATAAAACGTGACTTACAATAAAACGGAAACGAACCCCCAGTGCGTGATGACTGAGTAGTTTTTGCACACATTGTATGTCCTCAGATAGAGAAATAAAGATCTATAAGGAACACACCCATTTTCTGGAAAGATCCTGCTGGAATTGTGAGGCAGGCTTCAGAGAAGGGATCCTGTGCAGACATTTATCCTGCAGGCCTTGGGATTCCAGCTGCCAAAGCCCTGGCATGACAGGGTAGAGGGTCGGCTTTTGGGGCCTTTTGCACGTCTAAATCTAGGCATCTCAGACACATGTTTACCGTTGTGCCTGTAAGACTGAGCTTGCTGGCTGAGACAGAGAGCCATTGGGAGCCTGAAGGGATAGCCCCTGGGTCATGTGTAGACACAGCACAAGTGTTAAGAAAACTGGGGAGGTAGCAAAGCGGGTTCAGATCCCCAGCACCCATGTAAAGAAAGGCTGGTCATGGCTGTGGGAGAGGGGATAGGAGGAGGGGGACAGAAACGAAGATTGCTGGGGCTTTGCTGGCCACCATTGTAGCTTCATATTCAGCGAGAGACCCTGTCTCAAGCTGTAACGCGGCCAAGCAGGGCACATGGTGCCTTCCATGCTTACTTGCACACGAACATAACACACACATACACTCACATTGCATGTGTGCAAAAAGGGGAAAAAAAAACAGATAATAGGTAGACCCTAAAGAAATTTTTATAGGTTTTCTATATCTGCCATCAAAAGCTGTAGGATGATTATATGCTGTCCATCAAAATTGTCCATGGAGCTTTAAAAATGACACCTAAAAGTTTGCTGCCTGCCTGATGCAGTTCCTGATACTCCTGGGATGAGAAACAAATCTCCACTTTAGCAGAGTCCCCATCCTCAGAGAGCAGTTCAGTGCCGCTGGTTTATCATGGGTAGCAGTTTCATACTCAGAAGCAGGGCAAGGTAGTGGTGCCCAGTGCTTAGTGAGGCAGGAAAGGAGAAAAAGCAGCAGGTGAAGCAAGCCCACAACGGCAGCTGTGATGGGGATTTCAACAGGAGCGTATTGGGAGGCATCGGATGGAAAAATGGAGTTCCAGGTTAGATTTTTCAGACTACCTGTTGCTTATTTCATTTCATTGATCACCTTTCAACGATATATTGATTTGAAGACATGCAGTATAAATATTGGGGAAAAAGAATTGTTGAAAGCCAGGCCTGCTCATGAAGGCCTGTAATCCCTGATCCTTGGATGTCAAGGCAGGAAGAGTACAAGCCCAAGTCTGCTAGTCTGCTTGGGGGACAGAGTGGGTTCAAGGCCAGCCTGGCCAAATTAGAAACATCCTGTCTAAAATAAAGCAGGGCTGGGGAGCTTAGCTGAGTGGGTTAGGGCACTTACCCGTATGAAGCCCTAGGTTCCGTCAGCGTCTCACACACACATACACATACACACATGCACACGCACATATACACACACCAAGAGCTGAAAGACAGAGAAAGAGACAATGTGAAAACTACCATCCTAAAAGTTGCTATAAGTATTCTAATATCAAAGTGGGGTAAGGAGAACAGTATATAGGGAGGGGGATGGATCCACTGAGATAATATTTAAAGCCCACCTGACAGAAGATGCTAAATATATATGAAGAACATTGTCCCAGAATTAAAAGGAGGAGGAAACAAATTCATAACCACAGTTGGCTTGAGCACCTCTCTCGGTATCTGATAGGACAGAGGGAAACCAGTAAGAGTGGAAGATTTGAACAATGACATTAATAAGTCACCTGTCACATATGGGATAGCCCACTCCATAACTGCAGAATACAGATTATTTTCAAGTGCACCTTGAAAACTTTGCCAGAATTGACCACGTGATGGACTATAAACCAAATCCCCGAACATTTCAAAAGACTAAAGTCGTGGGCTACTGTCCATGATGGCTGTGGAATTAAACTGGGAACCCCTAGCAGAGATAAACAGCAAAATCTTCACATTGTTTTAACCTAAATAACACGCATCTAAATAACCAAAGCAATATAGAAGACACAGTTTTGTTTAGCTTATTCTAAAACTGGTTTGGGAAAGTATGGCCCTTAGAACAGCCAAAACAATTCTGTAAACATCCCACCCTCCTCAGTAATCAGACTTAATTCACAGCTGCCGTAATTCAGACTGTAGTGTTGGGTGTGGGAGAACATACAGGCCAATGGACTAGACCACAGCATCTATCTTAGCGATAGAATCCTGGCTTAGCCTGTGTGAGGGATCTAGGATCTATCCCTTAGCTGGGGGGAGTGTGTGAGAGAAAGAACAAACTCAAAAGTACACCCATACAAATTTAACCAACTGGTTTGCATATCGTTTAAATCAACTGATGTCTTACAAGGGAGGGGGGGAATAATTCAATGGTTTGTAAATAATCTCAGCAGTATGTGAGGAGCAGTGACATACAGAAGTGAGTCCTGCCCCAAACACTATGCTGTACCAAAATTAATTTAAGATGGATATTGGACTTAAATTTAAAATATAGAACAACTCTTTTGCATAGCTGATTAAGGCCTTGTCATATGGTAAAATACAAGACTATAAACTTTTTTTTAAAATATAGTACTAGCAATTGAACTATTTGTTACCCATGCTAGTCAAATTTTCTGTCAGTAAGCTACATCCCGGTCTTTGACTTTTTGATAAGGGGTCTCATTATATAGCCCAGGCTAGCCTTGAATTCATCTTCCTTGCCTCAGCTTCCAGAGGTGTGTCCAGCCAGACTATAAACTTCGGGGGATGATATTCACAGGACGTTATTAACATATTGTCTCCGTAAAGGATATCTGTCATAGGGTTAGCGTTGCTGTGATGAAATTCCATGACCAAAGCAACTCAGGGAAGAAAGGGTTTATTTGGCTTAGCCTTCCACATTACAGTTCATCACCAAAGGAAGTCAGACAGTGCTCAAACAGGGCTGGAACCTGGAGGCAGCTGCTGATGCAGAGGCCATGGAGGGGTGCTGCTTACTGGCTTGTTCCCTATGGCTTGCTCAGTCTGCTTCCTTACAGAAACCACCACCCACAATGGTCTGGGCCCTTCCCCACCAATTACTTATTAGGAAAATGCCTTACAGGCTTGCCTGCAACCCGATCTTATATAGGCATTTTCTCATTGAGGTTTGCTCCTCTCAGAAAACTCTAGTGTGTGTCAAGTTGACATAAAACCAGTCTGCACAATACCTTAGACCATGTAAAGAGAGGCTAGGCTCTAAGGAAAAGTATTTGTTACCACATCTCCCACCAAAGACCTAGTACTGAATATCTGATAACTTTCACAACATTTCTCATCAATAAGGTAGATTGTTGAG
The DNA here is from genome assembly GCF_000317375.1 of Microtus ochrogaster. NCBI lineage: Eukaryota > Metazoa > Chordata > Mammalia > Rodentia > Cricetidae > Microtus > Microtus ochrogaster. Next base: position 26,174,244 of record NC_022023.1, on the reverse strand, counting down.
CTTTGCTTTCTTTGACTTAACAAGGACAAGGACAAGCTACTGCAGTAGTTCACTGGGGGAGGGGCAAGCCAGGGATTTTGTTTGGGTGTATTACTACTGGGGATTGAACCTTAGACCTCTGGCCTCCTGTACAAACATTTGCTCTGTTGCTGAACTATAGCCACAGCCCAGAAGGACCAGTTTGAAATGAGAATTCCGAAGCCCAGCTAGAAGGGCCTTTCCCAAAGTGTCCATGTTGGTTAGCCATACTTGTCTCACGATAAAGGTCCTGTACCTCACTTTTATTGCCAGGACATAACCAGCCCCGGGGACTGGTGGTCTTTGCTAAGGGGCTGGGGTTTGAATGGGCTCTCCCACCTCTGTCCAAATTGCTTTCTGTGCAAATTGCTTGGCTTTCTGTCCCTTCAGTGACAGCCATTTCCCACCAAGAGCCTCAGCCACTGGCTTCTCTGGGTCACTGGAACTCTGAACAGGCAGATAGCCCAGCCCAGCTCTCTCAAAGATTGTACTGAACACATCCGGAGGCCCTCTGAAGCAGTGCTGGACTCTTGTCTCAACTGCTTCCCTATAACTTGTTGCTTTTATTTTACAGTTTTTATTCATGAAATCTGCTCTTTGACAATTTCAGGCATGTATATAATATATCCTAATTACCCTTACCACCAACCTTCCTTTATCTCTGGCTAACCCCAGTTAAACTTCACCCCCACCGAATTCCTCCCTAGGAATTCCTCATTCATTGCTCTTTGTTTTATTCTCATGGATCACCTAGTTTCACCCTACAGCACCAATGTGTAGGTAGTCTTTGTATAATGGGTCCCCAAACTAGAGGACAGGGCTTAGAAGCTTCCCTGAGAAGAGAGAACTCCATGGCTTGTGATCACTCAAACACAGACAAAGAAAAGTAGGTTTTAGAACCTTCACCAAGGAAGCCAGACTGTCTAGTGAAGGCATGTCCTTGTCAGTGGGACTAGCGGCTTTATAAATGTGGCCACAGGAGAACCCTCACCTTTCCTGCCACCATAGAACACAGTAAAAATGTTTCTATCTGTGAACCAAGAAATAAGTCCTCAGCAGACATAGGCTGTCAGCATCCTGACTCGGAGCATCCAAGAATCAGGAGAAAGAAATCCATTTCCATGTGCATATCAGATGACTTCAATCCCCGGTACAGCAAATAGGCAAACAGCCAAACAGCAGAGCAGGTGGGTACCCTGAGAGACTTCTTGTGTAGTAGCCATGTGACATTGTTTATATGTTAATTTTTGTGATTATTCATGTCATACATTCACATTTTTGCCCATTTTCCACTTGTTGTCTACTGATAAAAAGTTTTGGAAGAATATGGTAAACAAACATTCTGAAGACAGTCCTGATCTGGTCTCCAGGTTCTCTCAGAATTGCAAGTACCTGTTATAGAGTCCCCTGTCCCCTACCCTAAACCTCTCCCTTCCCTTCTCTTC